>NW_027507784.1:39137609-39682556 GCF_037356315.1 Lithobates pipiens
AAAAACAAATACGGCAAAAGTAGATCATTTTTTCCGTATTTCGGTTTGCCGCCCATATTATTTTTTTTTTTTGTTTTTGCGTGACGCATAGGTATATATATATATATGGACTAAGTAAGCCTTGTAGCAAACCATGTATAAGAAGAAATAGTGTATATATTCATGTAGCAGTACATACAATGTATCCATGTAGAAGTATTACTAGATCATATTGTATCATAAAAGTAACATTGTATAATATTGTAGCATAGAAGTAACATTGTATGAGGATAATCTCTCCCCCTCAGAGTGCTGAATATGAGGCGTTGGTGGTATAGTGGTGAGCATAGCTGCCTTCCAAGCAGTTGACCCGGGTTCGATTCCCGGCCAACGCAGAAAACTTTTACTTTTCATTAGATTTTGAGATTTTTTATTTTTTTTTCTTAGCACAAATTCAAATCTTAATTCAAATTTTCTCCTCTGTCACATAAAAAAAAAATCCCCCCCCATATTCCTGATTATGATTATGTGAGTGAAGAGGAAGTTGTTCAGCAGATAATTATTTTCTAAAGCTGGGGATGGGGGGAGAGAGGGAGAGAGGTGGGGGGAGGGGAGGAGGGGGTGTGATGCTCTGCAGCGTTGGGATGACTGTGCACAGGAAGAAGATGGGGGTGTGTGGCTGGCAGAGATGACTGTATGTGTGACATCAGAGGGGCTGCTATGTGCTTGCTGTCACGTCTGATATCTCCTTCCTGGGGCTTCTTCTAGGTGACCTTCATAAAGGTGACACCCAGGGCCCATCTCATAAATGACATTATTGGGGACACAGATAGTGGGATATCACTCAGTGATCACAGTACATGGGGTGACCCATGGTGGCTGTGAATCCCATGGAGAAGATGTAGATTTATAAATCAAAGCTGATAATAAATAATATTTCCTCCATGGTGCAGTATAAGATGTCAGAGGCACAGCTGACCCCCGATGGTCTCCAATCACCCTGGGTGACCTTGGGTTGGAGGGAGAAGGGAGTTCTGTGCTCCTGGATGTGAGTGGTCCCTTTAACTGCCGGCCACGCCCCTCCGCCTTGCTACATGACGCTGTGATTGAGAAGACTGAAATCACTTCGCAGGAAACAGAGGAGAAGGTGAGAGCTCAGGGTGCTGGGGAGGGGAGGTATGGGATGGATGGATGGATGGATGGATGGATGGATGGATGGATGGATGGATGGATGGATGGATGGATGGATGGATGGATGGATAGATAGATAGATAGAGGTCTGGGAGTGCTTGATGGAGGAGAGGGGATGTTTGGGGGGGATGGGGATGTCTGGGGTGTTGGATGGGGAGGAAGGGGATGTCTGGGGTGCTGGATGGGGGAAGGAGGTGTTGGATGGGGATGTCTGGGGGTGCTGGATGGGGGAAGGGGGTGTTGGATGGGGATGTCTGGGGGTGCTGGATGGGGGAAGGGGGTGTTGGATGGGGATGTCTGGGGGTGCTGGATGGGGGAAGGGGGTGTTGGATGGGGATGTCTGGGGGTGCTGGATGGGGGAAGGGGGTGTTGGATGGGGATGTCTGGGGGTGCTGGATGGGGGAAGGGGGTGTTGGATGGGGATGTCTGGGGGTGCTGGATGGGGGAAGGGGGTGTTGGATGGGGATGTCTGGGGGTGCTGGATGGGGAAGGGGGTGTTGGATGGGGGTGCGGGAAGGGGGTGTTGGATGGGGGTGACTGGGGTGTTGGATGGGGATGATTGGGGGTGGGGTGCTGGATGGGGGGATCATTGCCTCTACAGAGGGGAGAGGATGCTATCCACCATACATTGTAATTGTATAGAATATTGGACAGGAGGAGGTCAGGGGAACCCCCAGCATGGCGGGCAGTGATGTCACTGGGGGATGGAGAAGGTGAAGAAAGGAATCTGCAGTGCTAGGGTTGGGAGGGGGACCCAGTGGAGGAGGACATCATAGGAAGAGGGGTAAGGAGGGGGTGGCGATGATGGAGACCTGATGCAAGTAGAGGGAGAGGAGTAGGGAGCTAGGTGGGGGTGGGTAGAGTAGTAGGGGAGCTAGATGGGTATGGTGACAGGAGTACAAGCGCTAGATGGAGGATGGGGACAAGAGTAGGGAACTAAGTGGGGATGGGGAGAGGAGAAGGTAGGTGACAATGGAGAGAAGACTAAGAAGATAGGTGATGATGGAGATGGGACTAGGGAGGTAGTAGAGGATCAAGGGAAGAGCAGGGGAGGTAGGTGGGGATGGAGAGAGATGGAGGAGTTGGGGGGGGGGGGGGGGGGAGTGAAGGTAGGTGTAGAGTGCATAGGTCAACATTGAGAGATTAAATTAGGAAGATAAGTGAGAAAAGACTAGCTAGGTAGCTGATGATGGAGAGAAGACTTTGCAGGTAGGTGAGGATGGAGAGAAGACTAGGTAGGTAGGTGATGAAGAGAAAACTTTGGAGGTAGGTTTTGATGGAGAGAGGAGTAGAGAGGTAGGTGAGGATGGACAGAAGACTAGGGAGGTAGGTATGTGATGAAGAGAAAACTTTGGAGGTAGGTGATGATGGAGAAAGGACTAGAGCGGTAGGTTGGGATGGAGAACGAAGTAGAGAAGTCAGTGGTGATGACATTGGAGAAAGCAGTACATCTATTATTGGTGAGGTTTGAAGGTCAGGCACAGCTCATTGATGACCTCTGCATGGAGATGGATGGGATACAGACCGGAAGGTCATTGATTATTGATGAGGTCCGTGATTGGCAGAGGATGAAGGACCAGTCTGGATGGGGACAATACTGTTGACAGTTGGGATGGAATCGATGGGAAGGATGGACCACAAACAGGGCTAGGGATGGAAAAGGTTTGCGTATAACTGATGAAGGAATAAAGATGGAGATGGAATAAATGTACTTTGTAATGTTGGAGTGAATGTGAGTGAAGGCAGTAAATGGGTATCTAACTGGCATCTTAGAGTTTAATAATGTAAGACATTTGGTGCAGACAGGAAATGGTGGGTGGGGGGGGGGGGGGGGGGGGGGGGGGGGTCGTGCCTTGAGCAGGCAGGGGTTAATAAATCCACCCTAGCCTCGGTGACCATACTCGGAGGCTCATGTCGGTGGTCTGTTCTGCATGGAAGAGAAAAGGTTAACCATGCCATGAGGCGCACCCCCATGTGTGCTCAGTGCTGCCTCTGTCCTCGGTCAGGCCTCAAGGGTTCTGCAACTTCCTTTTTGCCTCATCATTTCCGTGAAGACGGAAACCTGACTATGAGCCATCACTCTCATAAACCGTATTTGTAACCCTTCACAGGCCAGAGCCAGCAGAGTGTCAAGGCGGAACCATTCTCTTGTGGACCTCTGAAGGTCTGTGTGTCCTCTAAGAGTCCTCTCTCGGAGGATGTCCCTCTGCCGGAGGACAAGCCTATTTTTAGAGCTGTCTATTTTGGGTAGGACCTTGCAAAGGGACGGAAACGCGGGCCGACAGCAGTAGGCCGCGCTAGCAGTGCTTGTCAGAGTGCTGGAAGGGTTGTGTGGTGTTTTTATATATTGGTAGGAAGGGGTTAACAGGCATGTCTAGAGCAGGTATTGCCGTATAGGTGTGTCGTGTACGTGCTGCCCCGCTCTGACACTCCCTTTCTTCCACCATTCATCGCTAATCCTGAGTCGTTCTGCTTTATTCCAGAACACAGCAAAATGCCTACCGAATACCCAGCCTTGACCACCGAGCAGAAGAAGGAGCTCCATGAGATCGCACTGAAATCGTGGCCACCGGCAAGGGCATCCTAGCCGCTGATGAGTCCACAGGTAAGAGGGTGTTGTGGGGGGGTTTGGGTGTCTTTCTGTAAATCTGCCTCGCAGTAGACATTGGTCTTCAGAAAAGATAAATCTGGGCTCTGGCCAAGCCACTAAATGCACATCTATGACCTTTTTTTTATTGGCTTAAAGATTTATAATTCTGTTTGGCCACTCTTGTGATTCATACAACTATACCAGGCACTGCAATGCTTACCCTGGTAAAGCCCAGCTCTAGCCAAAACCTTTTTTAGTTGCGGCAAGTGCTGGGAAGGGTTAGAGCTGCTGTTGGGTTTTTATTGCCATTTGTGCCCGGTTTCCGATCACGTTAGGACAGGAAGTCAAGAGAAATCTCTCCTACTTACAAGATGAGTTTTTGTTACCTTTAGAAGGAAGAAAATTGTTACATTATGACCCATGTTTTTTTACCGGTGCCTCTGTCTTCCTGTCCCATAAAACATCTGCACCCCCCTTGTTTCTTGTCCTGGTGACACAGGCAGGAAGTAAGTGAAATCTCCCCATTGGGGTCTCAGACAGGAATAAAGTCCTGCCCAACAAAAAAAAAGAATATTCTTCAATATTCTAAACGTCTGCACGGCAGACATGTAATAGGTGATGAAAAAAATATACACATTATTGGGGTAACGGCAAGGAATATCCCAACAAGTGTGTAACAATACAGATAACATACAAATCTATGATATTAAAATCGGAAACTAAACGCCCATTCAGCAGTCCAAGTATAAGCTCCATAAGGCTGGCCATACATTATACACTTTTTTTTTTTCTTCTTCTATAGATTTCCTTTTAGATTTACCAAAACCATATAATAGGAGGTCAAATCTGAACACTTTCAGTTTGTGTGCAATCAGGCAGGCCCTTGTACTACACAGTTGAAGGTAAATCTAAAGGAAATTGAATAATAAAATTGTACAGTGTATGGCCAGCTTTAATTAGTGTCTGGAAAAATCCAATGTGAGTCCAATGCTGGAATGACCCGGGTCGCTGTACATCGATCGTCCTCGTTGTCCTACCATAGGGCTGCAGGGCAAAGTGCTTTGTAACATTAGCAATAAATTTACTGAAGAACTCTCCCAGTGCGGTCTCTCATATGGAGGAATGGGATTTTTCTGCACATGGGTTTTGGAAGTTTGGTGGGCAGAGGAGCTTACATTTTAGGGGAGTGCCGTGGGGGAGGGGAGGTGGGTAACTTTTAAAAGACTGATTATCCTTTTTAATTAGGGATTCATTGCTAGAACGCCTAGATTCATTCTGTGTCCATAGTAATAAACCGGGCTTGCCATTGAGTAGTTGGTAGCATAGCAACTGTCAACAAAAGGGCGGCGATTCTGTCAAATGTGATCATTCTTCACCAAGGCATGCCATGACCATTTTAACCACTTCAATACCGGCCATTTTCACCCCCCTCCCTGCCCAGGCCAATTTTTCAGCTTTCACTTTGAAATTGTGTGGGCATGCTATGCTGTATCCATATTTAATTTTCATATTTTTTTATTTTTTTTTTGGCAGAGAACTTTCTTTGGTATTTAACCACTTAGTGACCGCCCACTGTAGATTTACTGTGGCAGGGCAGCTTCTCTGCACCAGATCCCGTTCATGATCTGACGTTTCCAGGTCTGGGGGTGTGCGCAACCCATTCCCGATGTGATTGGACACAGCACGGGGGTGGATCTTTCGTGAGAAGGGGCAGAACTGCGATCTGCCAAAGTAAACAAGGCAGGGTGCCGTTCTGTGAGAGGGGATTGTGCTGATTCTGTGTTCCTGCCAAGCAGGGACATATCTTTACATCCCCCCCCCCCCCCCACCCACAGCAATCGCTCTTAGAGAACACAGTTCAACTCCTTTCACACTAAGCCGTGGCCCTGTTGGCTCTAAAGCGCTGTTTAATCGTCGCTTTTCGGCTACTAGCGGCGAGCTTTTAACCACAAAGAAGGGGTTAAAAACGCCCATGTTGTGGAGCTTCCGAATCGCTTTGCCATTCATTTCAATGGACAGAGCATTTTGGGAGTGCTGTATGCAGCGCTCCCATCCCCCGCCCCAAAGATGCTGCTTGCAGGACTTTTCCCAATGTCCCGCAAGTGCACCGCACCCAGTGTGAAAAGACTCCCTGAAATGAATGGGAGGCGGTTTTCAGGCACTATTTAGAGGCTATTTCTAGAGCTAAAATGCCTGAAAACTGCCTCAGTGTAAAAGGGGTCTTTAACCCTTTGCTTGCCCTGAGGTTAACCCCTTCCCCTGTCGGTGTCATTAGTACAGTGACGGTGCATATGTTTTTACCACTGATCACTATATTAGTGTCAGGTGTTCAATTTGTCTGCCGCAATATCAGTCGTCTTCGTCCCCCCGCCCTATAAGTTGCTGATCGCCACCATTACTAGTAAAAAATAAAAATAAATAAAACATGCCATAGTTTGTAGACGCTATAAGTTTTGCACAAACCAATCAATATTTGCTTATTGGGATTTCTCCTTTTGTTTTTTTTGTTTTTTTTTTAACCAAAAATGTAGCAGACTACATGTTGGTCTAAACTAATGAAGAAATTCAATGGGGTGTGTGGGTTTTATTTATTTTTTTTCAAAAATTGTTGATCCTTTTTTGTTTATAGTGCAAAAAAGTAAAACCACAGAGGTGATCAAATACCACCAAAAGAAAGCTCTGTTTGTGGGGGGAGAAAAGGACATTCGTTTTATTTGGGTACAGCGTTGCACGACCACACAATTGTCAGTTAAAGTAACGCAGTGTCATATCGCAAAAAAATGGCCTGGTCATGAAAGGGGGTAAACCTTCCAGAGCTGATGTGGTTAACCACCTCCGGGTTTTTGGAGATGCCTTTACAACCCCTTTAACTTGCAATAGTTCCGGATGTTGAAATGCCAGAGGAAGTTAAATGAAATGAACAAATAGGTCCCTGTTGTGCCAGCTGTGTTCGTTCTCTCTACCAGGTCTGGATTAGGCAATTCACAGAGACTAACCACTAAGGGTGGAGTTTCAATATCAATATTGAGAGCCTACAGCCACATGGGGGAGTAATAGTGAGAGCCTACAGCTGCAAGGGGGGGGGGATTGATATTGAGAGCCTACAGCTGCAAGGGGAGGGGGGAGTAATATTGAGAGCCTACAACTGCAGGGGGGGGGGAGTAATATTGAGAGCCTACAACTGCAGGGGGGGGGAGTAATATTGAGAGCCTACAACTGCAGGGGGGGGGGAGTAATATTGAGAGCCTACAACTGCAGGGGGGGGGGGAGTAATATTGAGAGCCTACAACTGCAGGGGGGGGGGGAGTAATAGTGAGAGCCTACAACTGCAGGGGGGGGGGGAGAAATAGTGAGAGCCTACAACTGCGGGGGGGGGGGAGTAATAGTGAGAGCCTACAACTGCGGGGGGGGGGGGGGGGGAGTAATAGTGAGAGCCTACAACTGCGGGGGGGGGGGGGAGTAATAGTGAGAGCCTACAAATGCGGGGGGGGAGTAATAGTGAGAGCCTACAACTGCAGGGGGGGGGGAGTAATAGTGAGAGCCTACAACTGCAGGGGGGGGGGAGTAATAGTGAGAGCCTACAACTGCGGGGGGGGGAGTAATAGTGAGAGCCTACAACTGCAGGGGGGGGGGAGTAATGGTGAGAGCCTACAACTGCGGGGGGGGAGTAATGTTGAGAGCCTACAACTGCGGGGGGGGGGGGGTAATATTGAGAGCCTACAACTGCGGGGGGGGGGGGGTAATATTGAGAGCCTACAACTGCAAGGGGGGAGTAATATTGAGAGCCTACAACTGCAAGGGGGGGGGGAGTAATATTGAGAGCCTACAACTGCAAGGGGTTAAGTTTAACAACCTTTCTTGTCTGCTTGTTCTATAGGCAGCATTGCCAAGCGTCTGAGCTCCATTGGCGTAGAGAACACAGAGGAGAACCGCCGCTTCTACCGCCAGCTGCTGTTCACCGCTGACGACAGAGTCAACCCCTGCATTGGTGGCGTCATCTTGTTCCACGAGACTCTCTACCACAAGGCAGACAATGGCAACCTATTTACCAAGGTCATCAAGGATAAGGGAGCCATTGTGGGAATCAAGGTGAGCCAAGCGGGATTGTGGGAAGGTTTGCGTTTTTTAAATTGGTTCACACACCAGCTGCTACATAACTATTCTCTTCCTTTCCTAGGTTGACAAAGGTGTTGTCCCACTGGCTGGAACCAACGGAGAGACCACAACACAGGGTAAGAGAGATGCAGATATAGATCAGGCCATTGGAATAAGTGTAGGTCAACGTAAATGGAGTCTATCGGGTTTATGCCCCAGGGCATTCAGAAATTGCCATCTTAATGCCTTCTCGGCCCACAATTGTCTTTTTATATTGGGAGCAGATTCATTTTAGTTAAGAAAATCGGGAGACTCGCACACGACCGGACTTTTTGACAGCAAAGGTCCAATGGAACGAGTCCGTCAGACAATTCAATTGTGTGTGTGGGCTCCATCAGACCTTTGCTTGCCAAAAATCCGGTGGACTTTAGAAATAGAACATGTTTTAAATTTTCCCGCCAGAACTCCGCCGGACCAAGAAATCCATTCGTGTGTATGATAGTCCGACGGACAAAAAACGTCAGGGCAGCTATTGGCAACTGGCTATGAACTTCCTTATTCTAGTTCGGTTGTACGTCATCACATTCAAATCCGTCGGACTTTGGTGTGATTGTGTGTGGCCAAGTCTGTTCATTCAGAAAGTCCTTCGGGAAGACTGTGGGACCTAGTCTGTTAACGTCCGCTCGTGTGTACACGGCATTAGCCAACTGATCATTTGTTTTAAAGTGTGGTAGACCAATGTGGTGATGTATCTTAACAACCAATTGAAAACCAATCTAATCAATGCAGATCTGTGACTGGGTACTCTGGAATACTATACTCCAGTTCTCTGCTGTCATAAAGGGAACCTGTCATCTTGCCTATGCAGACCAAAGTGACAGTATCTCTGCAGAGCACTCTCCCACCCCACCCTATACTCGCCTTTCCGGCACTTCCTTTGCATTCTTTCCTCCTTTTTTGCAGCTGGCAATGAAAGGGAGCAATTTTATGTCTCTCCCCTGGTCAAGTAACATTCTGCCAGGCACCATTAGAGGAGAGCAGATCACCTGTTTCTCCATACATGGAAGTGCCAGGTATTCTCACCAGTTGTCGAGGAGAAGAGAGCACTGGGATTAAATGGTGGTCGGGATGCTTTGGGCAGGGAGACTGTCACTTGTCCTGTATGGCCCACATAGAAGGATCTCTTTTAAATCTAGCTTTATCTTGATATGTATGACAATCCTGTAGATCAGTAGACAAACATGTAGAGTATTAGACACTTTTTTTTTTTTTTTTTTTTTTTTTTTAATAGCATCCTTTTTTCAACCTTTCCAACACAGAGGAACTATTTAAATAACTCTCCGGTCTCGGGGAACCCCTGCTAAAACTTACAAGGAGTAGGCAGGAGGGATGGCTGCCCTGGGCACTGTAGCTTCATGTAAGGGGGGGGGGGGGGAATGGGTGGTGGCTTTGTGAGGGGAATTGTGTTAGGAGGAGCCATTTGGGGGGTAGATGTTTGCTACAAGGGGGGGATTTGGAGTGGAGGGGGGGCGAGAGAGTAGGTGAACTCGTAGGAGAAATTTGAGTAGTGACTTCTCCTCCTCCTCCTCCTCCTCCTCCTTTTACAGTGCCTTGCGAAAGTATTCGACCCCCTTGAACTTTTCAACCTTTTGCCACATTTCAGGCTTCAAACATAAAGATATAACATTTAATTTTTTTGTGAAGAATCACCAACAAGTGGGACACAATTGTGAAGTGGAACGAAATCTATTGGATATTTTAAACCCTTTTTTTTTTTTTTTTTTTTTTTTTAGCAAATAAAAAAACTGAAAAGTGGTGCGTGCAAAATTATTCGGCCCCTTTACTTTCAGTGCAGCAAACTCACTCCAGAAGTTCAGCGAGGATCTCTGAATGATCCAATGTTGTCCTAAATGACTGATGGTGATAAATAGAATCCACCTGTGTGTAATCAAGTCTCTGTATAAATGCACCTGCTCTGTGATAGTCTCAGGGTTCTGTTGAAAGCGCAGAGAGCATCATGACGACCAAGGAACACACCAGGCAGGTCCGTAATACTGTTGTGGAGAAGTTTAAAGCCGGATTTGGATACAAAAAGATTTCCCAAGCTCTAAACATCCCAAGGAGCACTGTGCAAGCGATCATTTTGAAATGGAATGAGTATCAGACCACTGCAAATCTACCAAGACCTGGCCGTCCCTCTAAACTTTCAGCTCAGACAAGGAGAAGACTGATCAGAGACTGCAAAAGACCTGAAACTGGGACGGAGATTTATCTTTCAACAAGACAATGATCCCAAACATACAGCAAAATCTACAAAGGAATGGTTCACAAATAAACGTATCCAGGTGTTAGAATGGCCAAGTCAAAGTCCAGACCTGAATCCAATCGAGAATCTGTGGAAAGAGCTGAAAACTGCTGTTCACAAACGCTCTCCATCCAACCTCACTGAGCTCGAGCTGTTTTGCAAGGAAGAATGGGCAAGAATTTCAGTCTCTCGATGTGCAAAACTGATAGAGACATACCCCAAGCGACTTGCAGCTGTAATCACAGCAAAAGGTGGCTCTACAAAGTATTAACGCAAGGGGGCCGAATAATTTTACACACCCCACTTTTCATTTATTAGTTAAAAAAAAGTTTCAAAAATCCAATAGATTTCGTTCCACTTCACAATTGTGTCCCACTTGTTGGTGATTCTTCACAAAAAATAAAAATGTTATATCTTTATGTTTGAAGCCTGAAATGTGGCAAAAGGTTGAAAAGTTCAAGGGGGCCGAATACTTTCGCAAGGCACTGTATATTATTTATTATTTTTTATTTAAGCATTTGTGTTTGGGGGGGGGGGGGGGGGTGGAGGGGGCAAGATTTGTACTGAGGGAATTTTATGCTTAGGGGGTAAGCACGCAGATTAGTGATTTTTACACCCTCCCCTTTTTTTTATTTGTATTTTTTTTTTTTTTTTTTTTGGGGGGGGAGTGGGGGGTTGCTATCACATAATGCTACTACATTTTGGGTGGGGGGTGCAGTTTGGCATGTTCGCCCTGGGCTCTACATGACCTATCTTGGCACTGGTTGCAGTATCTACAGGTCATGATACATTAGCGTGATGTCCAGTGGGAACTTATCTGGAGGAACCTAGGGGTTCCATGGAACCCTGCTTGAAAGACCCTAATTTACAGTATATGTAAATCCCTGAGACTTTATTTATTATTTTTTCTTTCTTTTGGATAGGGTAGGTAACCTTGGCACGCCAGCTGTGGTAAAAGTACAAATCCCATCATGCTCCTGCCTCAAGGAATAATGCCTATGGGTGTAATTCTTGCAGTGGTTCATAGGACTTTCACCACAGCTGGAATTCAGAGGGGTTTTGCTCTGTGAGATGTTCGTAGAAACATAGCAGGTATGTAGAAGGGATCTCGCTTGTAGTTGTCAACAGAATAAGTTTTCCCATTGGAAGATTTCCTCTCCCCCTTGTGTTCCTTTTGAACACCTAAAAATGTTGGGTTTCCCATCACTTCCAGTAGTGGGGACGATGATGACCAGGACCAATAGAGAAGGGGGGTGACGTTTTGGCTATTGGTGAAGGTTTAACTTTTACATGCACTTAAATCTGATTCTAGAGCTGAGAGCTTGTGTTCATTCTGCTTTATTCTGTAACAGAAGAGATTTGCGGGTTCCATATAATACATCTGTGCTCCCCTCCCCCTAGGTCTGGATGGCCTGTCTGAGCGTTGTGCCCAGTACAAGAAGGACGGCGCTGACTTCGCCAAGTGGCGTTGTGTGCTGAAGATCTCTGACCACACCCCCTCTCGTCTCGCCATCATTGAGAATGCCAACGTGCTTGCACGTTATGCCAGCATTTGCCAACAGGTAACAAACCATTTATTTCTCCTTCTCCTCCTCCTTCTCCTCCTCCTTCTCCTCCTCCTTCTCCTCCTCCTTCTCCTCCTCCTTCTCCTTCTTCCTGTGAGGGAGGGAGGAGTATCTAAACTCATCCCTTTCCAGCAACATATACAGTGGATATAAAAAGTCTACACACCCCTGTTAAAATGTCAGCTGATGACAATATGATGCAAATATTGCCATGCTAATAGACTCATACCCCCAAAAAAAGGTGCTGCTTTGAAGCAACTTTTTATTTGAACAAAGTATTAGTTTAAGGGTGCGCCGCACACTTATGAACCATTATATTCTCTCTCTCTCTCGAGCGGCGGATGACCCAGCCCTCTGTTATATTGCAATTTTTACGCTTGCCACACAATGGCCCAATGTTCAGAGGAACGATCTTATATGCTGTGTTTTTTACAATTACACAATCCTGGGTTTTATTGTGAAGAGCTTGAGGAAGATACAGGCCTATTACAGCAATAAACCTTTTTCCTCCCTGACCGCATATGTAGCAATACCTCCACTTCTGTATTATCAGAATAAGAGTGTGGACAGGAAATTGTGATAAGGGACACGCCATGGATATGTATGCTGAGAAGGGTGGAAAGGCCAGTGCAAGGATTTTTGTCTACATAGGCAAAGGTGCATTTTGCTGTGAGTAATGAGGGGACGGGTTTATGTTTTCCTCTCGCTGGCTACAAGCAGCTGGCAGGTGATGCAAACTAAAACTTGCACGCTGTGCCCGGCAGGAGAGAGAGGGCAGCGTTAAGGAATGGAAGAAACATATCTTAAAAATCCTATTCCCCCAGCAGGTGGCTTGTGGATTCAGATTTATCTGACTGCCCCACCATCATGGTGCCCTAATGCAGCTGCCTATCCTTTTTTATGCTACATGTTTCTGGGCGCAATCATAAATAAAGGGAGCTGGTGCTGTGTAGTCACATGACTATCCTGCCTACTGCAGCCCTTCTGTCCCATAATCGGCCATTAATGGGCACTTGAGGCTGGTGCTGTGTAGTCGCGTGACTATCCTGGCTGCTTACACTCTCTTTCCCACTATCAAGGCCGGATTTACATCTGGGGAGCCTATAGGCAGAGAATTCTGAAGGGGGGGGCCCCAAAGAAAAAAACACTGCACTAACCAACACGCTCACCCCTAAGCATACATCTTCTTCAAGTTTAAAATTCCCCCCAAACAAAAAAATGCAAAAATTCCCCATCCTCCTCCCTGCACATTGATTTACCCACCTTCCAGCGCAAATCCCCCTGCCTAGCACATTTAATCCCCCTCCAAATCCTCTCCCCCAAATGTCAGGACAGCAAAGCTTCCATCATAGGTGTCACTTTTGCTCTCTCTCCCTTAACCCCCTGTTAATGGACACACAGAGTTAGTGTTGTAGTACAATGGCCTACTTAAAGCGTATGTCAAAGTAAAAAATACATGCAGTCTCTGCAATATATACACATTTCCCCATGTCTGCAATACACGAGCATTTCCATTTGTTATACCCCCTAAGGACTCTGCAAGTACAGAAAAGTATGTATTGATCCTGCTAGAAACTGTTTCTAATTTCATGTTGTGGGCTGACCACCTTTTTCTGGACTTAAATCACAAGCAGAGGTGTCAGCCCTGCCTAGTTGTCTTTTTGATAACTACAGATGCTGATTGGACTCCTCTAGATAACACAGGTAGAGTGAACAGGACAGTCCTGGATTTCTGACCGTGGTTTTTTTTTTTTTTTTTCTTGGTCATTTGTCTAACCTGTAATCTTTTTTTCTATCTCTGCAGAACGGTATTGTCCCCATTGTGGAGCCTGAGGTTCTTCCTGATGGTGACCATGATCTGAAGAGGTGCCAGTACGTCACTGAGAAGGTATGTGACTTGAGTTTTGCTTAAAGCTGGGAAGACACGAGCTGGAGAACCTAGTGACTGTAGATAGTGCTAGTTATGTAAGCCAGTGGCCCAGCATACAGATATGTCTATCGGAAATTCCTTCCAAGGATTTGTTAAAGCTAAACTCTAGGCTCAATCTGCATCTCTAATCAATAATGCATTAAATGTATTGGATAAATACAGTGTAAGCACCTGACTTTGTCCTGGTATCAGCTTCATGCAGTTCCTGTACAACAGGGCTGGAGTTAGAGGAAGAAGCAGCATAAATGAGCTCTTGGGATGTCAAGGATCACGCTGATAGAAGAAAAGTGCAGAGTGACACACAGATGAGCTCCTCACTGTACTGCTAATACTTTCACTGTCCAGTCACAAGCTGGGGCTGATATAGGGTGACTCCGATGGGCTCAGAGGAAGTGGTTTGAATAATGCTAGCGGTCCAATGGCAGAAAAAAGTACTGCAGAGGAAATCTCAAGATTGAAAGTATATATTGCAACAAAAGCTGTTTTAGCTTTATATCTATTCATTATTATCTTTGACTGGCGTTCAGCTTTAAGCTGGACACCATCTACAACATTTTTTGGCTGTCAAGTGGTCATAAACCCCTTTTATTAATAAACAAACGTCCTCATTTAGGAATTGTCAAAGGCAAAGCCCAGCTTACAGACCATATTTGGTGTGTAAAAGAAAGTATAATCAGATGCAGCATATACAGACCTTCCAGTTTGGTTCACCTACCAAAATAAGTCCGTGCTAAGATGACGCGCTGTCTCATAAATATGCCAGCGCTCGGATGGCCCACCCCTCTCCTCCTCTACACAAAATATTTCTATTACCTTATCTTCATAGACTGAATTGTGCATGCCCATTTCACTCCTCCCTAGAGGTCTGTGGGCATTTTAGAAAAGAAATAGACTATATACTGATGAGCATATCCTCCGGCAGGTCCTGGCTGCTGTGTACAAGGCCCTCAGCGACCACCACGTCTACCTGGAGGGAACTCTTCTCAAACCCAACATGGTGACCCCTGGCCATGCCTGCACCAAAAAGTACGCACCTGAAGAGGTCGCCATTGCAACAGTCACCGCCCTGAGGCGCACCGTGCCACCCGCAGTCACCGGTAAGAGGGGGGGATATGGAGTCCTCTTGGGAATAATAGGGAAGATGCTGGGGAGGAGCATCATGATCTTAATGTTATGGTGTTTGTTTGCCCTGTGCAGGTATCACCTTCCTGTCCGGAGGTCAGAGTGAGGAGGAGGCTACCATTCACCTGAATGCCATCAACAAGTGCCCCCTGCAAAAGCCCTGGGCCCTGACCTTCTCTTACGGACGTGCCCTCCAAGCCTCCGCCCTTAAAGCCTGGAGCGGAAAGAAGGAGAACGTCAAGAACGCCCAAGAGGAATACACCAAGCGTGCACTGGTATGTACACCTAGCTGCAATGCTCCCTGCCACCACTAGATGTCGGCTTTCCCTTTCCTTCCATACTGCATTAAAGGGCCAGTATCGCCAAAAATATTGCATCTCTTCCACAATGGGAAGCCTTCCTGCTTACAATTTATTATTTTTGAGGTAGCATTCCACTTTAAGAAGCGTCAGCTGCAGGCGGTCTTTTATTTGTCCACAATGTGACACAACTTTTTTTTAAAGGAAGTGTGGTAAAGATAACAAAACTGCTGGCAGGATCAACAGGCATTAAAACGGTTAACCCCTTCCTGCCTGATCACATTACCACTGTCATGGGGCAATATAGAAATTATACAGACAAACTTTCCACATGCTGACCAGGCTTTTTCTGGCACTTTTTTTTTAAATCTGTATTTTTTGCTAGAAAATTACGTAGAACGTGTGTGTGTGTGTGTGTGTGTGTATGTATGTATGTGTGTGTGTGTGTGTGTGTGTGTGTATATATATATATATATATATATATATATATATATATATTTAGTGTTTTTTTTTTTTTTTTTAGCAGGGACTAAAATGGCAATTGTTGCAATTTTTATGTTGCACAGTATTTGTGCAGTGGTTTTTCAAGCGCAATTTTTTTTTTTGAGGGGGGGGGGGGGGGGGTAAAAAAAATGTAATCGGAGGAAGAAAAAAAAAAACACAGTATACATTGTTTATTATTATTATATATAATTTTTATATGTGAAGGATGTTACACCAAGTAAATAGACATGTTGCGCTTTAAAATTGCACACACTTGTGGAATGGTGACAAACGACTTGCGTATGTGTTTGCTTCTGCACGCGAACATGGAGGGATGGGGGGGGCTCTTTATCAGTTATTTTTTTTTTTTTTATCACTTGTATTCCTATTACAATTTATGTAATAGAAATAAGGCTGACCGCTACTCTTTATGGAGAAATCTGAGGTCAAAAAGATCCCAAATCTCAACTTTTATAGGGGGTTGTATAGTCAAATTTTGTACTCTTACCTACAGGTAAGCCTATAATGAGGCTTACCTGTAGGTAAAAAGAATATCTGCTAAACTTGTACAGTTTAGGAGATATTCCCCTTGCAATGAGCCGCTGACTTCAGCGGCGCATGGGCACAGGGGATTCTCGGCTGAAAGTCCACCAGACCTTGGTGGGAGGAAAACTCGTGAGTGGGAGTGACGTTGTGGCTCCGGTCACTCTCAGCACCGGAGTGGCGATACCCGGAAGACACTCCGAGGGAACATGTCAGCTCCCTCGGCATAGACCAAGTGAGATGCCGGTGCCTCGTTCTAAGGTAAGTATTTCATATTGGGCTAGTATGCGGTGCATACTAGCTCATTATGCCTTTTCCCTTGCAGGTGTAAAAAAAAAAAAAAAAAAAAAAAAAAAAATTAGTGGGTTTATTCTTGCTTTAAAAGCAAAAGAACAAAAAAAAAAATTTGCTCTTTTTTTGCGTTTTAAAAAAATAAATACTTTTTTTTTTTTTTTTTTGTTTTTTTAAATGGAACAGTCCAAGGGAAGAACGTTTCATAGTTGCTGGGTGCTAGCCACGGCTCACCACCGAAAACAATAGGCAAAGGCTCACACTAAGGAAAATTATCCAACGTGATTTTATTGACTCAACATGAGTCACATACAACCGCCACAAAGGCACAGAACCCAGTAGGTGACGCGTTTCACACTGTCATTAGTGCTTCTTCAAGTGAAGAAACATGGACTGTGAATTGTGTCACCTCCTGGGTCCTGTGTCTTTGTCTTGGTGGCTGTTGTGTTTGACTCATGTTGGATCAATAAAATCACGTTGGATTGTGTTATTTTTTTTTTATTTTTATTTTTTTTTGGTGTACAGCCTTTCCTTTTTTCCTCCAAGGCAATAGTCCCATCAAAGAATATCTTCTCTTTGAATGTCCATGGGAGCAGCTGGCTGCACCGTCGTATCATTTCTTGGGTGAACTGGTGTAATTGGCAAGCCGGAGAAACACTGGCGTGCAATGGGAGGGGGCTGATATCTTCATCCATAATTCTGGTAAACCACTTGCAAACTGCAACTTTGTGTATATACCTATTTTCGGCAAGTGGATAAGGCTTCATTGACCCATTTCTGTGTCTAGTAAAAGTCAGCAGCTACAAAAAAATGTAGCTTCTGACTTTTTACTAAACGGACACTCGCCTGTCCCACGGTCCAGCAATGCGGGTGTACAAAGCCTCGCTCCTCTCCGTGGCGCCGGCATTGCAAGTGTGGGCACCCGGGCACAACGTTGTTACTTTTGACATTAAATATCAAGGTTGTGGCAGTAGCCAGCAATCGCTACAGGATCACTTTTATGGGCACTTACCAGAGAGATCAGCAGCGATGGAAACGGTCGGATCCGATAGGCAGTAAGTCAAGCGAGGGTAGGAGGGCCACCACTCGGATCTATGCCCTTGGAGGACCAGAGCGACGTCAAACATCACTTCCACCCTCCAGCCTTAAAGGGCCCTTTTTTCTTTTTCCTTTTTTATTTTTTTATTTTTTAAAATTTTTTTTTTTTTTATAAAATGACATTTATTATTTAATTTATTGCTTTTAAGTGTCAATGTGAGATGTGAGGTCTTTTTGACCCCAGATTTCACATTAAAGAGGCCCTGTCATACTTATTTCTATTACAAGGAATGTTTAAATTCCTTGTAATAGGAATAAAAGTGATATTTTTATTATTATTTTTTTTTTTTTTTGGGACAGCGTTAAAAAAACAAAAAACTAAATAAGAAGTGTTTGGTTTCTTTTAAGAGCCCTGCCCTCTGAGCTTGCACACAGAAGCAAACGCATACACAGGTCATACCTGCATATGTAAACGTTGTTTGTTCAAACCACACATGTGAGAGAAATAATTCTAGCACTGGATCTCCTCCACTAAATTGGGCTAACTTCATGGTTTTCTTTATTTTTTTTTTTCCTTGACTTTTATTTATTTTTTTGTCCTTTTTTTAGGCCAACAGCCTGGCTTGCCAAGGAAAGTACGTTCCCTCTGGACAAAGCGGAGCAGCCGCCGGAGAGTCCCTCTTCGTCTCCAACCACGCCTATTAAAGTCTCCGTCTCCCTCTTCTTCTTCTTTGTGGTGGTGTCACTGGAGGCTGCTTGCGTCTGTGTAGTGTGAGGCCCCTCCCCTTCTGCAGAGCGTTGATTCATTTCCTGCTAGAGCCGACCTTCAGGGCGTTACACGGTTACCCCCCCCCCCCCACCCTTTCTGGAGAGAGTGACCCCCCCCCCCATGGAGCCCGGCCCGCTCTGCTGACACCTGCAGGGGCTTGCAGAGGGTGTGAATGATGAGCGCAGGGGACCCGGCTTGTCTGAGTGAGTGAGTGCTCACGTCTTTGTGCTGCGTCCATCTACTGTCCCTGTCCTCGGCTCTGAGTCATCAGTATTTATGTCACTGCTGGGTATATCTCAATAAAGCAGATAGATGAACCACAATCCTGTGTGCCGTCTACCTACATTTTGTGTCTAATTCACTGTTCCTGCTCCACTGCTCATGCCTTTGATCGTCGGGCCTGCTCCTTCTTTTTTTTTTTTTTTTTTTTCCTTTAACTGGTTGCTAAAGTTTCTTGTCCTGGTGTCACAGGAACAGGAAGTGATGGGGAAATCTTTAATGGGGACACAGACAAAAACCTATTTTGTCTACCTTCCTGTTCCTGTGACAACTGCTTTTCCATCCAAGTTTTTTGTCCTGGTGTCACAGGGGACACAAAATGATGGGAATTGTCTTCAATGGGGACAGAGAAACACATTTTGATGTTTGTGTTAACACATCCCTTTGACAACTGCTCCCTTTTTATGATTCTGGTGTCGCGAGTACAGGAAGTGAAGGGAAACCTCCAATGGGGACACAGACACTCTTTTTTTTTTTTTTTTTTTTAATGTCTGTGTCTTCCTGTCCCTGTGACAACAGCTCCCTTTAGAAGTTTATCATCCTTGTGTCACATGGACAGGAAGTGATGGGGACACAGACAAAAACAGATTTTGCTTTTTGTGCCTTCCTGCTTCTGTGACAAGTGCTTTTTTCCATTCAAGCTTGTTGTCCTGGTGTCACATGGGCAGGAAGTGAAGGGAAATCTCGCGAATAAAGCTAAAACGTATTTTGCTTTCTGTGCCTTACTGTCTCCCCCCCCCCCTCCCTTTTATTTATTTTTTTTTTTTTTTGAGCACTGCTTTAATCCTGGTTTCTTGTCCTGTTGTCACATGAACACAAAGTGATGGGAAATCCCTCCAATGAGGAACACATTTTGATATTTGTGCCTTCCTGTCCGTGTGACAACTGCTCCCTCATACAAGTTTATTTTCCTGCTGTCACATAAACAGGAAATGATGGGAAATCTCTTCAATGGGGACACAAGCAAAAAACACATTTTGCTGTCTGTGCCTTCCTGTCCCTATGACCACTGCTCTCCCATCCATGTTTATTGTCCTGGTGTCACATGGACTGGAAGTGATGGGAAATCTCACCAATGAGGACACAGACAAACACAAGTATTGAAAATGTTGGGTTTATTATTATTATTATTTATTATATAATTTTTTTTATTATAATAATATTTTTTTGATTGGAGTATTTTGGAAAAATACTTCCATAATATCCACTAGATGGTGCTGATGATCCTAGGAGACAATTGTATTACAAACAATATGGTGATCATTTTGTTGTGCCTGTGTGGACCTTACCCCTCTTTCAGTAAAAATCACATCAGTATACAGCTCTGCATGCTGATATGAAATCATCCTACATTCTTGAAACTTCTTTACATTTTTTTTTTTTCTCCAATTACTGTTTAGCCACATCCTGGTAGAGAGGTACTGGTGATGTAACCAGGGCCTCATAGGTGCATTCTGTGAAGCGGGAAGAAACAGCCGCCCCCCCCCCCCCCAAAACAGACCTTACTAGCAGTTAAGCATATGCCATGGGGTACCTTAAGGCCCCCATGGGATGTGTGACACCGGTATCCCAGGAGCTCGTGAGTGACTGGGGTGTCCTCATCTAGGCAAGAGTCCTAGAAGTGAAATAAATGGATATATTTAGTATATTTTCAAATTTTATTTTTTTTTTTTTTTTTTTTTTTTGAGGCAACATGGACCCTCACTGTGTCACTAGCTTATATATATATATATATATATATATATATATATATATATATATATATATATAAAAAAAATTTCTAAATAAAATTTTTTCACTTTTTACATAAATGAATTAAACTAAAAGAGTAAAAACTAAATTGAAAATTTTATTTTAAATAACGTTAATAAAAAAAAAAAAAAAAAAAACTTGCATAAATTCTAACTAAAAATACCCACTTTTTTACATGAATTAAGCTAAAAGTAAAAAGACAAAAAACAAACGTGGATCACTGACTACCCGCCGTCATTATACTGCAGCAAGGTGGCACGATCCCGCAAATCGCCGTAGGTGTACGCCGGCACGGGATCTCGCTTTTGTGGGAGCTTACGCTCCCATTGGCCAGTGGGGGAGCCAGTCAGCGAGCCACCAGGGATCTGCCTACATAAACAAGGCAAATTTCTGCTATGCAGGAAGACGGCTCTGTGTGTTTCCCCCCCAGTCACACAGTCCTCCCCATACAGTTAGAAAACGCAGTGAAGGAACACATTTAACCCTTTCGCCCCTGATGTTAACCCCGTCCCTACCAGTGTTGTTAGTACAGTGACTGTAATAATGTCCCTGGTTTCCAAAAAGTGTCAATGTTGCAGTCCGGTTAAAAATCACTGATCACCGCCATTACTAGTAAAAAAAAAAAAAAAATAAATAAAAAAAAAAACGTATTTTTTACCAAAAATATGTAGAAGAATACATATTGGCCCAAACTGATGAAGACTTTTTATTTTATTTTTACGATAAATTTTTAGAGCAAAAAGTACAAATATTGTTTTGTGTGTGTGTGTTTGTGTTTTTTTTTTTTTTTTTTTTTTTTAACAGCGCAAACAATAAAAACCGCAGAGGTGATCAAATACCACCAAAAGAAAGCTCTATTTGTGGGGGGAAAAAATTTGGGTACAACATCGCACGACCGCACAATTGTCAGTTAAACCGACACAGTGCCATATCGCAAAAAAATGGCCTGGTCAGGAATTGGGTAAATCCTTCCGATTGGTTAAAAATGTATTTAAACAAAAGTTAAAAATGCTTACATCAATTATAAAGACATTCCCACTTTCTACATAAATTCATTAAAGTGTTTGTTACCCCCAACACTTCATATTCCTGATATGTGGCTGCTATGCCATGTATTTATGAGAAATGTGCCTGTTCTCTTTGTATTGCTACTTTTATGTGAAATCCTTGGTGTTCCTGCCAGTCCCTCTGCTTTCCTATTCTAGGGTGACCAGATGTCCCTGGATTGAGGACACTGTCCCCGGTTTTGACTTCAACAGGAGCTGGGGCAATTTACAAAGACAGTCAGTGCAGAATAAAAAAAAAAAAAAAAAAAAAAAGATCTGAATTACACACCCTACTAGCTTAGGGGGTGTATTTTTTCCATTATCTGTGTCCCTTTCTGATGATGATGTGCTGGTCGGAGCGGATGGACTATTTCTTCAGTTTCCAGTGTCCTAGCATATACTGTCCCCCCATCAGATAGAGTCCGCACTGTACTGCGCATGCGCTGTACACAGCACACACACATTCCGAAGATGAACGGTGCCTGCGCCGTGAGTCCAGGTTCTATCCCCACCATCCAAGTGGACATAGAGTTGGAATATAAAAGAGCCGAGCGCAGCGAGGCGAGCGGCCCTCTAATTTTCCCAACCCAATGTCTGCTTGGATGGTGGGGCTACCACCTCCACTCACGGCGCAGGCGCCGTTCATCTTCAGAGATTTTCCAAAGCTTTGTCTGCTCCGTACTGCGCATGCGCAGTACGGGGTTGACACTATATGATGGCAGGACACTATCTGCCAGAACACCGGCACATGCCCATTCAGCTCCGCTCACATGTTCTTCTGCCTTGGCGAAATCCCGGCCAGCCGCCTGCCTGCTTATCTCCTTGCCTTCCCCGGCAGAGTCATTTTCCTCTGCTCTCCACCCACTAGTAGCCGGGGCCTGGAGAGTGAGACCTGAGAGGCTGTGAGGCAGATGGTGGTGGCGACGGGCAGAGAGAGGCAGCTGAGCTCAGCTGATGATATCCAGCATCAGGAATAGAGGGGGAGGGGATCCAATCGTGGGGCTGCCAGTGCCTTCAAGGCTTCAACACAGGTGAGCTTTGGGGGTGTCTGTGAATAGACTGCAGTGCACTGTGTCTGTCTCTCTGGCATAATGGATGATATCAGAACTCACAGGCAGCAGCACTTATTGGTCAGAAGTTAACAAAATCGGCACCCAGCAGCCATGTTATGTGACACACTGTGACAGAACCAGCCAGAGCCATGATAGAGCGCCCCCTGCCTGTGAGTTATCATAATGCTGATCATCTTTACCAGTTTCCGATCGTCTGATAGCAGATTTACTGCTACAGGGCGGTCTCACTGTGCAGGATCACTTATATACGTGATCCTGCATTTCTGGGTGTCAGAGCCAATCAGCGGATCCGGCGGACTCGCCTAGTGGTCTGCCTATGTAAACAAGGCAGTTCACCATTCTGTCAGTGTGGAAGACATTGATCCTGTGTTCCTGCAAAGCAAGTACAGGGATCTATGTCTTCCCTTAGTAAAAGCACCTCCCCCACAGTGAGAAAACACTTGTTAGGCACACATTTAACCCATTGATTGCCCTAGATGTTATCCCCTTCCCAGCCAGTGTCATTAGTACAGTGACAGTACATATTTTTAGCACTGATCACTGTATTAGTGTCACTGGTTCCCACAAAGTGTCACTAATGCCACATACACACAAGCGGTATGTTCGACAGACAGATATTCCGATGTGTGGGCCTCATCAGACTTTTTTTTTTTTTAATCCTGACGGACCTAGAAATAGAACATGTTCTAAATATTTCCAACAGAACCAATTCCTATCCGGAAAACCTCTCGTCTGTATGCTGTTCTGACGGACCAAAAATGATGCATGCTGTGAAGCAAGTACGAGACGGCAGCTATTAGCTACTGGCTATTGAACTTCCTTTCTCTAGTCCCGTCGTACATGTTGTACGTCACTGTGTTCTTGACGGTCGGACTTTGGTGTGATCGTGTGTACGCAACACAGTTTCAGCGGAACTCCGTCTGAAAAACCTTCAGAGTTTATTCCGATGGGAAAACCGGTCATGTGTACGTGGCATTAGTGTCCGATTTGTCCACCGCAATATCGCAGTCCCGCTATGAGTCGCTGATGTAGCTGAGAACAGAGGGAATGTGATCGTTTATAAAAAGGGGAATATTTATAATGTTTGTGTTGTGTGTTTTTTTTTTTTTTATATCTGTACAAAAATATTTTGCTTTTCATTTCTATTTTAATTACTTTGGCTCCGGAATGTTTACCCCCCCCCCATGACCAGGCCATTTCTTGCGATACGGCACTGTGTTACTTTAACTGAAAATTACGCGGTTGTGCACTGCTGTACCCAAACAAAATGTATGTCCTTTTTTTCCCCACAAATAGAGCTTTCTTTTAGTGGTATTTGATCACCTCTGTGGTTTTATTATTTTGCACTATAAAAAAAATAAGATGACCGAAAATTTTGAAAAAAGAAAAACCTTCTTACTTTCTGCTATAAAACAATACCCAGTAAAAAAATGTAAAAAACTCAAATTTCTTAATCAATTTAAGCCAACATGTATTCTGCTATCTATTTTTGGTAAAAACAAAAAAAATCCCAATAAGCGTATATTAATTGGTTTTCACAAAAGTTACAGCGTCTATAAACTATGGGATATATTTATTAAATTTTTTTTCCTTATTTTTTTTTTTTTTTTTTTTAATAGCCGGGATCAGCTATTTTTAGCAGGATTGCACCAGACAAATCTGACACTAAGTGACACTTTCCGGGACCAGTGACAACAATACAGAGATCAGTGCTAAAAAAATATACTGTCACTGAACTAATGACATTGGCAGGGAATAAGTTAACATCAGGGGGGATCATAGAGTTAAAGAGGAAGTAAACCCTGATGAGTTTACTTCCTCTTTCATTCCCTGCAAAGGCAAAGCATAATGGACTACTATGCATCGCATAGTAGTCCATTATGTGTCGCTTACCTGACACAGGAGCCAGCGATGTCACCGCTGTCCCCTGTAGTCCGGCGCATCCATCTTCTTGGTGGGGTCTCGCAGCTCCGCCGCTGTCATTCGGCGAAGCCACGATGACGTCACTCCCGCGCGCGCGCACGGGAGCCGACACGTGCGGCAGCTCCGTCGTTGAAAATGCCGTGCTCAGTGCGCCTGCGCACCGTTGTCTACGGTGCATGCGCCGTAGACAGCGGTGCCTGTCTTCGGGCAAATATCTCCTAAACCGTATAGGTTTAGGAGATATTTCTTGGACCTACAGGTAAGCCTTAATCTAGGTTTACCTGTAGGTCAAAGTGTGTTGTAAGGGTTTACAACCACTTTAAATGTGTCCCTAGGGGGTTCTTGCTAACTGTGGGGGGAGGGGTGGTTTGACTGGGGGAAGAGAGAAATCCCTGTTCCTGGTTAGCAGAAACACAAGATCTCCATCTTCCCCCTCTGGCAGAACGGCGATCTGCCTTGTTTATATAGACAGACCGACTGTTCTGTCTGCCCCGGGAACGATCGGCACGTCCCGGCGGACATCGGGTCTGCCGGACCCGCTGATCTGCTCTTGCTGTGTCTAATCACAGCGGGAGCAGGTCGCCGGTGGCGCACGTGGGTACGTTATTTGACTGGGGGAAGACAGAGATCCGTGTTCCTGCTTAGCAGAAACACAAGATCTCCATCTTCCCCCTCTGGCAGAACGGCGATCTGCCTTGTTTACATAGACAGACCTCCATTCTGTCTGCTTCGGGAACGATTATCAGGTCCTGGCGGACATCGGGTCTGCTGGACTCGCTGATTTGCTCCTGCTGTGTCTAATTACAGCGGGAACAGTTCGACGAGAGCACACGTGTACGCCCCCGCTCCAAATAAAGAAATCTACGCACGTGGTACGTTAATTCGTGCTGGTACGTGATTTCAAGCTGCCGCAGTATATATGCTTGGGGCGGTCCTGAAGCGGTTACACTGAATGGGATGTTTTGCAAGGTGATTGTTTACAATCACTTTAAGCTAAAAGAGCAACAAAAACAAAATTGGAAATTGATTGAAAATTTATTTAAAAAAAAGTAAAAAATAAACTTTTTCATAAATCATACAAAAAAAAAATTCCCACTTTTTTTTTTTTTGCAGAAGATTTTTAGCAGTGAAAACACCATAATAACAGCTTATTATATGTTGCATGTCTTTGTAAATAGACCGTCATTATATAAATGCTTACATGCCTGAGTCATCATTAATCTCTGGTTCAATAAAACCGGATTGCAGTCACCTCTGCGCTACAATCTGATCTCCCCGCCTTCCATTACCGACACACGTTGCCAGTGTACAGTGACATAAGGCTGACTCAGGGATTACACATCATCCACACATACACAGGAATGCCATCATCAGAGTTCTATTTACTACTGGAGAGTCTATGCAGGATTGCCGAAACGGAGCGGAGATGTGTGGTTACCTGGAGCAACCAACAATTGTACCTGGAGCTCATTCACATCGTGTCCGATGAGCTGCATTGATCGACGTAGGCTCAACACAAGGACACATACAAAACAATTGTTCCCTCTGTATATGATTCCCCCCCCCCCATCCAGCGCCGCTGTTATTACGCATTTGCACAGATGTACCCATGGTCTCTGCTCAGCCTTCAGGCTTCAAAGCATGGGACAGGGTAACAACGCAGGAGCACAATTTGTCACCCTATGACAGAAAGTGCCTGAACAAAGACATTCATGGCAGGATCACCAGGGATTATTTGAGGGCCCATGTACACTATTATGTTGGGGTAACACATGCGTTAATGCTCAGCAGTGCTGGGACAAGGTCATCCAGCTCCCAGGGCAACGATGCCAAACTGCACCCCCCCCCTTTCCCTTAGGGTTAGGGTCAGGGCGCCCCCAATAAACCATTGCACCCAGGGCACCTGTTCCTCCTGTCCACCCCTTGTCCCGGGCCTGATGCTCAGCAATGCACATTACAGGATTTTTGGGTGCGTTTGCAGCCGATTATTTTATATGAGCTGACATAGCTCATGTACCTCGAAAAAATAAATAGAAAAAAAAAAAAGAATTTCACTGCGCTTGGGTTGTGGACTGCAGCTAGCATAAATTATAGGTGACCATTAACAAAATATTTAACCACTTCAGCCCCCGAAAGGTCTACCCTCTTCATGGCCAGCCCATTTTCTCAAATCGCCTTTCAGGACAACCCCGGAGAGTGTAGCTCCACCTTGCAATCAGGAAACACATGCCCACTTTAAAAACACCTCCTCCTCCTCCATGGCTTCAGTTATTGTGTTTCCTCCTTGGAGGAAGCATGTGCCTGAACCAGGGAGAGCTACACTCTCTGCAGGGGAGTAAGGCTTACCTTTTGTTGCAGGTTGTTTCTCTTTGACCCCCAGCAGCATCTCCACGGGGAGAGGACTCCTGGAGCTCCTGGTCCCGCCATCTCACGGGAGTAAGGACCCTCGGAGTGCCGGCGTCGGGTGCCCGGTGTCCGCTTGTTAGCGCAGGGAGGGCTCTGTTGCTGGCGGAGGCCGCTGCAGGTCAGCGGCATGGCTCCGTTTTCGGCGCCGGGTCCCGGGCGGCGACGGCGTCGTTCACGGTGACGCGCGGGCGCTCTGAGGGGGCGTGGCGCCGTGGTTCAGCGCCTGGAACGCAGGGGTCATGGGGCGGGTCAGGTGACCGTGTGCTTCCGCTTCCGGCCGGCCTTGATGACGCGGCGGCCGGGAAAATTTAAAATGAGAGCTGTTTGTAAAATAGCTGCCTCACTCAAACGATGGAAGAGTGCAAGCCAGCTATGGCGGAGACAGGCGCCCCCAGCACCGGTCCAGCCCAGGTACGTAAGGTGCACTGGCACCCTCTGCTTTACTGTGGGTATGTCTTTGTTTGTTCCCCCCTCTTGGGGGCCTGTCGCTGCAGGTCAGAGGTGGACTTCGCTCTGACCTTTTGCAGCCTAGTTCTGGGGTCTCACTAGTAGGTCTGTTTGGTGGTGGGTCTCTGCACTGGCTTGGTGTTAAGCAACTGGTTGTTGAGAGCTTTTAGTGAATTAAACCTGTATGTCGTTTCAGGAAAAATCACTAGGAAAAGCTAGACCAGGTCAGAGAAAATGTCCTTCCTGCAAAACCCCCCTCAGAGATTCATGGCAGAAGGCAATGTGCAGAAATTGTATCAGAGAATTGGTGGAAGAGGAAACATCTCAACAATATAAGGATTTGTTTTCTTCGGTTAAAGAGCTGACAAACTCTTTGAGTTCAGTCAAGTCCATCCTGATACAAAACCCTCCCGCACAGACCGAGCCTCAGAACTTACCGCCCAGCCCCAGGGCGTCGTCATCCAGACAGGTGGAAACTGAAGAGTCTGGAGACGAAGGGGGTAGTACTCTCATCTCCTTCAGGGATTCTGAGGAGGAGGAGGAAGAGGAAGAAGATAGCAGGGGCTCCAAATTCAAGCTATCACTAGAGGAAGTAGATGATATTTTAAAAGCAATCTACACTACTCTAGAAATTCAGGAAGAAAGAGTACAACTGTCAGTTCATGACAAAATGTACCAGGGGTTGGACGAAACAAAACGGCGAGTTTTTCCTGTCCACAGGGTCCTCTCAGACTCAGTGAGAAAGGAGTGGAAGGACCCAGAAAAAGCCCCTTTCTTCTCTAAAGCTCTCAAAAGAAGGTTTCCCTTCGAAGATAAGGACTCAGAGGTTTGGAACAAGAAACCCAGAGTCGATGCAGCTTTCTCGCAGGTATCCAGACGAACGGATCTAGCCTTTGAAGATATGGGGATCCTTAAAGACCCAATGGACAAAAAAGCTGACTCCATCCTTAAAAAAGCTTGGGATGCTGCGTCAGTCAGTCTAAAACCAGCAATGGCAGCTACGGTGGTGGCCAGGAATCTGGAATGTTGGGTAGAGAAGCTGAAGAGCCATATTGAGGCGGGGACACCCCGCAAGGATCTCTTAGAGTCCTTTCCACTGATCCTGAATGCAGTCAAATACATGGCGGATGCATCAGCAGAATCAGTTAAACTGGCCGCTAGGTCTTCGGCTCTTGTAAATTCAGCCAGGAGAGCAGTTTGGCTGAAAACATGGTCTGGGGACACTGCCTCTAAGGTCAAGCTGTGTGGTCTTCCCTTTTCGGGTGACTTGCTCTTTGGTCCTGATTTAGAGTCTGTGCTGGATAGAACAGCCGATAAAAAGAAGGCTTTTCCAGTTAAGAAAAAGCAGATGGCTAAAAAGAATTTTCGTGCTTTTCAGCAGTCCCATAAAAAAGACCAGGAGCACAAGAGCAGATGGGGTTCACAGAAGGGCAAAGGCAGGGGTGGAGTCCTCTTTAGATCTCCCCCAGAGCAGTCCCCTAAGAACAAGTGACAATATCTCCCCAGTGGGGGGGAGACTGTCAGCTTTTCGCGAACAATGGGACAGGCTGTCTCCAAATCTGTTTGTGAAGAGCGTTGTCGATCAGGGGTACAGGTTGGAGTTTTCAGAACTACCCCCGAGCAGGTTTTATGTGACAACATTGCCAAGGGATCAGGAGAAGGCCTCTGCAATGAAGCTGTTGTTACAGGAGCTGATACAGCAAGAGGTTCTGATTCAAGTCCCAGTAAGCCAGCAGGGCGGGGGTTTTTATTCACATATTTTTCTGGTGAAAAAACCCTCAGGGAAGTACCGTCTAATCCTGAATCTGAAATTCCTGAACAGGTTCATTCGGTACAAACATTTCAGGATGGATACAATTTTCTCCATCACAAAGCTGTTGACCCCAGAATGCTTCATGGCATCCCTGGACCTAAGGGATGCCTACCTTCATATACCAATTCATCAGGCATCGCAGCAGTTCCTGCGCCTGGCATTGAAGGTAGGGAGTTCGGTATGGCACCTCCAATTCAGGGCTCTGCCGTTCGGACTCTCGTCCTCTCCCAGGGTCTTTACGAAGATTATGGCAGAGGCTTTGGAACCCCTGAAATTGAAGGGGATTCCAGTCGTTCCTTATCTGGACGACCTTTTGTTTTTTGCAGACTCCAGGGAGCAGGTCCTAGTCAATCTCCAGAGGGCCCAGTCTCACCTCGAGGGCCTGGGATGGCTTCTAAACCTAGAGAAGTCAATCCTGACCCCCTCACAGGAAATGAAATTTCTGGGGTATACATTAAATTCGATTCTCCAGAAAGTTTTCCTGCCGTTGGAAAAACAGGAAAAGTTACAGCTAGCTGTACAGCGGATACAGAGCAACCAGACAGTCTCAGTCAGGATGGCTATGGCAGTTCTGGGCCTGCTTACGGCAGCAATCCCGGCTGTTCAGTGGGCCAGGTTCCATTCCAGACCCCTTCAGAGGGAGGTTCTGTCAAGCTGGTCCCATCAGGATCCTTTGGAAAAACAGCTAAAAATTTCGTCAAAGACGAAAAGGGCTCTTTGGTGGTGGAGAGACCAGGCAAACCTCTCAAGGGGCCTGGTGTGGACCTTTCCTGTGGACAAGCGCCTTACTACAGACGCAAGTGCCTGGGGCTGGGGAGCCCATCTGGATGGTCAGACATCTCAGGGGGTCTGGTCCAAACAGGAAGCTCAAAGATCATCCAACTGGAGGGAGTTGAAGGCGATCTTTCTGGGTTTAGTGGCATTTCAGCAGAGTTTGAGAGGCCACCATGTTCAGGTGTTGTCAGACAACACAACAGCGGTTACCTACATTATGAAGCAAGGGGGAACCAGAAGCAGGAGCTTGATGGAGCTGGCCAATCTGTTGTTAGCCTGGGCAGAACAGAACACAGCCTCACTATCGGCAGTGCATCTGAAGGGCTCTCAGAATTTGTTTGCGGACCTCCTAAGCAGGCGCAAATTGCTAGAGGCAGAATGGAGTCTGAATCAGGAAGTGTTCCTGATGATCTCCGAGGCCTGGGGGGTTCCTCAGGTAGACCTTTTTGCCAGCCAGCAGAACTCAAAGGTGGACAGATTCTTTTCTCTTCACCGAGGAGATGCAGCAATAGGGTTGGATGCATTCGCTCACCCCTGGCATTACCAGCTGTGCTATGCCTTTCCCCCCTTTCCTCTAATTCCACTAGTACTGAGGAAATTCAGGGAAGAAAGGACAGACTTAATACTAGTCACTCCTTTTTGGCCAAAAAGACCCTGGTTCGCGGGTCTTCGAAACCTAGCCTCGAAGCCCCCATGGAGGTTACCACTCAGAAAAGATCTGTTATCCCAGGGGACAGTAAGTCATCCAGAAGTGGAACTCCTGCAGCTAACCGCCTGGTTTCTGAGGAGGACCTGTTAAAGGCTAAAGGTCTCTCAGATAAAGTAGTAAAGACCCTGCTGTCCAGTAGGAAGGCAGTTACACAGGCAATTTACATGAAGGTCTGGAAAAAGTTCAACTCCTGGTGCAGTTCTAGAGAACTCAAGGTCAAGAGCACGGTGTCAGTCTTGGAGTTTCTCCATGAAGGAATGGAGAAGGGTCTCGCAGCCAGTACCCTGAAGACTCAGGTGGCTGCCTTATCAGTTTTCTTTGAAAAGACTTTATCTAAAGAAACTTTAATTTCTAGATTTTTTAGGGCTCTTGCTCGAAATAGACCAGTAGCCCTTAAAGACTTTCCCAGTTGGGATTTGTCTACAGTTTTACAGGGTCTCTCGGGAGCACCGTTTGAACCCTTACAGGAAGCTTCTTTGCAGAAGGTGGTTTTAAAAACAATCTTTTTGGTGGCCATCACCTCGGCCAGGAGAGTCAGCGAGCTCCAAGCTCTAGCTATTACAGAACCCTTCCTTAGAATTTATCAGGACAGGGTGGTACTGAGGACGGATCCAGCATTCCTACCGAAAGTATCCTCAACTTTCCATCGATCACAGGAAATAGTGTTACCTACATTCTCTGCAAGCCCAGCAAATGCAGGAGAGGAAGTTTTTCACACATTGGATGTGAGAAGATGTCTTTTACAGTTTCTGAAAGTTACTAAAGAATTTATAAAATCAAACGCCCTCTTTGTGATATTTTCTGGATCACGCAAGGGGGAGAAAGCTTCTAAAAGTACGCTGGGTAGGTGGCTTAAGTTGGCTATAACAGAAGCCTATAAAGCAAAAGGAGAAATACCTCCCTCAGGTATTGCTGCCCACTCTACTAGATCCACGGCAGTTTCCTGGGCTGAAAGGGCCGGTGCCACGCCTGAACAAATCTGCAAGGCTGCCACTTGGTCCAGTTATTCGACATTTCTCCGGCATTACCGGTTAGATCTACTGTCTGCAGCAGATCAGGCCTTCGGCAGGAAGGTACTGCAGGCAGTAGTCCCGCCCTAGGGTAAGTTTCTCGGTTATCCTCTCCGGGGTTGTCCTGAAAGGCGATTTGAGAAAGACTCAGTTAGACTTACCGGTGACGGTATTTCTAAGAGCCTTTCAGGACAACCGTTACTTCCCTCCCTAGGTTATGCTTAGTAAATGTATTAAGTTCTACCATGGTGTTGTGCTTTCTGTGCTTTGTTTTCCAGCGTCGGAAGGCCACAATAACTGAAGCCATGGAGGAGGAGGAGGTGTTTTTAAAGTGGGCATGTGTTTCCTGATTGCAAGGTGGAGCTACACTCTCCGGGGTTGTCCTGAAAGGCTCTTAGAAATACCGTCACCGGTAAGTCTAACTGAGTCTTTTTGCGATACAGCGCTGCGTTACTTTAACTGCTAGCCGACCAGCTCACGCAGAAATACTCAGATATACTGCAGCAGGTTGGCAGCGATGCTGGAATCACTGTCCCTGTACGGCGGCTCGTGCAGACGAGGACACACCGCCGGCGGGTCGGACGGACTTGATGTCCTCCAGCAATCACTAGTACGGAAGCAGAATGGGGATGGCAGAACAAGGGGACATGGCAGAGTTCTATTGTTCCGAGTGATCGAGAACAGTGACCTCTGTCATGTCCCTCATAGCACACCCCCCTACAGTTAGAACACACCCAGGGAACACACTTAACCCTTTGTACGCCCCCTAGCGTTAACCCCTTCCCTACCAGTGTCATTTTTACATTGATCAGTGCATTTTTATAGCATTGATCAATGTAATAATGTCACTGGTCCCCAAAAAGTGTCATTTGGGGTCAGATTTGTCTGCCACAATGTTGCAGTCCTGCTGAAAATCACAGATCACTGTTTGAAAATGCATTACACCTGACATCACTCCCGAATTTTTATTCTGTCGTATGAGAATTTTCGTGACTTTAATAAACTCTTCAGGTTCGATCTGAGTGTAGCATGCAAAAAAAAAAACGGATGATCATTCGTCCAATAATCTCATCGTGTATACCGGGCATTTGCCTCAAGTTGTGGATCACTGTCAGGGTTGGGCTCTCAGCCCTCCCCTCTCTGTGCTCAGGTTGCTCAGCTGTTGGTTAATTGCCAGTGCTCACCATTCCACAGTGACTCACCTGGTGATCATCTCCTGCTCGTCAGTCAAGCCTACAGCCAGCCCCTTCTGGCTATTTAAACTGCCTGGTTCATTTCTTCAATGCCTTCGCCTTGGTCAACATATCTAGAGACTCTTCTGTTTTCCTGTTGAAGACTTGCCTGGCTGACGTCCCTTCTGGGTCCTGATCCTGTCTGCTGCTTCTGACTACGCTGAACTCTGGCTTCCTGATTTCCTGGCTTGTTCTGACTACCCGATTTGGCTACCGAACCCTGGCTATGTTTTGACTACGTTTACCAGTTATACAATTTTAACTATTATATTAAAGGGTGTGATTTTAATTGCATTTTCTGTCCCCGTCTGATTCACAGTTCCTGACAACCACTAAATTATAGATGGTTTGACAATGGTCTAACACTCCTTACCAGATATTGCACCAAGCCAAATTCCTGGTGTCCCCTCTGAGAATATCTCTCCACAGGTTAGATGTTCCAAAAATTACAACAGAAACCTAGTCCTCATAGTGTAGTAGGTAAACAGCACTCACATGTTTAATAAAACAAATCCAGAATACTCACACAGTAACAATAAAAACTGAGCATGTCGCATACAGAATCCTAGGAAGTTTCTAACCAGCAAGATGGCCACAGTCTGTGCGTGCAGCAGTGTGACGTGACGTGTCCATGCTCCATCCAACACGTTTTGTCCATTCAGACATTGTCCTGGCCATGGTTTTGTATTGTTACTGTGTGAGTATCTGGTGAACAGGAGCGAGCCTGAGGAGTGTTGGAGTGTTATCAGTCCACCTATAATTTTTAGTGGTCTGCGTTTGAGGGTAAGAGGCCCGGTGTGCTGTGGTGTCGGTGGAGGAATATCATCTCGCCAACAATTGTATTTCTGTAACACACTCTGGGTGTCCAATAGGATTTATGGACTTTTATTAGAACAGACTTTTAGAGAGCTGCATTTTTATTTAAAATGTTTTGAAAAAATAAATAGGCCCTTAATGAAAGCTGCAGATTTAGAAAGCTTGTAAACAACTTCTGATATTGCATTTGTGGTAAGTGCTGAGGTGAAAACAAAAAATGTGTTGGGTTAGCAGCACCAACGTCTGGTGTTCACCTTACTGCTGAATGGGGCAGCTCTGACTAGTGCGTTTGTGTCACTTTGTGCCGCGCTAGTTTTACCTCGGCGTGTCACGTTCAGTAGGCATTACACCTACCAAACACACATATTAACCTTAATTGGACACCACTGCAAATGCACACCTAAGACAGCTATGGAGGTTGCAGCATGCTATTTTATTGTAAGATTGCTTTGGGATCAAAAAAACAAGCATTCAGGAGGCAGCGGTATGGTAATCGCCTAAAAGCAATCCGCCACAGAATTAATTTCAGTGCCTGCCACCTGTCATAGGCTGAACAAGTCAGTATACAAAATGGCTGCTTGCAGTGACTATGTGACAGGCTGGATTCACACCTTTGCATTTTTGTCAGATTTTCATTCTCCATCTGGGTTCTCATACATTGTCACGGATTGCCATCAATTTCTATGGGCTCTATGACGCATCCTAATGTAAAAAATAAAGGACATTAAAGAGATAGTTCACCTTTACCACAAACCTGCCTATGCAAATAAGGGGTATCTGTAGATAAAAACAAACTGTGTAGCTCTGACTAAAGTTGAATAAAGCCCTTGCTATAGCTGTAGGCCATTTACATACCTTATGAAGCTTGACTGGAATACTCACAGGATGTTGCTAGGTACTCCCAGGACATTGCTAAGTGAGGCCTAGTCATCCCTGCTCCCCTGCACCATCACAGGAGTGAGCTCTCAAATGCTGAGTTCAGAGTTACTGCATCAGGCGAGAGAAATGTATGTGAGGGAGTTTGAATCAGAGAACAAGCTCACTACTGTTATGGTGGAGGTGAGCAGTGACGACAAGGCCTCACTTAGCAATGTCCTGGGAGTCCTTAGCAACATCCTGGGAGTGCTTAGCAACGTCCTGGGAGTATTCAAGTCAGGCTTCATAAGGAATGTAAACGGCCTACACCTATAGCAAGGGTATTCATCTTTAGTCAGAGTCACACAGCTTGTTTTGATCTACAAACTTCGCTTACCTGCATAGGCAGGTTTTGTGTAAAGGTGAACAATCCTTTTTATAGAGTCTGTTCACCTTTGCAAAAACAAACTTCCTATGCAGGTAAGGGGTGACTGTGGATAAAAACAAACCGTGCAGCTCTGAATAAAGTTGAATATTTCCCTTGCTATTGGTGTAGGCCATTTACATACCTCATGAAGCCTGACTGGAATACTCCCAGGACATTGCTAAGTGAGGCCTAGTCATTACCGCTCACCTCCACCATCACAGGAGTTTACTCTCAAATGCTGAGCTCAGAGCTACTGCATCAGGGGAGAGAAATGTATGTGAGGGGGTTTTAATTGAAGAAAAAGCTCACTCCTGTGAGGGTGTGGGTGAGCAGTCATGACTAGGCCTCACTTAGCAATATCCTAGCAACGTCCTGGGAGTATTCCAGTAAGGTTTTATGAGGTACAAAAATGGCCTTGCTAGTGGTGTAGGCCATTTAGGTATGAAGCCTGACTGGAAAACTCCCAGATTTGACATTATTCCATCTTGCCATGTTGCTAGGATGGTGTTAGGACACTCCCAGCTCTCACAGGAGTGAGCTCTTTCTCAGATTTTCTCCCCTGATACAGTAGATAAGAGTTGAGTTGAGAGCTTGCTCCTGTGATGGTGGGGGTGAGCAGTAACAGCTGGGAGTATCTTAGCAACTTCCTAGCAACAATGCAGGATGGGATGATACCATCCCTGGGAGTTTTCAGTCAGGCTTCATGAGGAACATAAATGGCCTACACTTATAGCAAGGACTATTATTTTTTTTTCCAATATTTTTATTCAAATTTTCCACAAGAGAAATTACAATTTCAGTATCTGACATCGTAGATACATAGAAGAACAAGAAAACAATAAAGAACAATTCAAGTAGAGAGAAGAAGGAAGAAAATCTGGTAGTACATGTGCGATGCTGTGAGGGTACAAGGACTATTATTATTCAACTTTGTTTAAAGCTGCTCAGTTTTTTTTTATCCACAGACACGATTTGCCTGCATAGGCAGGTTTGAGGTAAAGGTGAACTATGCCTTTAACTAGATCCCGCCCGGCCTATAGCAAAATTACTTCTGGGCGGGCCTTTTCATCAATCCGGGTGGACATCATATGACGTCCTCCTGGATCGCACCATCAGACACAGCCAATGACTGATCAGTGTACCGACTCAGTGCTGGTACCATATGATCACTTGACAATTGTAAACAATGGATGCTTTTCTTTAACTGCTTCGCGTCCGCCCTATAGCCAAAATACGGCTACAGAGCGGACGCTAACTGCCGCTAGCACGCATCGGGGAAGTTCTGTGCTGGCCTTGTCCCTCGGACACAGCCAGTCACAGATCGCTGTAAACGGCCAATCACAGCAGCGCTTACAGCGCGATCAGCGTGTCCAATGTGAGATGATCTCATATGTAAACATATGAGATCATCTCTCAGTGCCGCTCTCCCTCCTCACACAGACAGCGTATGAGAAGGGAGAGATGATCGGCTGCAGCGGCCGTAAGTTTAAAAAAAAGGTGCCATCCGCCCCAGTGCCATCCTCCCCCAGTGCCATCCGCCCCAGAGCCATCCTCCCCCAGTGCCACCTGCCCCCAGTGCCACCTGTTAGTGCTATCTGTTCCCAGTGCCACCTGTTAGTGCTATCTGTCCCCAGTGGCACCTGTTGTCAGTGCCATTTGTCCCCAGTGCCATCTGTCATCAGTGCCACGTATAAGTGCCATCTGTCATCAGTGCCACGTATAAGTGCCATCTGTCATCAGTGCCACGTGTCATCAGTGCCACATAGGGCCATCTGTCATCAGTGCCACATATTAGTGCCATCTGTCATCAATGCCACGTATCAGTGCCATTTGTCATCAGTGCCACCTGTCAGTGTCACGTGTCATCAATGCCACTTATCAGTGCCATCTGTCATCAGTGTCACGCGTCATCGGTGCCACGTATTAGTGCCATCTGTCATCGGTGCCACGTATTAGTGCCATCTGTCATCGATGCCACGTATTAGTGCCATCTGTCATCAGTGCCACATATTAGTGCCATCTGTCATCAGTGCCACGTATTAGTGCCATGTGTCATTAGTGCCTCGTATAAGTGCCATCTGTCATCAGTGCCACATATTAGTGCCATCTGTCATCAGTGCCACGTGTCATCAGTACCACGTATAAGAATCATCAGTGCCATGTATTAGTGCCACGTGTCATCAGTGCCACGTATAAGTGCCATCTGTCATCAGTGCCACGTATAAGTGCCATCTGTCATCAGTGCCACATATTAGTGCCATCTGTCATCAGTGCCACGTGTCATCAGTGCCACGTATAAGTGTCATCAGTGCCATGTGTCAGTGCCATCTGTCATCAGTGCCACGTGTCATTGTCTTGGTGCTCCAGGGCCTTCAAAAGTGTAATAGGTAGTCAACAAGTTAGATGTGTAATTTATGCTCCTAGAACATATGACGGCGCTCCCTGCATGTTGGGCCTCTCTATGTGGCCAGGCTGTGAAAAAGTCCCACACATGTGGTATTGTAATACTCAGGAGGAGTAGCAGAATTTTTTTGGGGGTGTCATTTGTGGTATACACATGCCACATGAGAGAAATAGCCTATTACAATGACAATTTTGTGGAAAAAAAAAATCTTAATTTTGCAAAGAATTGTGGGAAAAAATGACAACATCAAAAAGCTCACCATGCCTCTTACTAAATACCTTGGAATGTCTACTTTCCAAAAAGGGGTCATTTGGGGGGTATTTGTACTTTCCTGACTTGTTCGGGTCGCAAGAAGTGAGATAGGCCACCAGTACATCAGATGTGATCAATTTTGTGTGATTCGCACCACAGCTTGTAGACTCTAACTTTCGCAAAGACCAAATAATATCCACTAATTTGGGTTATTTTTACCAAAGATATGTAGCAGTATAAATAGTGGCCAAAATTTATGACGAAAAATTAATAATTTGCATAATTTTGTCACAGAAACAAAGAAATATGCGTTTTTTTCCAAATTTATAGCGCAAAAAATAAAAACCCCAGAGGTGATCAAATATCACCAAAAGAAAGCTCTATTTGTGGAAAAAAAAGGACAAAAAATTAATTTGGGTACAGTGTGGCATGACTGAGTAATTGTCATTCAAAGTGTGAGAGCACCAAAAGTTGAAAATTGGTCTGGGCAGGAAGGGTGTTTAAGTGCCCAGTAAGCAAGTGGTAAAAGTTGAGTTCCACCCAGATTGGATTCCTCTCCCCCTCTGGTGTCACATTTGGCACCTTTCAGGGGGGAGCAGATACCTGTCAAATCCAGCAAAAGAGCACCGCACATTGTGCTGCAAAACTATGTCATGTCAGATCCCTCCTTCTCCCCCCCCGCTGTCTTCTGGGAGACACACAGGTCCCAGAAGACAGCAGGGACCATTTAGAAAGGGCAGCGCGACTCGCACATGCACAGTAGGGAACCAAGAGTCGAAAGTCTTCACTGCCTGGTTCCCTCACTAGGAATGGCGGCAGCGACACTCGTGTGTCGATCCGAAGATTGGCTTCGGGTGCCGACATCATGGGCTCCCTGGACAGGTAAATGTCCATATATTAAAAGTCAGCAGCTACAGTATTTGTAGCTGCTAACTTTGAATTTTATTTACCAGGCTGAACTCCGCTTCAAAATTTTTAGGCTTTCTTTAATTAGCAAAACCCCAGTGGTAACCACTTTCCGTCTGCACTATAGCTGAAAGACGGCTACATCACGGGCTTCTAGGGGGGGGGGGGGGGCGTCCATAGACATCCTCTTGTGATCGCTGTGATCACATGCCCCTTGCGGCGTGGGGCGGCGTGGGGCGGCGTGCGGGCGGCACGCTCTGCAATAGTGGAGTCCTTCAGAACACAGAACAGAGTAAAGGGCCAACCACAGCTGCCCTTTACCACGTGATCAGCTGTCAGCCAATGAAAACTGATCATAGAAAGTAAACAGAAGCCGGTAATCTGCTTTTTTTCTCTTCACGGTCAGCGTGAGGAGAGTAGAAGGAAGCCGGTAACTGGCTACTGTTACAGGCACATCAGACACCAGGCCCAATCTGTGCCTGCCAGTGATGCTAATCAGTGCCACCTATTAGTGCTCATCAGGGCTGCCAATCATTATTGCTGAGTGGGACAGCTGTATTTATAGGTTGGAGGTACAGTGGTATTTATTGGTTAGGAGTACAGTGGCATTTATTGGTTGGGTGTACAGTGGTATTTATTGGTTAGGGGTACAGTGGTATTTATTGGTTAGGAGTACAGTGGTATTTATTGATTAGGAGTACAGTGGTATTTATTGGTTGGGTGTACAGTGGTATTTATTGGTTAGGGGTACTGTGGTATTTATTGGTTAGGGGGACAGTGGTATTTATTGGTTGGGGGGACAGTGGTATTTATTCGTTAGGGGGACAGTGGTATTTATTGGTTGAAGGTACAGTGGTATTTATTGGTTGGGGGGACAGTTGTATTTATTAGTTAGGAGTATAGTAGTATTTATTGGTTAGGGCTACAGTGGTATTTATAGCATGGGGTACAGTTGTATTTATTGGTTAGGAGTACAGTGGTATTGGTTGGGGGTACAGTGGTATTTATTGGTTAGGAGTACAGTGGCATTTATTGGTTGGGTGTACAGTGGTATTTATTGGTTAGGGGTACAGTGGTATTTATTGGTTAGGGGGACAGTGGTATTTATTGGTTAGGGGGACAGTGGTATTTATTGGTTGGGGGGACAGTGGTATTTATTGGTTGGGGGGACAGTGGTATTTATTCGTTAGGGGGACAGTGGTATTTATTGGTTGAAGGTACAGTGGTATTTATTGGTTGGGGGGACAGTTGTATTTATTAGTTAGGAGTACAGTGGTATTTATTGGTTAGGGGTACAGTGGTATTTATAGCATGGGGTACAGTTGTATTTATTGGTTAGGAGTACAGTGGTATTGGTTGGGGGTACAGTGGTATTTATAGCATGGGGTACAGTTGTATTTATTGGTTAGGAGTAGTGGTATTAGTTGGGGGTACAGTGGTATTTATTGGTTGGGGGAACAGTTGTATTTATAGATTAGGGGTACAGTGGTATTTATTGATTAGGAGTACAGTGGTATTTATTGGTTAGGGGAACAGTTGTATTGATAGGTTGGGGTATAGTGGTATTTATTGATTAGGAGTACAGTGGTATTTATTGATTAGGAGTACAGTGGTATTTATAGGTTGGGGGTACAGTGGTATTTATTGATTAGGAGTACAGTGGTATTTATTGGTTGGGGGTACATTGGTATTTATTGGTTAGGAGTACAGTGGCAGTTCACGCTAACATGTCCCGTTTATCACACCGGAAGTACCCAGGGGGCGCCCATTCCTCTCCCTCACACACATTACATAAAGCCCGGATGATGACGTTGGGGTCACGTGTTCCCTCCCCGCTCCCCCTCTTTTTTCCCGCTGCGAGCTCGCGCAGGGCACGGTTGCCAGGCAGAGGCGAGAACGCGCCGCAGTAGAAGTGGAAGGGGTGGAGTCGGAGAAGGCGGGGCGCGGCGGTATTGACGTCATCTTCTCGCGGTGCTTCTCTTTCGGTGTGTGAGGAGGAGGAGGCGGCGGCGGGAGCCACACCGGAGGAGCTGAGGGGGGAAGAACATCCGCCGATACCCCGTCTTACACCGGACGCAGGGGCCTCCCCCGAATACCGACAAGGTAATACTGGGCTCAGCCTCACCAGGGGGCCGCCGCCACCGAGGCATACCGGATACTGACACCTCATATCGGGGCCTGTGTGTATTTTATCCATATCTCATACAAGAGCCTTTATGTGGATCTCTCCCATAGAAGAGCCTGTATGTAGATCTCCCATAGGAGAGCCTGTATGTAGATCTCCCCATAGGAGAGCCTGTATGTAGATCTCCCCATAGGAGAGCCTGTATGTAGATCTCCCCATAGGAGAGCCTGTATGTAGATCTCCCCATAGGAGAGCCTGTATGTAGATCTCCCCATAGGAGAGCCTGTATGTAGATCTCCCCATAGGAGAGCCTGTATGTAGATCTCCCCATAGGAGAGCCTGTATGTAGATCTCCCCATAGGAGAGCCTGTATGTAGATCTCCCCATAGGAGAGCCTGTATGTAGATCTCCCCATAGGAGAGCCTGTATGTAGATCTCCCCATAGGAGAGCCTGTATGTAGATCTCCCCATAGGAGAGCCTGTATGTAGATCTCCCCATAGGAGAGCCTGTATGTAGATCTCCCCATAGGAGAGCCTGTATGTAGATCTCCCCATAGGAGAGCCTGTATGTAGATCTCCCCATAGGAGAGCCTGTATGTAGATCTCCCCATAGGAGAGCCTGTATGTAGATCTCCCCATAGGAGAGCCTGTATGTAGATCCCCCCCCCCTGTCTATCCCATGCAGGAGCCTGGGTATAGAGCTCGGTATGCGTCTATCCCATGCAGGAGCCTGGGTATAGAGCTTGGTATGTGTCTATTAGGGTTGCACCGATGCCAAGCATTTTCACAAGTACTTGTACAAATGCTCCGATACCTGGGCAGTCGGCAGATGACCATGGGGGGTAAATTACAATCACTGACCTCTGTATAGATTTCAATAAAGCAGCTAACAGCTGCTTCTCCTCTTCCTCCTCTGCTCCCCCTATTGGGATGGAGAGCGGCGGAAGGAGTTGATAAATCTTTCATTTACCGGCTCCTTCCTTTTCCGAATGCATAGTGTCAGTGGTCACTGTCAGTTCATAACTGAGCATCGTAAACTGTTTACAATGCTTCCGTTTATGAATGGAGAGGAGCCTCTGTCTCCTGTCCATTCATCTTCAGTGCAGCTGATGCTGCTGAGAAAGGGACTGGGGAATCTGTGTCCTCAGTCCCTTTCTCTGTCTCAAAAGGAAGATGTCAGGGTTCTATCTATATCTGTAGTAACCTGTGTTCAGTGTAATATCCCATGTAATGGGTGATGATCTTCATGAACTCTCTAGGACACAATATGGTGACTGGTAGAATATACTGATTATTATGGTGAATCTGAGTGTTCAGCCACACTGTGTCCCCCTCTCCCTTTTATCTTCTATATTCTACAGGAATTTTATATTCCAATAAATGTATAATGGTTCCTGTGGCTGATTATTATAATAGAGGTAACTGGTATGGCATGTTATAATTGTATATAATGACCCCACAGAGACTTCCCTCTAATACAGTATTGCACACACTGTCATGTATTTAGGGGTATAATATCCATTCCTAATACTCCCCAGTGATTATTCACCTATATGGTATGATTGGTAGCACTTGCGTCCTATTAAAGCAGTCCTTGGGTATTATGTCATTAGGATGCAGGGACTTGCATTTCCTCTTCTGTACTAATTATAGAATAAACACTCCTATCATTATAATAATTGGGTCTGATATTTGGTTGGTATCTATGACTGTTTCCAGTCTTTATACAGACAGTTGTGTATTATAGAGCGGTGTGTGGATGTTTTGTCTGTACGATTTTTTTATTCATCTGTAATATCGGCCCCCTCAATACATCTGCTACATACAAGTTATACAAGAACAAACTTGTTACAATAAAGATGTATCAGCATTGTAAGACATGCACAGTGTTCAAATAAGTTACAGGCCTATGTATGTAGATATAGTGGATTACCCTGCACTTCCTGTCCCAGAGCCAAAACAGGAAGTGAGGAAATCCCTGTAAATCAAGGGAATTCCTTGGGGGGGGGGGGGGGGACCCCCAGGCCATCAGAACTAGTGTCCCCTCTATTGCTTTTCAGGGGACAACCCTAAATTTGGGCTTTTACTTTCAATAATTGTGGTAAGCAGAATGAATGAAGGGTTTACTCTCCTTAATGGGCACAGGCAGCTATAAAATCTGACAGGTGTTCTAATCCATCTGCACTCTAGCCAAGACAAAAAAGTTGTTTAGTTATACTCCAAACCAAAAATGTATTCTATTGCTGCTTACCAGTCATCAGATGTGGTGGCTGCATTGGTTTTGACTCTGTTTTCACCTGGTGATCTGGCCAGTATCTCACACCCTGTTATTAGCCCACGTTCACATCGGGCCAGTTTGACATGCAATTTGACATTTCAAATCGCCGGGCTATTGCCAGCAGCATCGCCATCCGAATTGGTGTGATGCCAACTTTGCAGCTCCGCACGATTCCCAAAAGTAGTTTCTGCACTACTTTTGGCGACTTTGGGAATGATTTGAATAGACATCTGTTCAGGAACCCGCACAGATGTCTGTCAAAGCACCTCCAAAGTCGGACTGAAACGTCAGCCAGAAATTGTGTGAGTTCAAATCAACTTGCAAGATTTCTAACCAGCCCTCAGTGTGAGTTAACCTCCCTGGCGGTATGATTTAGTCTGGAATTAGGTGCTGAAAGCGGTACAATTATTTTGCACGAAAATCTGGCGTTTTATTTTGTAGTCCTGTAATTCTTGGGAATAACGCTCTTAAATCTGTTCAAACCAGAGTCTAGCAGACATCCCGGGTATGATAAAGTTTATAATATAATAAAGAATAATAAAAATTATTCAATAATGTAATCAAATCCAAAAACACTGAAAAATTTACTTTTTGGTTGCTATGGACAATCTCCAAATTCCAGGCAGTAAAAAACAGTATTTATAATATAAAAGTGCATGCAGGGCACAGCACAGACCACTAGGGACAAAGGGGGTGTGTCTTTTTTAATACAGCACTGTAATCTGTAAGATTACAGTGCTGTGTGTGTTTTGTGTCTTTTTATTTTTTTGAATTTGCCGCCGCTCCCGTGCGCTGTAACGCCGCAGGGAACGGAGCTCGGCAGCATTCGGCACTGTGAATCGAGCGGAAGTCTGCTCGCTCACACAGCGCGGAGGACATTGCTGGATCCAGGGGACAAGGTAAGTAACTCTCCCTGTGTCCTCCCCTGCATCGAGCGAAGCCATCCCGAGTCTGGCTCAGGGTTACCGCTCCTATCAGTATATTCCTACCCCGAGCCAGACTCGGGATTACCGCTAGGGGGGTTAAAGCGGGGTTCCACCCTAAAGTGGAACTTCCGCTGATTGGAACCCTCCCCCCCCCCCCCTCCGGTGTCACAATTGGCACCTTGCAGGGGGGAGGGGGGTGGAGATACCTGTCAAAGACAGGTATTTACACCCACTTCCGGGCATAGACTCCCGTGGGAGTCTGTCATTTCCTGTCCTGCCGCGCTGTCTGCTGGGACACACACGGGTCCCAGTGACAGCGCGGACAATTCCTATTGCGCTGCGCGACTCGTGCATGCGCAGTAGGGAACCGGGAAGTGAAGCCGATTTGATTCACTTCCTGATTCCCTCACCTAGAATGGTGAAGGCAGCAGCCGAGAGCCGAGCGATCGATCGGCCTCGGCTGCCGGAATCGCTGGAACCCGGGACAGGTGAGTGTCCATTTATTAAAAGTCAGCAGCTGTAGTATTTATAGCTGCTGGCTTTTAATATTTTATTTTTAGGTGGAATCCCTCTTTAAGTGAGAGATAACTGGAGGAAAGAGAAAAGGAGGCACAGCAGAGTGCAGAATGGTCCATCGGTGGGGGGATGAGTGTTAAATGTATTAGCAGATTTAGAAACGCTCTGGATTTATCATATCGGATAGCAGTGGGTGTCAGCGGACATGTCACCGCTGCTGACGTCTACTGCCCCATAGGGGTGAATGAAGGGTCCCATCAGGACAGGGGGACCTGAGCAGAATGTCCGTGTGAAAGGGCCATAATTCTCTGGAGGTTAGTTGGCATTTACCTGTAACACACACACAGTTTCTGCCATGATTGCCCCACCTGTGTTTTCTAGAAATGGACTGATCACTTGCATTCCTTCATGCAGACCGGCGTCCCGTGTTTTATTTTGTTATAGAGAAATTGTTCTGCGATAAGTAAAGTTTTTTTTACTTCCCAGATCACTTCCTCCTGCATTTATTTTAAATGTGTTTAGGTCTCATTCACATGAACATGGAGGTCTGCAGGCATTGAATGGGCTGTTTATGTAATGACTACATGCAGGCTGCCCATGGAAGTGTAGGTAGCCACAGCACTTCACCCTAATTTGTCAGACATGGGTAAAAGGCCCCCAAACACACCCTGGCTGTGTTCAGGGAAGATCTCCTACATGCCTGTCAGATTAAGATGAGCGGCGTTGTCCGTGCAGCCACTGCATCCCTGTATGCTTACATGAGCTGCCTGCACCCACCACCCAGTGACTCAGGCTGCGTAAGCAGGCAGTCCATGTGAAGGTCTTGGATTCGTTGAGTCTCTAATCTGTTCCTGGATGCTGAGGTTTCAATTTTCTTGGACTTTTTATGCTTGTGTCTTTCTTCAGAATTTGTAACAGAAGTGACTTTCTGTCGTCACCATCTTGCTACACCCCGCACTTGTCCACAGTAAGGATACAGTGAGAAGGCGCCAAGCGGACATCTTGTTAACCGTAAACTGAGCTTATAATGAAATGCACTATTAAAAAGAACTGTCTCACTGTTTAGATGTTGCTTTTTACAAGCAGTGGCAAGCCAGCTGATCTCACGGGGTTTGCTAATATGACAACACTGCTGCAACATCAAAACAGTTTGAGGGGTTTTAAAATACTGAATTTCACTATATAAGCCCTGTTTACTGGTAAAAATATTTGTAAAATGCAAAACTCCGGTCGGTGTAACAAGATGTCCACTTCCTGCCCTCTCACTGTGGACGAGTGTGGGGTGTAGCAAGATGGCGGTGACGGAACGTCGCTTACGCTACCAATCCTGACGGGTCGCCTAATCTGACCAAACGCTGCTGTTTAGGGTTCTTGCAAATGGGCTGGCTGAACTTGGTGTATTTCCTCTGCCCAGGTGCAGCGTACAGCCTGTCATTGACATGAATAACTGTGCTCTGCTGTACTCGTGTATACATCGGTGCTGTCATAAACGAGTGTGTATGATGGCGCCACCATCTACACCAATACCACAACGCACAGCCATTTATGTGGTTGACAGGCTCCACATTGCACCAGGGCTGCCTGGGTGGGGGTAATGTGCTGGCAAATATGCTGAACAGGCCCAGGTGCAAGAACTCTTACAGTGCAGGTGTTTGTAAAAATTGTTGAAACCACATCGCTTCCTATGACGTGGCATCAGCTGTTTCAGGAAAACGTGCGCAGCGCATCAGCCGTGATATCGGGACACTGAGGAATTTGCATGTCAAATTCCTCGACCGCTGATTCAGCGCATGCAAGTACACTAACGTCTGCGTACATTACAACACTTACGGTAGTTAAACACTGCATGCATGCACAGTTAGAGTGGTTGGCAGAGAAGCTGTGTTTGCATGCGCTTTATCGGTTAAGGAATTTGACATGCAAATTCCTGAGTGCACCGATGTCAGTGCTGATGTAATTGACGCGCTGCACATTCATTGTCACAGAAAGTGATGTGAGTTTGACCTTCTGCCAGGTTTATGATGTTGTCTAAACATGGGAAGTGTCCGTTCTGACTAAAGGTGCCTTCCAGAGCTGCATTTTTTTTTTTCCTTTTCCCCTTTTTTCTCTTTTTTTTTTTTTTTTTTTTTTTTTCTTTCCCTTTTGCACACATGTAAAAAATATTAACATGTTGCAGATTTCTGCACTGAGGTTCGCTGCTAATTTGGCTGCACTTTTCCTGTGGATTAGTCCTTTCTACACTCCTGTGACCCATTTTCAGCAGACAGTGGGCTGAAGCTACAGAGCCGGTCCAGGCTTGGGAAAGATCGCGATCATATGGTTAGGATCTGCCCAGGAGCCTGAGCCAGCCGCTCCCGTCCCCTCCACAGCCCATCGCTCCAGTGAGGGTGGGGAGCAGAGACCAGTGACTGGCAGTCACCAGCTCTCTGCTTGGAGTACTGAGAAGCAAGCGATCAGTGGTGTTTGAATGCTCGGTTCTCAGCCTTAGCCCTAGCAGGGGACAGATGCAGCATCGCATTGATGCTGCATCCGACAGATGCAGCATCGCATTGATGCTGCATCCACCTGGGTAAGTATGATTTAAAAAAAAAAAAAAAAAAAACTATACTTCTCCTTAAAGTGATATTAACCACTAGCCAACCGGCTCACGCAGATGTACTGCGGCAGGTCGACTCTCCTGCGCTAACCAACGCACCTGTACATCGGTCCGCACAAGGAGTATGTCGTACCTGCGGGTTCCGTGGACTGGACTGCCAGCAACCCACAATTGCGGTGAGGAGAGGCAGACCTGGGAACTGCCTATGTAAACAAGATGATTACCCGTTCTGCCTAATGACATGACAGAGATCTAGTGTTCCCAGTGATCTGGCAGCCCAACACACCCAGGGAACACACAACCCCTTGATCGCTCCTAGTGTTAACCCCTTTCCTGCCAGTGTAATTTTTACATTGATAAAGTAATGTCAATTGAGGTCAGATTTGTCCGCCGCAATGTCAGTTCTGCTAAAAATGGCAGATCCCCGCCATTTACCAGTTAAAAAAAAAAAAAAAATTTTGTATAAGTCCCTAAATCTATCCCATAGTTTGTAGATACCTTAACTTTAGCGCGAACTAATCAATATACGCCTATTGCGATATTATTTTTCTTTTTCTCCCAAAAATATGGATAGAGATATATTCTAGCATAAAGTAAAAAAAAAATTTTGTTTTATGGCTGGGTTCACACTGAAGCGATGCGGGAACGCGGCGGGTTCCCGCATCGCATGCCCCCCAGCGGCAGTTCACACTGCCCTATGCGTACTGCTGGGAGTGTCAGTGAAATGTTAATGACACCCCCAGATCAGTTCGCATATCGCAGTGCGATCTGCAAACTCGGACAGGAATCGGATCGCATGATGTGAACACCCATGCGATCTGATTCTGCTGCGGACCAAAAAAAGGGTCCTGTGCGAGTTTGGGGCGGGTGCGATGCGAATTCAGCCATACTATCTGTATGGCTGAACTCGCATCACACAGAGATCGGATGTGATTTGCACTGCAGTGCGGTGCGAATCACATCCGGGTCTCCTAGCCGCAGCAGTGTGAACCCAGCCTATAGCACAAAAAAAAGTGATCAAATGCGGCCAAAATAAAGCTATTTTGTTGGGGTACAATGTCGCACGACCACACTACTGTCAGTTAAAGCAACACAGTGCTTTATCGCAAAAAATGGCCTGGTCATTAAAGCAGTTTTGTACCTAAATTTTTTTTTTTTCTTATTTAAAGCACATGCTAACATACTTACAGTAATGAACACTTAAATAAAATATTATTCAGTACTTAACTTATATTTCCGATGTTTGTGCTGACTTCCGGGCTGTCCTCCCGTGGGAGTAGGCGGGGTTATCGGCCTCGCAATGGTCCCTGGGAAATTTCTAAGCCATTTCCCAAGAATCCATGGGGACATAGTAATGCCGAAATCTTGTGAGATATCGGAAGGAGGACGCGGTCACGTGATGAGTTCGTGTCCGAAATTGCCATTTTCAAAGTGGGCAGGCAGCTGTATCTGCCATTACCACTATAGCTATCAGTGAGTATGCGCGAGATGGAGCGGTGGATGCTGGGAGCCCAGCGTCATCGCATACAGGAAGTAAATGCCTGTGGGCTTCAGACGCCCACAGTAAAAATGGAAACTGCCGGACTGCTTTTTTAAAAGTTATCCAAAGCAAAAAAATCGTCACGCCGGGGGTCAAAAACACGCCGATCATGAATACTAAGACGGTAGGAATCGCCTACCAGTGACACAGGTAAGAAAAAAACAAAAGCGCAGCGGAATCCCGCTTTAAGGAGGAAAATCCTTCCAGGTCTGAAGTGTTTAAAGTCTTGTGTTTACAAAAAATTTTTTTTTTTATATATACAGTGGCTTTGCACAGAGCAGCCCACATCCTCCTCCTTTGGTCCCCCACCTGCGTTCTGGGCCCTGCCAAGTGCCCCAACACTAAGCGGCTTGCTATGGTGACACCTGATCCTAGCCGCTGCTGTCTTTTTAGACACAGAGCTGTAGCTCTGCCCCATCTTTCCTTATTGACTAACTTTGACAGCAGTGTGAGCCAATGGTGTCCTCGGATAGCCGAGATTCTCGTGTGCAACAATGCTGGATCGAGGTAAGTATTAAGGGGTCTGCTGCACACAGAAGGATTTTTATCCTAATGCATAAAGAAGAAAAAAAAATTCTGTTTTAGAACCACTTTAAGTGTTAACAGGGCACATGGGAAGCAGTTTGTCTATGTGCCCTTGTGAAGACCTGCCATTTTCTGGTGCAGATAAATGCTCAGTGTGAATGCCATTTAATGCATTTTTTTGTATTTACAAATGTCCTTTTAAATAGAGCATGTGCGAGAGGCCTGACTATAAGACAAGCTTGTCTCGGATAATTTTTGCTGATCTGCACATAATCGGCTTCCTGCAAAACTTGACATTTCTTTATTCCTTGTGATTGTCTACCCCTGGGGAAGATGATGCTCCGCTCAATTAATTCCATTATCCACGCACCTAAAATACCTTCCTGCAGGGAAAGTTGAGCTTTCTGATAAGCTACATCAACAGCGTCTGTCAGACGGTGAATTGGCTTCCTTTAGAGGGGAAGGTTAGTTAAAGGTACTAAAGTAAATACTGTTTCCATTGACACGTGTCATTTCTGGTTTGCTGAGTGAACACAATCCTTCTAAAACAAATTTGCCTTCAGTCGTTTTCTAGACCAGCCTTTCCAAACCAGGGCTCTGTGGATATTCAGGGGTTGCTGGTGGTCCTTTGAGCAGTAATTTGTCCTTCCGTCTGATGGGTGTCTGCATCTTGTTGGGGCTGGCATCGCCTGGCAGAGCCAGCGGTATAACGCCAATCTTATCTGTAAGAGCCAGTTCACACTAGAACCGGATTACGACACTGCAATCAAAGCGCAGTGCCTTTGCGATCTGCAGCAGGTGTCGGTTGCAATGTTGACTCCCCAAAACGCAGTAAGCTTGCCCAGACTGGTTCACAAGGGGAATAAAACTATTTATTGCCGTACCTTTTAGTATATGCATTAGTTTTGGTGCGGTGTGCACAGAACTGCATGTGAATTGCACAGGATCATACACTGCATTCCTCTATGATTTTCTTCTGTTTAAGGGTGACATTGTACCTACAGGCTGCCACAGTTTGGGGAGTCTTGCTGACTCGCAATGTAGTGGTGTCTTCCATTTTATTGACCACCAATGTAAGAGGTATTTTTTTCCTTCACAGAATCTAGATGTAAGGGGAAACCTCTCTACCTCCTAATTTTAAAGTCTGGGGCTGGGTTCACACCTCCATACGGAGTGACTGACAGGAGGGGTCTGGTACATCCCTGTTCTCTGTTTTTTCAGAGATTCATTTTTTGCCTGAAATCAGCCCTGAAACTGAGCCAAAGATGCACAGGACCCCCATGCAAGCTGCTCCGCAGCTGCCATGGAGGTGTGTGAACCGGCTCCATTGAGAGCCGGTCAGTCTCCTGTCATGCAATTTGGATGTGGAAAACCCTCATCCAATCCGATTCCATACTAGTGTGATCCCAGCCTAAAGGCTGCAGGTTCCCCTCTCCATCCAGCGACGTGCACAAGAGCCTCGACTGTCCCGGGGGTCTCTCTCGTCATTCACTTTGACACAGCAGTGGGGAGGCTCAGGACTGAGCACCCACCAGTGCCCCCAATAGCAAGCGCCCCTGGTCAAGGGGAAGCAGCCAGGAGCGCTGAAGTGGAACCAGAGGAGAAGCGGAGGATTGAGGCTACGCTGCAAAACCACTGCACAGAGCAGGAAAGAATAAAATGATGAAAAAAATTATCTTTTAAACATGCCCTCCTCTATTTGACGTCTACCACTGACAAGCGATGTAGAAGAACCCATTACTAAGCACTAATGTATGGAAGCGTTTCTCTACTGACCGCCAATGTGAGGGGGGGGGGGGGGGCACATCTACTACCGACCACCAGGGTAATAGGGGTACATCTACAGCTAAGCACCAATGTAAAGATTAATTTCTCTACTGACCAGCAAAGTAGGTGAGGTTGAAAAAAGACACAAGTCCATCAAGTCCAACCTGTGTGTGATTATATGTCAGTATTACATTGTATATCCCTGTATGTTGCAGGTGCTTATCTAATAGTTTCTTGAAACTATCGATGCTCCCCACAGAGACCACCGCCTGTGGAAGGGGATTCCACATCCTTGCCGCTCTTACAGTAAAGAACCCTCTACGTAGTTCAAGGTTAAACCTCTTTTCTTATTTTAGTTAGTGGCCACGTGTCTTATTAAACTCCCTTCTGTGAAAGTTTTATCCCTATTGTGGGGTCACCAGTACGGTATTTGTAAATTGAAATCATATCCCCTCTCAAGCGTCTCTTCTCCAGAGAGAATAAGTTCAGAGCTCACAACCTTTCCTCATAACTAATATCTTCCAGACCCTTTATCAGCTTTGTTACCATTCTTTGTAGTCGCTCCATTTCCAGTACATCCTTTCTGAGGACTGGTGCCAAGAACTGGACAGTATACTCCAGGTGCGGCCGGACCAGAGTCTTGTAGAGCCGGAGAATTATCGTTTTATCTCTGGAGTCGATTCCCCTTTTTAATGCCAATATTCACACAATATTCTGTTTTCTTTATTGGCAGAAGCTTGGCATTGCATGCCATTGCTGAGTCTATCATCTACTAGAACCCCCCCCCCCCCGTGTATAGATTGTATCCATATTTTTGCTACCCAAATGGATTATTTTACATTCTTCTGCATTAAACCTCATTTGCTATGTAGTTGCCCACCCCATTAATTTTGTTCAGATCTTCATGCAAGGTTTCCACATCCTGCGGAGAAGTTATTGCCCTGCTTAGCAGATGGTTTGAACTGTTTACCCCATCCTTCTAGGTCGTTTATGAACAAATTAAATAGGTTTGGTCCCTATACTGTAAATAGGATTGGTCCCAGCTCAGAACCCTGGGGGATCGCACTACCCACCCCTGACCATTCCAAGTACTCCCCATTTATCACCACCCTCTGAACTTGCCCTTGTAGCCTGATTTCAATCCATGTACTCCCCACCCCCCCCCCCCCCCTCCCTATGGTCCATGCCAACGGACCTTATTTTGTACAGTAAATGTTTTTGGGGAACTGCGTCAAATGCTTCTGCAAAATCCAGATACACCAATTGATCATAATTGTGTCACAACTCTCTAAAGTGCCTTCTTAAGATCCTTGGTAACTAATCTGTATGTGTTTTGGTTGTGACCTCTTGTGGTTTAATTCTGTTGACTGACTGAGAGTTTAGCAGACCTATTCCCACCACATCTCTAGCTGGTAAGTGCTTTTATGTTTTGTTTTTGTCCTAGTCCACGGTTCTTGGCTGTGATATGTATACGATCATGAATTTTGACATGGTTTTATGACGGTGCTATTATCTGGTTACAATCCTAATGGAGTATTTCTTGGGGAAACGGGTTAATTGTTAAAGTGACCCTGTCAAATCTGTAAAAAGCAGATAGTAGGTTACTGTAATAGAAGACTTTACTTAGGCCTGCGGTGTTGAATGGAGGGAAGAGGGGAGAGTCCTCAGGTGCAGGAATGTTAGTATTTTTTTCAGGACTTGCCCTGGGTCACTTTAAGACCCCTTTCACGCTGGGGCTGTATTAGCGCTAAAGTGCTGCTTATTTTAGCTGCGCTTTTTTGGCTACCAGCAGGGTGTTTTTTAATGTTAAAAACTCTTTTGTGTTGGGGCTTTTCAGGTGCTTTGGAAGCTCTGCCCATTCATTCCAATGGGCAGGGCGTTTTCGGAGCGCTAAATGCAGCGCTACCAACCGGTCCGAAAGATGCTGCTTGGAAGACTTTTCAGAACGAAAATGTGCACCGCCCCAGTCTGAAGTCAAACTTAAATGCATAGGAGGGGGTTTTTTAGGCTTTTAGCAGAAGCTATTTCCAGCGCTAAAGCAGCTGTAAACAACCCCAGTGTGAAAGGGGTCTTGAAGGCTTCCTTTTTTTTTTATTTTTTTTTTTATAAAGGAGTTTAACTCCAATCCAGTGACATGGCATGGCCGGGGCCATGTCTTGCTGTCTGTGTCAATGGACGCAGCATCAGGACTCAGGAGCATGCCCGCACGGGTACCCCCTTGGAATGCAGGGCGCTCGATGTGGGGAGGAGCCAGGGGTGCTGCTGGGGGATTCTAGAAGAGGAGTGGGAGTATATCTTGTTTGTTAAAAAAAAAAAAAAAAAAAAACCTTTTTAAGGACCAAGCCAATTTCTGACATTTGTTTACAAGTTAAAATCAGTATTTATTTATTTATTTTTTGCTAGAAACTCAGTGTGTGTAAATTTTTTATATGTAAAATTTATACATACATACATACACACTTTTTTTTTTTTTTTTTTGTGAGCGTTGCAATACTTTGTCGCACTGCATTTGTTTTGTTTTTTTCTTTGGGGGGGCCAGAGGGTGCTTAATGTGAAAGCCGATGTTACGCCAAGTAAATTGATACCTTTTTTATGTCGTGCTTTTAAAATTGCACACACCCATGGAATGGTGACAAACTTCGGTATTTAAAAAATGTTTCTGGTTACCTGTTTTGCATTAGAGCTCGAGCAATAATTCTAGCACAAGACCCCCTCTAATGATCGCAGTGATGTCACCTGTTATTTGAACCCCATTTACATATGTGGGCCTGACTTGAGTATGCGTTCCTTTCTGCACGGATGGATGGGGAGCTTTAAATTTTTATTTTTACACTCTCCCTTTAAAAAAAAGTTTTGGATCACTTGCATTCCGAATACAAGGAATGTAAACATCCCTTGTAATAGAATTAAGTAGCACAGGGCCTCTTTAATGCGAGATCTGGGGTCAACAGTAGACAACAGTCAGGTGTTTTTAGTTAGCAGTCTGTAAATAAGTCTGACCATTGTGTCAGCAGTTAGCAGGGTCATGCATTTTACATCAGCACTGTGTCACAGGTGACATCTAATCTCCTTTCCTTTTTCACACAGTTACTCATTCGAGGCCTTGAATTTATCTGAAATCATTTGAGCCTTGACCTGCTCATGTACAGCTTCAGTCCAGCAGAAACTCTAGACTTTGTGAGGCCTTAGGCAAAACCTAGACATAAGGCCCCACTCATGCCCATAATGGGGAAAAATAATTCAAGCATTTAAAAAAAAAAAAACTGTATAAATTGCATATATTAAGAGCTTTAAAGTGCTAAATAGTCTCTTCTCTCTCTCCCCCCCCCCCCCCCCAACCATGGAGCTTTGCATAGGTGGAGGGGTCAGGGGCTTCCAATCACAGGTTGGCATAAGACTGAGCTGCTTTGAGTATGGCACTAATGATTGGGAGGAAGGGAATAGGGCAGAGGTGGATATAAAGGCCTGTGGTAGCTGGCTGCAGAAGGGGGTTTTGGCGTGGTAGCAGTGGCTCTCCGTGCAGCTGGAGCCCTGGATCACCCCACCCTGATTGACAGGCCCGGAGAGGGGTGGCCCGGACACCTCTTCTCTCCTACCTCCCCCTTCCATCGTCTCCATACAGCCCTGGTGAGGCTTCCTCCCAGGCTGGACCCTCTTCTTCCCCTCATCGGATGTCGCCTCTGGGTGTGTGGGTATCGCTCAGCGGAGCACTCCAGCGGAGGGGCAAGTCAGTCAACGGCGGGTCAGATTAGTTGCAGAGATCCCTCTGTTTACTCTTTCCCAGAAAGTGGTCTTTCTAATGGCCGTTACATCAGCCAGGAGGGTTTTGGAACTGGCGACCTTGTTCTGCAAGTTGCTCCTATCTACAAGGATAAGCTGGTGTTGCGTCCGCAACCTTCTTTTCTGCCGAAGGTGGTCTCCTCGCTTCACATCAATGAAGACATTGTATTGCCATCTGTGTCCTAAGACGACACATCCTAAGGAGGTGACCCTTCATGCCCTGGATGTGGTTCGGGCTCTGAAGGTTTATTTGTCTGCCACGGCTCCCTTCCGGAAGTCAGACTCACTGTTTGTTTTGGTGGCTGGTCCAAAGAAGGGCATGGTTGTCTCGTTGGCCACCATTTCCAGGTAGATCAGCCAGATTGTAGTACAAGCCTACGCCTTGAAGGGGCAGGTGCCCCCCTTTCCGGTCACAGCCCACAGAAGCCAAATAAGCTAACGCCTGTATGTCCAAAGAGAAACCAGGGGAAGCAATGCAAACACAGGGAGAAAAGGTTTAAATGGCCTTCATTAATTGAAATAAAAAATGTAAATTATTTTAAAAATATTAAAAATGTGTTTTTTTTTTTTTTTTTTTTTATATTTCATTTAATGAAGGCCATTTAAACCACCTCTCCCTGTGTTTGCATTGCTACCTCTGGTTTCACTCTCCTTGGACATACAGGTGTTGGCTTATTTGGGTTCTGTGTGGGCCCCTGTGTGTGAACTATAAAAATGTACCTGTATACCTAGACACACATCTATGGGATGTATAATCCTGGCTTCTGTGTGTGGGATTTTTTTTTTTTTTTTTTTTTTTTCTCGTAGGTAGACTTAACTAGCGGAGCGTGAAACGTGGAATTCTATTACTTGTGAGGTTAGGGCCTAACCACCTTTGCAGTCCTCTGCCATCCAGGCGTAGTATTTCCAATAGCGGATTCAGTGTAGTGTAGACATTTGGAGCCAGACAGTCGAGTCTGGAAGCCAGGAGACGTGCACTTCACTTGACTTCAATAAATCACTTTAAAATCTGGTATTGTACTATTCAGAGCTCGTTCTCGTCCTTGCCAACTGTGCCAGAGGACTTGTTAAGGTGTATGCTATGCCAAAGACTTTATTTTTTTCCTTAGTTATTGATACAGCAGGAAATGATTAAAACTCCTGTTGGGTTTTTGCAGCTATGTGTGACTTTGTTGAATGGGACACCGACGGCAATACAAATCTGACAGGTTCGAGCCTTCCCCTGCTCTAATAAAAGCAATTTTTTTTATTTATTTATTTTTTTTTTTTTGGAGAGTTCCCTTCACTTTTATTTTTTTGTCTTGCTGAATCCTGCATAGCAATTAGGACCTGACAGTTTCTAAGCCTTCCTATTCTGTCAAACCACAATTATTTTTTTGGATGGACAATGGGGGCTACTTTTAAATGCAAAGTTATTTAACCCTTTTATTGCCACTGCCACGTGTATTATGGCGGTGGCAGCTTTTCATGTATTGTGGCACTGGCAGCAGGCTTTCTAGTGGAAGTGATCCACCAGATCGGCTTCTGTGACACCCCAATAATGTTATGATCCACCCAGGTACCTCACCGGCAGCTGGCACAGCCTGTTGGCGTGCTGCTGAGAGCCTGAGCCAGCTCCCACCCCTCCCCCCCCTCCCCATTCCCCCAGCCCAGTGCTCCAGAGAGTGGTAACGGAGTTGCCGCTCTTTGCTTCTTGAAGACTGAGAACTGACTGATCAGATGAATGTGATCACTTCGTTCTTGAGGTTAGCGCTAGTGGGGAGAAGCTGCAGCATCAGACAGCTCCACTAGCATGGAGGTTAGTATGTATGGTGCTGGGTTTTTATATAACTTTTTTTTTTTTCCCCCATTTTTCTTTCCTCTTCCTATTTCTGCACTTTAACTGTTAGTGTATTATTGTGTTTGTTTTTTTTTTGTTTTTTTTTTGAGTTAAAGGGAACTTTGTCTCTAAATATAGTATGCAGATGTGATCTGGTTATGGCATGTCAACGTGTGTCATTATTTATGCAGGTTCAATTTCCTGCTTTGTATTGCACTACATTGATTGTAGCCCTGCTTCCTTCTGATGACATTCTCTGGGTTTGGTCTGTAAGACTTGTATTATAGTTTCTGTACAAATTCCATTTAGATATACCAATCTGCCTGCAGTTGGGAGGAGGGACGTGCAGGATAAACAATCTGTATAGTTTTTATCCAATCCAAATCCTATAGTCTGCAGTAGATTATACAGTCGGGTTGTTTAGGGCTAACCAAGCTGTTTTCAGAAGCACCCAATGTGAGCTGTGCCATGCCTGTGAATGTGGATAGACCTGATTTTCTAATTGCTAGTCGGCTCCCCCCCCCCCCCCCCCCCCCCACCCCACCCTCCTTTTGGGAGTCTCTCCCCAGAAGATACTTTTTTGCAGGGGATGCTCAATTAGATTTTTATCTTGATGCAGACTTCTGTGAAAATCACACAAGCAGCAATTTACATATCTGGGGGTGGCATTCTGTTCACAATCTGTGTATAGAGCCCAGCCAGGTAGCCATATTGCATTGTATGTTTTCGAAAATTACAGTACTGCAGTCTGTGAAGAAAAGTTAACTTTTGCACATGTGTGTGCGTTATTTATTATAAAAGTGGCATTACCCTTTACAGCAGGGAACCTCAGCTCTCCAGCTGTTTTGAAACTACAAATCCCGTCATGCCTGTGATTGTTAGGGTCTTGCAATGTCTCATGGGACTTGTAGTTTCAAAACAGCTGGAGAGCTGTTCTCTACCCCTGCTTTACAGCATTGCACCTGCAATCAGCAGATGACATTTAAAAAGTCAGAATCCTGAGGTGTTGCGTGTTGGGCCCCCCTTTTTTTATTTTATATTTTTCCCTTTCCTGTAGATACAAATTGACTACTTCCTTGAATGAATAAGGACTTGTGTCTATTTATAAACTGTCTTGCTTTGATTGGCTCTTACAATGTTTGTTTTGTGAGAACCTCTAACTTCCCTGTTGTCCGGTCTTATTGTGTACGTTGTGCTGTTTTTCAGCCCCGGTCAGGATTGTACATCCAGTGTAAGTCCTAGGTGTCTGCAGCATTAATCCTCTCTTAGGTGTACACACATAGCTGGCTTTTAAGCCGTGTGACTAGTTTATGTAATGGGAATAAACTGTATTACTTGGCTGTGCCGTGGCCTTTACTTTCTGAGCAGGGCCTCTGGGCTCTCGGCCTTCTCTCTAACCCGCTGAATTACTCTTTATGCATGAGGGACATTGGAAGGAAGTTGCCAGAATAGAAATGTAGGAGCTGCTATTGCTGACTTTTTATTAAAACAGATCTTTGCTGCATTTGAGCACCACAAGCGCTATTTCATTTTTAATGCATGTCTCCATGCTTCATTTTTTTACTGAGAAATCGCTCCCCTCTACAGCCTCGTTCCCGAAAAAAAAAAAAAAAACAGAGCCGGGGTCTCCTGTGTACTCAGTTCGCTGTCCAGCCCCTCGGCCCGGCTCTTATGGAGGACATAAAACCGGTCCAAAGGCAGGACGTCAATGCTAGGAGGCGGGACTTGGCGTGACTGCGAGCAGAGCTGAGTACGCAGGAGGTTCGGCTCCGTCTATTTCAGCGGCGCTCATTCCCTCCTTCCCCTTCGAGACGGCCGTTTGGTGTATAACACGCGCACATGATTTTCCCCTGATTTTAAGGGGGAAAAGTATGTTTCATTCCAATGAATGTATACTTTCCTATCTATTGTTGGCAGCATTGAGGATTAACAATCAATGTTGATTGGGAGAGTGAAGTTCCACTTAAGCACCAGACCATTTGGCTGGCCAAAGACCAGAGCGTGTTTTTTTTTTTGCGATTTGGCACTGCATCACTTTAACTGACCATTGCGTGGTTGTGCGACGTGGCTCCCAAACAAAATTGGGAATATATTTTTAGTGCATGCGACATTATGGCAGACAGATGGGACACTTGTGGTGCGATTTTGTAGATATACCTCTGCACTTTGAAGGTGTATATCTCGGTAACTGCAGCAGCTGCTGCCACAACCGAGATGTCCATCTTTTCAGGAGCTGGTCGTATTAATGATAATGGTGGTCTCTGGGGGACATTCGCCGTGAGATCACCATTGGTGGCGGTAGAGGAGCCCCACCCTTTACCGGAGTCGATTGGCCTGGGTATGGAGATGAGTGAGGGGAAGATGGGCCCCCATCCGTCTCCATACCATAACAGGGTGGAAGCGAAAGAATTGGCAAACTCTGCAATAGATGGGAGGGGGGGGGGGGAGGGGGTTGAATCAAGATCACAATTTTTTTTAAAAAAAATTAACGATTGTGTAGCTCAAGTCGGTGGTTCAGATTCTGTTGTGGCTGAATGCTTGATCCTGGTCAATGAACCATGGATGAGGATGACAGGCCCGGAACTTTCAAGTTGGTAAAATACAACTCCTATATGTGTCCTTACTATGTTATTGCAGTGGTGTCGGGTTCTGACATGTTTTAACCATGTAAATGCTTCACTATTGCACCACAAGTGCATGCATTGTATGTGGTAGTGTTTGCTTGAAACACGACAAAAGGCAATAGATTTTTCAGGGGTTGCGAACAGCTGCAACTGTGGCATGTAGACGCCCGCATCTGCTGCCTTTGGTTGGATGAGCACTAAAAATGCGTTTTAGCCCCTCCCAACAGCAGGTGTAAACAAGCCCATAGAATGTCAGGCTCCTAACATTTCTCTCTACTTAGTAAATGACACTATAAATCTGCCTGCTGTTAGTGTGGTGTTTTTTTTTTTTTTCCCCATATGTACATTTGCAGTAAGCATTCCTCTCCCCTTCAGGCTCACCCTATGACGTGTGGAATTCAGTGTATTACCTATTGCATTGCCATGGCAACGAGCCTCGTGGCCGTTTTTGTAATGACAGACTTGACATTTTGTTACTTTCCATATGGTGGTTTTTTTTTGTTTTTTTTTTTTTTGCTAGACATACAAAGGTATTTAAAAGCATTAGCAGATTTACTTGTGTCTGTGCTATAGATTTATTGTACTTTTTTTTTTTTTTTTTTTTTTTTTTTTTTTTTGTCAGTGGTGGTTGTTTACATCAGTTTGTCTAGTGTTGTGGCATTGCCTTTGTCCTGCCTCCACTGTATGTCCTAAAATATTTTTAGGCTGTCCTACAGTACTCAGGTAGATCATGGTTTGAGTCACTCTGTGGCTTTCTCTTGTATAAAGAGATGACTAAGTAAGGTTGAACACCTCGAGCTTTAGTGCCGGTGTCTTGTCAATTAGGGTCCTCCATCAGATGCTGTCCTCTGCGTACTGCGCATGCGCAGTACACAGGAGCACAGATTCCGAAAATTGCCGAGGACGAACGGCGCCTGCGCCGTGAGTCCAGGTTCTATCCCCACTATCCAAGTGGACATAGAGTTAGAATAAAAAAGAGCCGAGCGCAGCGAGGCCGAGCCCGAAGCGTGGCGAGCGAAGCTCGCCCGCGAGGGGCCCTCTGAAATTCTAAACCCTATGTCCGCTTGGATAGTGGGGCTACCTCCTCCACTCACGGCGCAGGCGCCGTTCAGCTTCGGAGATTTTCCGAAGCTTCGTCTGCTCCGTACTGCGCATGCGCAGTACGGAACGGACACATATCGATGGCCGGACTCTATTAGGCAGAACACCGGTTCACACAGGAGAGACTTGTCAGGAGACTTAGCCGCCTGACAAGTCGCACTCTGTTCTGTACTATGGAACCATTCTAATAGGAGCGACTCAAGTCGCTCCGACTTAGAAAAAGGTTCCTGTACTATTTCTGGGGCGACTTCAGACGACTTGCATTGTCTTCTATACAGAAGTCGTTTTGCAAGTCGCTGCTGAAGTCGTGTGCAGGTCGCGTCTGTGAGTCGCGCTGCAAGTCGTGTCGCCCCTGTGTGAACAGGCACTTATGGTAATGGGGCCAGCTTCTGACCAATAGTAATTTGTAACACTGGTTCTCTTTTATGCTGTTTTCTTTAGAGCATATGTTTGCTTTCTTTGTCTCCTCCATTGGCTGCTTAGAGCAAACAAAATACCTAGTCCAGACAATGGAGGAGCATGGGACTTGCTGTTAGGACCAATCTGCCTTGTGTAAGGTGCAATGTAAATCTGTACACCAGGAATTAGAAAATACCTTTTGCAGTAATGCCACCAACACTGCAAGGGTTAAATGCTCTAAGTCTGGAAGGTAGAGGAAAAGCTTGTACGGGCCAGTTCACACCACATAAATGCACTCCACACCCGTTCGAATGCGATTTTTTTTTTTTTTTTTTTTTTTTACATGGGCATTACAAACTGGAATGCATGTAGTGTGAATTGGCCTTTAAAGGATAAGTTTAACCGCTTCCCGACCGCCTCATGCAGATATACTGTGGCAGAAGGGCAGATTAACAACATACCTGTACGTTTCCCTTTAAGAGGCTGCTTCCGGGAGCTCCGTGAGCGTGATCGCGGGTCCTGCAGACTCTGCCCGCAGGGATACCTGCAATCGTCTCACGGAGAGGAAGAACTGGGAAATGCTAATGTAAACAAGCATTTCCCCATTCTGCCTAATAACGGTGTCACTGATCACCGCCACCCTCTAATCGGCAGTGATTATCAGTGACGTGTCTCTCACAGCCACCCCCCCCCCCCCTCACACAGTTGGAATCGCTCCCTAGGACACGCTTAACCCCTTCAGTGCTAGCTAGTGGTTAACCCCTTCACTGCCAGTCACATTTACAATAGTAATCAGTGCATTTTTAATTGCACTGATCGCTATGTGACTGGTCCCAAAATCGCACCAAAAGTGTCCGATGTGTCCGTCATAATGTTGCAGTCCCAAAAAAATCGCTGATTGTTGCCATTACTTAAAAAAAAATTAATAAAAATGTCATAACTATTTTGTAGACACTATAACTTTTGCGCAAACCAATAAACACTTACTGCGTATCTATGTGCTGTGTATTTGTAGAATATGTATCGGCCTAAACTGAGGTGGGTGTGTGTGTGTGTATGTGTGTGTGTGTGTGTGTATATGTATATATATATATATATATATATATATATATATATATATATATATATATATATATATATATATATATATATATAAACGCAGGGGTGATCAAATACCACTAAAAGGATGTAAATTTTCTTTGAGAGCCATGTCGCATGACTGCGCAGTTGTCAAGGCGACGCAGTGCCGAATCGCAAAAAGTGCTCTGGTTTTTGGCCAGCAAAATGGTCCGGGACTTAAGTGGTTAACTTTTAAAATGCATCCTCCTGCATTTACTATTTTTAAGAGTCTGGAAAGCTTTGCATCAGCACATCGCTGACACCATGCAGGTCTCTTGCAGACTGTCAGTGTAATCTGTCTGCCTGTACATCCCATACATCATATGGGCAGGCAGTTTTACACTGACAGGAAGAATCTATGAACTACCACACAGCTCAACTGCACTGTGACAGTTTGAGAAGTACAAGTTGACAGCCACAATGGATGTCGTTACTTGTAGTTTATTTATTCAAAGCCCTCCGCCAACATGGCCACGCTCTTGTCAAAAAGTGACAGCTGGTATGGGGATGGGGGAACTTCTCTCCGTATTGCTTTCACACAAAGGGCTTGGATCGCCAAGCCGCTGCAGGAGTGGGGACATGAAGGTGAACTCGTTCTTCAATTCTTATTCTTTGCTTTTCTGGCCATTGGCTCTATTTTTCTCTGACACGTTGGGTTGTAGGTGAGCCCTTGCTGTTTTCATATACATTGCAATGTGGGGACTGCGTGCAACTGCTGGCCAGAGCACCTTTAGGCCTCCTGCACCCTGGATGTTATAAAAAAAAAAAATGTCAGTAGTCTCGGCTGTAGAGAGCTGTAGAATGAGTTTTTGTGCACACACACACACACACACACACACACACACACACACACACACACACACACACACACACACACACACACACACACACACTCTTTTTATGAGAGTATTTTTTTACAGCTGAGAAACTGCTCTTCAAACCCACTAGTTCTGGGGTTTTCCCATCCAGAAAACGCCCCTGCCAAAAAAAAGCTGGACACATAGGATAACATATTGGGAATTTTATTGGCTACAGAAAAAACCTGAAATGTAACTACTTCAGCCCCAGAAGGATATACCCACTTCCTGAGCAGACCAATCGCTTCCTTTTGGTGGCATTTGATCGCCATTTAATTTTGTGTTCTTTTTATAGTGCAAAAAATAAAAGCGCAAAAAAAAAAAAAAAATGAAATTGAAAAAAATTTTTTTTTAACTCTTTGCTATAATATCCCCAAAAAATATTGTTTCCTCAGTTTAGGCTGATGTGTTCTTTGTAGTTTTGGTAAAACAATAATAAATATTTAAATATAATCCCATACAAGATAGGATTGTGGTTCCTAGCTAATAGGAACACACGGTCTGTCACTCCTGTGAGAACAGGGAAGTGTGTGTGTTTACACACACTCTCGTCCCTGTTCTGTCTCGCCTGCTCACAATCGCTCGTGGTCGGCGTTCATTGCATCCATCAGCCTCGAGCACCTGCCACCCCCTGCTATGCAGCGGGCGCACACACCTGCTATCCTGAGCCAGCGTATAGCTACGACAGGTAGTGCAGGGGAGCCAACCTGCCGCTGTATAACTACGGCAGTTGGTTGGGAAGCAGTTTAAATAAATGTTAAAGTATTTACTTTTTTGTAAAAAATAAATAAAAAATCCATTGATATCCACCCTGGCAGCAGTTTAAGTGAATGTGTTTTGCCCTTCCAGGGGGAATAGGGGGTATAGTACTATAGTATAGTATACACAGTAACCGTATAATATGGCTGCTCCTGACGTTTTGGAGCTGGCTCCAGGGCTGTAGCAAATACTACAGTTGTAATTCAGAAAAGTTGCCAGATTTAATGTGGCTTCTGTTTATCCATTGTATCTGGAGTCCATTGAGGAAACAACTTGTGTCAAGGTTATGAGTAAAGTACTTCCTGAAGCCGGTTCTGTATAACCTTCCTTATCGCTGCTCTGAGGCAGGTTTGAATATATTGGATCTGAAAACTAGATCTGCACTTTAATGTCCCCCTCAACTTTCACAGGAATCGTTTTCTGTGCAATGCTAAGAGAAGACTTGGATAAGTTCCAAGTACTGGACAGCCAATGAATGTCACTTTGCAAGTTCATCTTGGTATAGTTTCAATGGAAATGCATATTCCTATTCCCCGGTTTGTATGTTGGTTTTCTCTCCCTGGCAGGCTTTTCACATTCAGGCAATATCTTGGTATTGCAGGAGTTTGAGGTTTGTGAGAGTCCATTTCCATCAGCCAGTCTTGCTGTGTTGTAAAAGCTGGCAGAGGATATAGGTTACAATATGTCCTCACTTTACCTCTGTGCTGGCTGCTGAGAGGATTGTCCATTATTCTAAAATCTCCTCGAGTGTCTCCCGTTCTGAAGTTAATGGTATGACCTGCAAGTGAAACAAAATTGCCCATAGACTGTTTATTTTTTTTTTTTATTTTTTTATTGTTCCAATTGGTGGGGGGGGGGGAGCAGATTTCCTCTATCTACAAAAGCCTGGTGGATGGGAGAAACCTAACCTCTGTGTTGTATTCTGACAGCAGGACTCCTTCACTGCCAGACTATACTGACTGATTCCTCTCGCACAGGACTGTCGGCAAATTTTCAATCATTAGATCAACTCCTCTGGAACAGAGGATCCAAATTCTACCCGTCCCAAGGTGGATAAAAATGGTGTTTGTGTGTGTGTGGGGGGGGGGGGGGGTTTGGGGAGAAACACTGAAGCCCCAGATGGTGGTTGTGCGCCCCTATGGACGGGTCTCCACTGATCGGGTTATATTTTGGTTGCCTTTTGTATCCATTTTGCTGTCACTTTTTTTTCCTTCCTCTACTACTGGACAGTAATACAAATTTCCTTTTCTCTCCAGTAGACAAAGGCTGGTGGAGCAGGAGCCATGACTGAAATCAGCGACCTCGACCGGCAAATCGAACAGCTCAGGCGCTGTGAACTCATCAAAGAGAGTGAAGTAAAAGCCCTTTGTGCCAAGGCCCGGTGAGTATCCACGCTTACCTGTCATCTGTCTTTGTGTTGTGGTATTTAGTTTTTTTTTTAACCAAGATTAGTGTAGGCTTGGTTCACACTGCCGCAACTTGGGGATTTGACTTGTAAGACCCTAAGTTGCATGACATGTGAAATCCCATGTTGGTCAATGAGAGCTGTCTACAAATGATTGTAAACAATCCATTCAGCTTAAAAATAAAAAGGCAAACTCCTGCACTCTGTGCATTACAAATGCCTTACCCCATTCTGCACTCCTGTCGTAACCCCTGCACACTAAGTGTCAGGAGTCTCTCTCTCGCTCTCTCTCGCTCTCTCTCGCTCTCTCTCGCTCTCTCTCGCTCTCTCTCGCTCTCTCTCGCTCTCTCTCGCTCTCTCTCGCTCTCTCTCGCTCTCTCTCGCTCTCTCTCGCTCTCTCTCGCTCTCTCTCGCTCTCTCTCGCTCTCTCTCGCTCTCTCTCGCTCTCTCTCGCTCTCTCTCGCTCTCTCTCGCTCTCTCTCGCTCTCTCGCTCTCTCGCTCTCTCGCTCTCTCGCTCTCTCGCTCTCTCGCTCTCTCGCTCGCTCTCTCATCAGAGAGTACACTGCATTCCCAACATATCTAAAGAACTGTCCTGTTTAGTGTGGTCAGCTTATTAAAAGTAAAGCAGAGGGACTGACGGGAAAACGAGACTTTGCCATACAAGTACATGGTACAGCAGCCACGTATCAGGAATATTAAATGTTAGGGTAACAAACACTTTAGCACTACTGAAGTCGCTCCAAGTTTAGAAAAGGTTTGTGTACTACAAGGTGACTTCTATCTGACTTGTGTCCACGTAGAATTTAATAGAAGTCAAATCCTCATCTATATATTGATCCGACCTTACAAGATCATTAATCAAATAATGGGGAAAGGGAAAAATTGAGACTTTAAATGATGTCATAGCCTCGATCCCTATCAATATGAGGCAAAAATTAAAAACAAGAGCTTAACGGGACTTTATATGAAGTACGGGGTTAAAAAAAAATGGCTATTGAAAAATGTGTAAACCTACCAGGACATACATGCCAGGACCTAGCTTTCACTTTGACAGCAGAGCTCCCAGTGCATGCTGCAGGAGAACCCATAGCGCCTCCTGTGTGAATGAGGGAAAGCAGGTGTAACTCTGATCTGCAGATGGTGTCCGCTGCAGCAAGCTTAGTAACACCGCCACCTCATCTATTTATTTTTCCTTTTTTATATTTCACCAGCAGGGGCTTAACGCCTAAAAGCAACTCTGGCTGCAGTACTCGCCACATCTTTGGTGGTCATTCCTTATTTAATGACAGCCTTAGCTGGGATACAAAACTTGCTCGGACAATAGATTGTATACAAATATAGGAGCTTAACTGGCTAGCTACATTGTAGTCCTGATTAGGGATAGTGTCTACAGAAGCAATAACCTCCTTGGCACATATGTGCACTCTGCGCCTAGTATATGCTTGCATGCTGCTTGTCAGACAGAATTCTGTGTCCACAGGGGAAGAGACATTCAAGGAAATGGCTGTAACAGATGCTTGGAGGCGCATGTGTCATGGAGGCACTAAAGTGCGTGCTGGTGACACTGACACGGAGTGGGTCACTGTGTATTCTGGGGCCACTGATGAGGCTGAGATTGCTGGAATACACAGGAGTATTGAGGGGGCATCACAGGAGTGCTGGAAGCATGGGTTCAGTTAGACCCCTTTCACACCGCGATAGCATGGGCGGTAAAACGCCGTTATTTTTAGTGGCGTTTTACCGGCGGATTGCGGCGCATTTCTGCTGCTAGCGGAACGCTTTTACTCCCCACTAGCGGCCGAGAAAGTGTTAAAAACGCGGGCATTATGCCGCAATAGCGGTGTTTTGTTGGCAGGATTACAGCGCTGCCCCATTGATTTCAATTGGGAGCAGCGGTAAACACACCGCTCCAAAAAAGCTGCTGGCAGGACTTTTCCCTGACGTCCTGCCAGCGCACCGCTGTAGTGTGAAAGCCCTCGGGGCTTTGACACTACAGACAATGGTGCATCTTCTTTAGGGTGGATTGCAGGCGCTATTTCTAATGCGATAGCGCCTGCAAAACGCCCTGGTTTGAAAGGGGTGTGATTGGAATTGGGGGGGGGGGGAGAGGAGACACAGGAATATGCTGGAGACATAAGGGGGTTTGGTAGAACTTTGAGTTGCATGGACCCCAATTAGCTTGTTGCCCTATTTCCTTTTAAGACCGCACCCGCAGTCTGATTGGTCTGGGTGCTGCTCTGAGTGAGACCGGTAAATGTAAACAAGCACACGCTGAAGGGGAAAGGACTGAATCCCAGGAATGGAGAGCGTGACAGTTTTCTCAAATGGTCAGTCCTGGCAAGTTCTGTGCAGCACAGAAACTGTCAGGCCTCATGCGCACTGGACATTGAGTGGTAGTTTGAGTGTCTGACTGTCTCTTGTTTTACAGGGAAATTCTAGTGGAAGAGAGCAATGTTCAGAGGGTGGACTCCCCTGTCACGGTAAGAAATGTTCTCTAGCTCGTCATTTTAATGTAAAGGAAGTCAATCGGTGCTTCTCAACGTGTGTGTGTGTGTGTGTGTGTGTGTGTGTGTTTTTTTTTTATGGAAATTTCCAAATTTTATTTTTTGTGTCCATTTTACCAGTTTGTGTTCCGAGTCTAGGGCTGCAATGTACAAATATTTGCATAATCTATTCGTTGGCTGGGTATTGTTTCGAATAAATGAACAGATATAACAACCTAAAAAATTTAGTGTATAATTGCTATGTAAAGTTTAAAAACAGACCATTTTTATTGAATATCTATTTGCAGTGGTAAATATAAATAACCAGCTGCTGCATTAGGGGTTAATAACTGATCAGCGGGTTGTAAGCCGCTGATCAGTTGTAGAACTGCTCAGAGTCTGCTGAACAATTCTGATATTTAGCTTATGGTCACTAAAGTGAGGTCATCAATTCCTGTTCTCAGGGCCCAATAACAGGCCAGGTTTTAAGTATTACCTTGGGGAGATGCAGACTAGAATCACTGTGCAGCAAATGAGATCACTTGTGATTGTATTTCAGTTATCTTGCAAACCTGGCCTGTTAGTGGGCCCCGAGGACAGGGTGAATGACTGCCGCCTTAAGGCGTACAGACTTGGCAGTGAAAGGGTTAGAGACGTGATATCTTGGTTATTTTACAAAGATGATGTCATAGTTAGTTTTTTTTTTTTTTTTTTTTTTTTTTTTTTTTTTATAATTGTGTTGCTATTGTTAAATTAACTTGGGTTAATTATGACTGCCAATGCAAAAGACCGAGTCAGCTGACTTTGTATAGGTTACTCCACTTCTGAAGGTTTTTATTTTTCTTACGTCAAAGTTTTTTGCAACTTTGTGCTGACATTAATTGGCCTTTCTTCTGTAATAGGTGTGCGGCGATATCCATGGACAGTTCTATGACCTGAAAGAGCTATTCAGGGTGAGTACTTAATGTGTAAGGTTGGGGTTTCCCCTAGAGCAGTGATGGCGAACCTTGGCACCCCAGATGTTTTGGAACTACATTTCCCATGATGCTCATGCACTCTGCAGTGTAGTTGAGCATCATGGGAAATGTAGTTCCAAAACATCTTGGGTGCCAAGGTTCGCCATCACTGCCCTAGAAGAACAAGGTTAGGACTCAGGGATTGGAATAGGGACCTCCCCCAGAGATTAGCAGGTGTCCCCCAGAGGTCAAGTGTCGGGCTGACCCACCCCCACCAAAGTGTTCCGCCTACCCCAAGTAAGTCGGGCATGTGATTCTCTCCTCCCTTCCCCTCCGTGTTCATGTTAAATATTTGGCCAGTTCACACGGTTGGCTCTCAAACTCTTCTCGCCAGCCACTTGCTAACCCATTTCTGTCGGCCCAGGCTAGCATGGATAAATCTTGTCGAGATGCATTATGCCTGCTGGCCGAATGGTAATTGTATATCACTGTGTGAGCTCCTGTACTTTTGTACAAGAATAGAGGGGACATTAGACAGATGGTTTTAAAGAAAGCATTCATTTTAGCTACACTGTTCCTATAAGGTAGCCTGGACATGCTAGAGTCCAGCTTCATTGACCAGCAAGGTCATCCCTATCTGTTACTGTATGGCTCTATTTTTATATGTAATTTTTTGTGGAAGATATTCACTTCTATAGTGTAAAATTTTAGAGATATCACACTAGAATCCAGCCACCTAGAACTTACATCAAGTGGATCACCAGCTGTGACTTCACAGCACAGGTTGCACACTTTACCACCACTTCTGCTTAGAGCCCATATGAGGTACTCGTGCACTTCCTCCAATTCTTTTGCTGTGGGTACTTTGTAACAGTTGCTACATAACTTCTTCTGAACTCACTTAACCTACTTAACCTATATTCCACACCCTACTCTGAGTACCCCAAAAGAGAATGTACAATGCAAACTCCCCCATCCATGTCTCCATGCTTTATTTCATTGGGAGATCACTTCGAAAAACACCCTTCTAACATTTCTGGACGTGGCCATCTTGAGTAAGGGCAAATGATTTATGTAGCATTGACTTTCTGGAAGCCATTTTCCCTCGGCTCAGGCATGCATGCGGTAAAGTGTGCTCAGCTGAGAAAACCCCCTCCTGAAGACTACTGGCATGTATGACATAATTTACCTAGGCAAGAAACCAGGAAGTAACTGAAGAAATAAAGTATAAAACAAGTAAATATGATATACTTTCCTATTTACTCATGCTAGCAATATGAGGATTTTAAAATGTGGATTGGGAGAGAAGTTCCACTTTAATACACTTGTTTTTAACACTCCAAGTAAACATTAAATCTATTTCTTTCAGGTTGGGGGAGATGTTCCAGAAACTAATTATCTGTTTATGGGAGACTTTGTGGACCGTGGCTTTTATAGCGTTGAAACATTCCTACTCCTCCTAGCACTGAAGGTAAAAGGTCTAAAATACGTTTTCTCCTTACTTTTGCAGCTTGATAGCTGGGGGTGGGGCTTAAACCTGGTAAGTTATTGTTTTGTATTGAGCCTAAGCTTTGAGAGGGGTTTTCGGGGTTCAAGTTTAAAGAATAAAGTGGGTACTTTCATGCACCACAGGTTGAATGTTTTAAGGTAGGTGTTTTTTATTTTTATTTTTTTGCTAGTTACCCTTTCTGATGAGACTTTAATATCTCTGGGCATTCAACGGCTCCGCGACCTTCACATGCTATTTTTCCATTTCTACCCAATAAAATGTACTGTGTGGAGCTATGATTTTATTATATAGCTTCTTTTTTCTGGTGACATATTTGATAATAGAAGAAAAAAATTTGAACAAGAAAAACCTGTTGCAGAATTTTTATACTACGAGTGCTTTCACACTGGGGTGGACCGCGTGCAGGATGAGAAGTCCTGCAAGCAGCGTCTTTGGTGTGGGAGCGGTGTATACGTCGCTCACAAAACTCCCTGCCCATTGAAATCAATCAGCAGTGTTTTTCAGGCACTTTTAACCCCATGTTAACCCCTTATTTGGGGTTAAAAGCACTCCGCTCCCAAACTGCACAGCACCGCTAAAACGAGTGGCGCTTTACCATGGACACGGGGCGGTCTTCAGTGTGAAAGTGGCCTTGGGTATCAACTACTAGGCTCAGTGATACCAAAACATCTCTACATGTTCTGTGACCATGCTCCAAATTTATTTTATTGACAATGCACTCCTTGCTAATAAATTTGGGCTGGGCTCTGCCTTGCCTCCCAAAAATGTATTTCCTTTGGGTATTAGTGCCATGTTACACATAGCAACTAAGACTCTTTGCCAGAAAAGTAATTTTGTTCAAATGGAAGGACACCCTAAAGCAGAGATCTCAAAATGGTGGCCCTCCAGTTGTTGCCTGAGGCCTTTCAAAACTGACAGTTACAAGCATGACTCCTATAGGCAGAGGCGTGATGGGACTTGTAGTTTTGCAACAGCTGGGGGGAGCAAGTTTGAGACCCCTGCCCTAAAGCTAACTTTTTCACCAAGGTGAAATTGGCTCTGTAAGTTGTGTATACCACATAGGAAATAGTAGCTGTCATTAACAACACCTGAAGCCCTTGGGTGTGTCCAAATACAGTCTTGGGGTCTTGCGGAGACTAGCTCTGCAGATGGGAAGTGTGCCTACTGCATTGTCCTTCAGTGGAAAACCAGAGGCACATGGTGGGGCGAGTGAGAGGTTTGCAAAGAAATTAAGTTTTCAGCCAAACACCAGTTGCAGATGGGACATACAAGTGAAGCTGGCGCCCTTTAAACATTTGAAGACTATATTGCTGATTGTATTATCCTTTATAAAATTGCAGGTCCGCTACCCAGACAGGATCACACTGATTCGTGGCAACCACGAAAGTCGACAGATTACTCAAGTGTACGGCTTCTATGATGAATGTTTGCGCAAATATGGCTCAGTGACTGTATGGCGGTACTGCACAGAAATCTTCGACTATCTCAGCCTGTCTGCCATCATTGATGGAAAGGTGAGGAATAGAATTACAACTTTCTGGCTTTCTCTGCTTTTTGTTTTTTGATATTTTGAATGGTAAACCAACCACCTGATTTATGATTTCATGCTTTAGTTACAAATATACCCGATTTACCCTCCTTTGCTTGTCAGTAGTGCCTTGTTGGTTGTCTGTCCTCACTGGTTGCTTGTCTCCTTTTTGGCTTTGAGCCTTTTATTTTTTCTCAAGTCTTTTGATCTTTCTTCCCACAGATTTTCTGTGTGCACGGTGGATTGTCGCCCTCTATACAGACTCTGGACCAGATCCGAACCATAGACCGCAAACAGGAAGTCCCCCACGACGGGCCCATGTGCGACCTTCTGTGGTCTGATCCAGAAGGTAAATGTGCTGCAGCCTTATTTGTTTGCCCTTGGTTTGGAAATGTATGTGCAATATACTACTGTCATTCATAATTCCTAACTACTTGATTTACTGTGACATCTCAGTAGCAAAGCCGTTTGCTTTTTTTTTAATCAGTGGCTGGGTTTAATAATGTAGCCATGTACTCCAAGCCCAATAATATACAGTATGTGGAAAAGGCTTTCTACAAGATTTTTTGAGGGTGTCTGTGGAAGTATATTGGCCAGTGAGCCAAAAGATAATTTATCTATCAGGGACTGATGTTGATTGTGAACACATTTGCTGTCTGTGTTCTATTTCATCCTAAAAGTATTCAAAAGAGTTGGTATCAGAGCTTTGTGCAGGACACAAGTTCCACCACTCCAGTCTGGGCAAAATCATTTTTTGTGGACAGGGCCACAGTCATACTGGACCAGAAATTTGCATTCCCCAAACTGATACCACAGGATTGGAAGTGAACAATTGCCAAACTTCTCCTCCCCCCATGCAAATGGAGCCTTAGTATGCTTTAGCATGGATCATACCCTTCACTAGAAACACCTGCACTCAGTTGAAGGGTGTGTCCCTATATTTTTGGCTAGGTAGGTGTGATGGTCAGGGGTGCACAAACTTTTTGCAACATAGTGAATTTGTGAAATGGGCTCAGTGTATAAATGCTCTTCTGCTTTCTAGACACCACTGGATGGGGAGTGAGCCCGCGAGGAGCTGGTTACCTATTCGGCAGTGACGTCGTAGCACAGTTCAATGCAGCCAACAACATAGACATGATCTGTCGGGCACATCAGCTGGTTATGGAAGGGTACAAGTGGCATTTTAATGAGACAGTCTTGACGGTGTGGTCGGCTCCAAACTACTGTTATAGGTGAGCTTCCTTCTCTTTTGAGGGTTATGGTGTCTTTGGGTGGTTTGTTTGGGTAGGTGGCTTGGTTTGCCCCTTCTGTCATGTGATATTGTCGGTCTAACTCTGCCTCTTTCCTGCCTAGATGTGGAAATGTTGCTGCCATACTTGAACTGGACGAACACCTCCAAAAGGAGTTCATCATCTTTGAAGCAGCACCACAAGAGACCAGAGGGATTCCCTCAAAGAAGCCTGTTGCTGACTACTTCCTGTGACTTGTCCCACCCTTCATCTCTGGGGGGCCTCTCCACTATTTCCTCCTGATGTCTATTTTGACCTCCCGGCACCTCTTGACCCTTTCTCTCTGGCCTCAGGACCAGCACGGAAGAACCAGTAAAGAGCATCTCTTGGTCCCTTTTTAGGTCTTACAAAGGATGATGTGATGCAGTGAGGGGGTGTAAAGGGGACAGTGAACTCTTATGACACTGGGGCAGTCACAACATTGTAGGGAATAGAGGAGAAGTGCTCTGTGGGTTGTAAAATGGAGCAATGTACTGTGAGTCTCAGGAACTGGGTTTTCTTTAAAGATGTGTAAGACTTTTTTTTGGGGGGAGGGTTGAGGGCAAAGGAGCATTGTGGGTAGGGGGGGGGGCGGGATGACATTGGGGAAGGGGGAGAGTTATGCAAGGAAACCAAAATCCTTTTAAACATTATTATTTTTTTTAGGAGTTTCTTCCTCCAATTTTTATAAATTCCTAGCACCCAAATCCAGTCATTCCTCTTCATGATCTCTGACTGACCAGTTAAGGCTGGCACGGTCTGTCTTTCTGCTGGGACAATGCTAGTTTGGAGTGCCTTAGTGCAAGCAGACCCTGGGCTCATATTCCTAGCGGGGCTGAGAAAGATGTGCGCATTTCCCATAATATGTTGCCATAAATTTCGAGTTTCACCCCTTTCTCTTTATTTATACCTCCCTTCTCCGGACTTTGTTAGCCGCCATGCTAAATTCACCCCATGTTTTGGCTTCTTCTGACAGACAAGATGCAGAATTAAGCAAACAGCGTTATTGAGACACAGTGCTGAAATGCAGAGCACTGCTGGGGTGGGTGGGGGGTTTAGGTCATCATGCCAACAGCCTACTCTGGCTGGGATAAACAAAAAACTCGATGGCTTCATTTGTCAGCAATCCCCTGGATTGGCCCTCCTCCTAGCCCTCTCCTCTTTCTCTCTGCCATCTTTTTATATCGTCGCTCTTTGCATTACAAGAAAGAGAAATTTAAACTGTTTCCCAGTTTTTTTTTTTTTGTTTTTGTTTCCCCCCCCCCCCCCCCCCCCCAACACCCTGCACATATATCAGTCAAAAGTTTTTATTTTTTATTTTACTTTTTTGGTAGATACAGCCACAGAAGTCTGCTAATAAAACATGAAAAAAGATTAAAAAAAAAAACTGGAAACATCAAACTGTGTCTTTGGTTTGTTCAATTACTTGGCCCATGCTTAAAGCTGAACTTTTATTTAAATGTAGGTTATTTATGTACAACATATAACTAATACACTACATTGTCAAAAGTATTGGGATGCCTACCTTTACATGAACTTTAATGGCATCCCAGTTTTAGTCCGAAGGGTTTAATATGGAGTTGGCCCGCCCTTTGCAGCTATAACAGCTTCCACTCTTCTGTGAAGGCCGTCCACAAGGTTTAGGAGTGTCTATGGCAGGTATCTCCAAAGTCCGCCCCGCGTTCCGGTTTTGAACAGCCCGTCTGGTTATCTGGACACATCTTTTGTGTCCCCCGATCTCCCAGCACCGGGGCCACAAAAGATGTATATACCTTGGAGGGGACAGGGAGGAGTCGGCACGAGCGCCGTACACACAGGAGAATTTCCTGTTTACGAGCAGCCTCTGTAATAGGAAGTCCCGTCTCTGGCGCTGCCATTGGGCGACTGTTCTGTCCTATCAAAGGAGGCTGGACTTTCTATTAAAGAGGCTGCTGTGTAAACAGGAGATTCTCCTGTAGGTAATCTTTGGCGTTTGAGTGCATTCCTGGCACCGGTGGGGCTGCAGATGGGCACTGACCCTTATTTTGCTTCACAGTTCTTTATTTAAAATGTCATTATTTATTTATTTATTTTTTTTCTTTTTCTTGAAGCTTCCCTCTTAAAGTGAAGGTGCGTGTTATATGCCAATAAATACGGTATGTCCAAATCATAACCCCAAGCTCATCTCTTTAATCGCACACAGCCAAAGGCAAGAGAATTCTTGTTGGGCAGTGTATTGATGCTCAAACTAACACACTTGGACCGCATTTTAATGGTTCAAAGAATGTCAGGCAAAATGGTCGGCCCTCACGCATGTTCACTTCATCAAATTTGGCCCTCTTTGGGGAAAAAAAAGTTTGGACGTCCCTTCTCTATGGGGTTGAGGTCAGGACTCTATTATGTTGTGATTGTTTTTCAGGGGTTGGACTTGGTCCCTTTTTTGTTCCAGTGAAGGGAACTCACGTTGGCGTACCAAGACATTTTGGACAATTTCATGCTCCCAACTTTGTGGGAACAGTTTGGGGATGGCCCCTTCCTGTTCCAACATGACTGCGCACCAGTGCATAAAGCAAGGTCCATAAAGACACAGATGAGCGCGTTTGGGGTGGAGGAACTTGACTGGCCTGAATGGAGCCCTGACCTCAGCCCCATCACCTTGGGAATAAGAGTGGAGACTGTGAGCCAGGCCTTCTTGTCCAACATCAGTGCCGGACCTCACAAATGTGCTTCTGGGAGAATGTGTCTATGGGAATTTTTGACCACACTCCTAAACCTTGTCACAGTAGAGGTGAAGCTGTTATAGTTGCAAAGGGTGGGCCAACTCAATATTGAACCCTACGGACTAAGACTGGGATGCCATTTAATGTTCGTGTGTGTAAAGGCAGGTGTCCAAATACTTTTGACAATTTAGTGTATTTTACACACATACTGGAACTTTTATACCAATGACAGTGATCAATGACTTATAATGGGACTGTGATAATGTGATGGACAAACTGATGATGGGGGGAGATACTGCCACTGACATCACCAGTGACCCTAATAGTGATCAGTGCTGATGTACACTGTCATGACACTGGCTAGGAAGGGGTTAACGTCTAGGATGATTAAGGGGTTAAATATGTGCTTAACAAGGTTTTACTTTGTTTTACTAATGTGCTGTTTTTACTCCCTGCTCTGGCTCTCAGCCGATTAGTGGGTTCCGCACATAAACCATTGGCAGGGACCCCGCTGATTGGCTTGTGTTGTAGTGAATGATGGCGCAGTCGGTGCGCTCTCCCAGAAATACCAAATCGCGTACATGCTCGTCATCTGAGACGTGATGCTTGGATGAGCGAAGTGTTATTTGTAAATAAAAGTTGCTACACATCCAGATAACATACAAAACTGCAGGCTAGGCATCAACTGAGAAGCACGGCTCCTCCGAGCTGACGTGATGACGTCACCCCCTGCAAATGGGGTTCTGTGGAAATGCGTATCGGCAATGTCAAGTGGTGACGTCATTGCGCCAGCTCTGATGGGGCGCTGTTTCTCTGTTTAATGCCTGGCTGTTCTTTTGCGGCTTTGTGAGTATATTATCTGGGATTTGTAAGTTGCTACACTGAGGTTCTCTCTTCATGTGTGATGCTGGATTTTAATGTGAACGATATCCTGCAGTGAGAGAGCCATGCATTACTATGAGGCAGATCAAAAGCCTTTGCAGATCACTTGTGTTGTGAGGTCTTAGGCCGCGTACACACGGGCGGACTGTTCGCCCAACTTTGTCCGTCCAACAGTTTCGGCAAACAGTCCGCTCAAAATTAGCATGGACGGACATGGCCACACACGACGAACGAACAGTTTGCTGAAACCGTGCGCGATGACGTGAACGGCACGTACGACGGGACGAAAAATACGACGTCCTATACACTGCATTATAGCTTTCGGCGTGAAAATCCTTTCTGAGCATGCGCGCAACTTTGTTTGACGAACAAGCCTACACACGAGCGGGCTGTTCGCTGAAACAAGGTTTCAGCGGACAGTTTTTCGGAAATTCCGAAAAACCTTGTCCGTCCAACTGTCCGCTGAAACTGTCCGCTGAAAGCCCACACACGAGCGGACTGTCCGCCCAAACACTGTTCAGCGGACAAAGTTGGGCGAACAGTCCGCCCGTGTGTACGCGGCCTTAGGCTAAGTATATTTATGTGATGGTGTTTGGAGCACTGGAGCCAGTGAAGGAAATTAATTTATATTCTCAAGTGGGTGCACACGAGTTTTTTCATGCTTGAAATTACTGTATTACTAAAGGAATATAATGCAGCGAAAAACATACTCTATATTGTCAAAAGTATTGGGACACCTGCCTTTACACGCACTTGAACTCTCAATGGCACCCCAGTTTTAGTCCACTCTTCTGTGAAGGCCTCAAACTTCCTCACCTGTGCTTTTATGGACCTTGATTTGTGCACTATAGCGGGAGATGCTTTGTTCATATTTCATGTTTTGAGGTTTACAACCACTTTTTAAGCTGGGATTCCTCTGGAGTTAAACGTATAAGAGGCTGCTGTATATATCCAATGTGTTTTCTTAAACAGGTGATGGTTGGAAGTTCTATGTGCATATATTCATAGTCTCCTCCTGGTGTGTATTGTAGATACAAAAGGGAGGACCCCCACCTTGCCAACATCCAAGTAATAGAAAAAAAGGATTGAGAGCAACACAAATCTCTCTCAAAAAAAAAAAAAAAAAAGTGGACTTTGGGCACAACACTAATTCTGATACTTATTTACACACACAAAATTTGATTGGACATTCCACTATTCTATATGAAAGGATTCATACCTCCACATCTGTAATTGATTATCTGTTGACTTACTCTCTTGTAGAATGTGTTGCTGTGTGATTTTAAACTATTTTGTAATAAAGATGTAATTTTTTTTTTTATTATTATACATACTGCCTCGTGTGGTGCCCACAAGGTCTGCTTTTTTTTTTGAGAGAGATTAGTGTTGTGCTTTTTTTGTGTGTATTGTAGATACCATCTCTCTGTCCCGAGGAAGTAAACCTGTTCATGGAGTTGAATGTATACAGCCTCCCAATAATACATTTAAATTCATGATTATGTATTAATGTACTTGTCTTTTTATATATGTTTAAAACATATGGTTGGGTGGCAAGCAGAGGGGTGGATTACTGTACAAATGTTAAAATATTATGCTTAGTCATTCTAGAGCGTTTTTTTTGTAACCTAAAATAGAAAGCTTTATACATACAGTTGTGCTCATAAGTTTACATACCCTGGCAGAATTTGATTTCTCAAGTCTTCTTCCAGGATGGCACCCTGAAAGACGACTGGTCCCACCTGACAGTAAACGCAATCGCCAAAGCTAAAATCCCCACCCCCTCCCTGTGCTCCTCAGATTGTTTCCCCACAACAAAACCATCCCCCTGTAACACCTGGTGCTCGTGGTCTCCTGGGAGCTGGACCACAGGGTTGTGAAGCTTTTTGGGTCCGGTATGAATTCTTTCCTTCCTGGGTGGGTGGCGTGGTGGCAGCAGATCTTGGACTTGGAAAGAGACTGCCTGAGTACTTAAAGACCCTGGGTACAGTGGGGTACCCAGAATTTCAGGGACCAGTTTCCTGCTCCCTCCCACTTGTCTGGCCAGGCTTCCATTCAACAGGGAAGCTGGCAGTCAGTTTTCCCCTTGGGAAGCTGTGGAATCTACAGTGGTGGCTCGCACAACCTTCCTTTGGTGAGGCGATGATTAGCAGGTCTCCTACAAGGAGTGGGAGCCAGGCGCCATCCATCTGCTGTTTGTAAGAGGAATGACGTGGCTTCCTCTCCAGTGCCGTAAATTACGTTGCAGAGTCGCTTCCAGGCCTCAAGAAAATGGTGGTGTTTTTTGACCAGAAGTGGAGGTCTTGCTGGTGGAGGAACAGGCATCCACATCCTGCTCTTGCCGGTCTGATCAGTACCTGCCCACTTGGAGGACGTCGGTATCACAGATGGAGCAAGAGGAGGGGCCCACAGCGACTACAGCTATGGAGGAGGCTGCAGGGGTTATGATTTGGGGGGGGGGGGGGCGCACCCTGACTTACCCCTGCAGGACACAGCTCTGCGCTTATTGTAAGCTAACTTGTGTGTCTTTATGCAGGAGATGACGTCACTCCCCAGGGGGCTGCCAGCCATCCTGTGAAAGCTCCTTCCCGCTCTAAAAGATGTGGGTATTGTAACGATAAGTTGCCCCAGGACCATTCTAAACCTTTTTGCTACAAATGTATTCACAAGTTAGCGGGGAAAGAAACATCTGAGGTCATGAGGGACTTTCTCTTTCTGTACAGATGGAGATGCTGTCAACTCTTGAGGCCTACAAAGCATCCCTCTATGCCTAGGGATCTGGAACCCCAGACTAGCAAAAAGGGTTTTTCCTCCCAGTGGTGCTTCTCCTTTTAAGAGGGCAGTAGAAGGCTTCCTGTACCCCCTGATCTCTCTCTCTCTCTCCCTCTCTCTCTCTCTCTCCCCTCTCTCTCTCCCCCTCTCTCTCTCCCCCTCTCTCTCTCCCCCTCTCTCTCTCCCCCTCTCTCTCTCCCTCTCTCTCTCTCCCTCTCTCTCTCTCCCTCTCTCTCTCTCCCTCTCTCTCTCCCTCTCTCTCTCCCCCTCTCTCTCTCCCCCTCTCTCTCTCCCCCTCTCTCTCTCCCCTCTCTCTCTCCCCCTCTCTCTCTCCCCCTCTCTCTCTCCCCCTCTCTCTCTCCCCCTCTCTCCCCCTCTCCCTTTTCAGGATTCTGAGGCTCCTGATCAGTCTTTCTGATGAGGACTCCAAACCCGACAGACATATCTTTTCGGCCGATGACATGGAGGGCCTCCTTAGGGCAGTATATGCGTCAGTGGAAATTCAGGAACCCTCAGCCCAAGTGTCTTCCCAGGACAGAATGTATAGAGGCTTGGTTAAGCCCTAGTCCAAAGTTCTCCTGGTTCACCAGGCCCTCAAAGATATCATCCTGAGGGAGTGGAAGGAGCCTGAAAGAAAAACATTTGAAGTTTAAAACGTGGAAATGTAGGTGTCCCTTTTAAAGAGGAAGAGCGGTTCTTTAAAACACCTAGACTAAATTCTTCCCTGGCGCAGGTTTCTAAGCAGTTTGACCTCTCGTTTGAGGATGTAGGCAACATCAGAGACCAGGTGGACCGACGAGCCGAGACCTTGCGCAGGGCCTAGGAAGCCAATGCAGCAGCAACGGGTCCTACCTTTTTGCTTCGGCTTGTGTGGCAAGGAACGCAGACATGTGGGTCACCAGACTAATGGATCATGTGTCTCGAACCTCCAAGCCCAAACAGGTCTATTTAGAGGTGATAGGTAGGGCAGTAGTGGCAGTCGAGTACAACCGCCAAGACTGGTGCCCTGTTAAATTCCGCAAGGAGAGCCTTGTGGGTCAAGACCTGGGATGGGGACAACTCTTCTAAGAATCAGTTGTGTGGTCTTCAATTTGAGGGTTCCCTGCTTTTTGGCACTGAGTTGGATCAGGCCTTTTCTTGGCCTACAGAGAAGGGTAAGAAGTTTCCTATTAAACCTAAGGATGGGAATTTTTTTTGAGGCACCCAGGCTTGAAACCGGTTCAGTGATTTAAAAAAAAAGGGGGTATCGGGCTTTGGGGGTGGGGGGGTTGTCAGAAAAGGCAAACAGAAGGGAGGTTTCCTCTTCAGCAGCCAGAAGTTCACCGACAAGGATACCAAGTGATATAAGGGTAGGGGGAAGACTTCCCCACTTTCTCAGTAGGAAAGGATTACTCCGTCTCCACATCCTCCAGATGGTAAGAGGGGGCTACAGACTGGCGTTTCTCTACTCTCTTCCCCCAAGTTTCCTTTAAACCCACTTGCCCAAGGACCCAATCAAGGCAGTGAATGCTCCTTACATTGGTGATCGGTGGGAAGAATGTCCTCCTTACGTTGGTGGTCAGTGGGAGGAATGTCGCCCATTCCCTACATATTTTCCCCATGACAGATTTCCTTGAAGCTACAGCAATTTGTACTTTTTGTCCTGTTGGAATACTTGTTTCTGCTTTGCGTCTGTATTTGTAACTACTTGCAATTGAAATGTGTTATCCTACCTGCAGGAAGGTGGAGAAATGTTGGCTGATGTACAAGTTTGTGGGTTCAAAGCAATTTACTTATCCCTGAAGAGCTAATCGAAACATACTAGTACCTCAATCAAGACACGGCGCTTTGAAATTCCTACTTCTGGGCGTGCAGATCACTTTTTTTTTCAAGACTTTAACACAGCCTTTCTCAACCTTTTTACCCTGGAGGAAGACTTGAAATATTTTTTAGATCTCAGGGAACCCAGCTGAACATAATATCTGCAGCTCAAGGTGCATTATCACGGTCAGTGAGTTGCGGACATTTTAAAGAAAACAATTAAGAAGGTGGCATTTCTAGGATATTTGACTCCCACATTGCATTATTTTTTAACACCCTTCCCGTTCTCTTAGACAAAATTATCTTTACTAATAATTTAGAAGTGTAACAAATAGAAAAGAAGCTCAGATGTCAATAGAAAGATGTCCCCCTTACATTGGTGGTCAGTGAGAAGAATGCCCCCTACATCAGTGGTCATTGGAGACATAACTTGTTACATTTGTGGTCAGTTGAGTAAACCCCCCCCCCCCCCCTTATATTGGTAGTAAGTAGAAGAACCCTCTATATTGGTGGATAGTGGATGGTTTTCACACCTTAATTGGGGTTCAGTGGAGCAGTAGACAAACAAAAGAAGAATATACGTCAATAGAAAAATGCCCCTTACATTGCTAAGTGGAGAAAAGTCCCCTTTCTTTGGTGGAGAAATTACCCTTACGTTGATGGCCAGTAGAAGAAAGCCCTTCACCTTAGTGGACAGGGGGTACGTTTTCACCCTTAAATTTGGGATCAGTGGAAAAGTGGACAAATAGTAAACAAAAATGGTCTTGGAGATCATTATAAAGATTCCCCTTACATTGAGGGTCAGTGAAGAAATGCCCCCTTACATTGGGGGGGTCAGTAGTGTAATGCGCCCCTACTTTGGTAGTTGGGAGAAATTACCTTTTGCATTGGTGGTCAGTAGAAAGAGAGCCCCTTACATTATTGTACAGTGCAAACGTTTCACCCTAAAATTTGAGATCATTGTAGAAGTAAACCCATACATTGGATGCCAAGTAGGTGGGACAATAATCTGCTTTTGCTCAAGGAAGCCCTAGCAATCTCTAGAGCAGTAGTCTTCAGTCTGGCCTTTTGCTTGCCTTTATCCCACACAGTATGGAACCCTGTGCCTTTATACCATCACAAGGTATAAGCTAACGTGTTTGGGGGGTGCACCCTCTTTCTTTGGAATTAGAATGAATTAGAGTGCAGACTGAGAGCCAGGCCGCAATTCCAAAATCCGTGCCTGACCTCACAAATCCGCTTCTGGAAGAATGGTCAAACATTCCCATAGACACACTCCTAAACCTTGTGGACGGCCTTCCCAGAAGAGTTGAAGCTGTTATAACTGCAAAGGGTGGGCCAACTCAATACTGAACATACGGACTAAGACTGGGGTGCGATTAAGGTTCATGTGTGTTTAAAGGCAGGTGTCCCAATACTTTTGACAATATAGTGTATTGGTATAAAAACCCAGTAACCTTTATAGCTTGCATTCTCTTTGGTGACCACTGGGTGGCAGTATCTGAGCACATAACTAGCAATTGGTGGCGTGCCACCAAACTGAGTCGCCGTATCAGCTCCGAGATGCCTAGCATCATACCTAGACCACACACACACACACGCTTTGTTCTAAAAATATTCAAAGTCAACCTTTTATGGTAGTGTAAGGTGTATATCTTACCAGGCTTTTGTTCCTGCCAGTGACCCCTGCCTGGAAATTTACCTTTCTGCAAAGGCTGCAATGGTGGCACAGTAACACGACAATGAGGCAGCAATGAGGGCACAGTATGGCGACAATGAGGCAGCAATGAAGGAATAGTAAGGTGATAATGAGGACACAGTAAGGATGCAATGATGGCACAGAAAGGCGGCAATGAGGGCTGAGTAAGGATGTAATGAGGGCACAGTAAGGTGGCAATGAGGCAATAGTAAGGCGACACTGAGGGCACAGAGGCTGCAATGGTGGCACAGTAACACGACAATGAGGCAGCAATGAGGGCACAGTATGGCGACAATGAGGCGGCAATGAAGGAATAATAAGGTGATAATGAGGACACAGTAAGGATGCAATGATGGCGCAAAAAGGCGGCAATGAGGGCACAGTAAGGATGTAATGAGGGCACAGTAAGGTGACAATGAGGCGGCAATGAGGCAATAGTAAGGCGATACTGAGGGCACAGAGGCTGCAATGGTGGCACAGTAACGCGACAATGAGGGAACAGTTAGGTGACAGTGAGGCAGCAATGAGGGAATAGTAAGGCGACAATGAGGGAATAGTAAGGCAACAATGAGGGCACAGTAAGGTGACAATGAGGGAATAGTAAGGCAACAATGAGGGCACAGTAAGGTGACAATGAGGGAATAGTAAGGCAACAATGAGGGCACGGTAAGGAAGCAATTAAGGGGAGAGTGAAGCATTGATCTCTTGTATCATGTCCGCAGTCTCTGACCATCTCTTGTACCATGCCCGCTCTTGTATAATGTCTGCAACCTCTGACCATCTCTTGTCTTATATCATATCTGCAGTCTCTGAGGGAGTCTGGAGAGGAGTCAAGAATGGGAGCACCGCCGGGATGGGGGTCATGGGACAAGTCAGACGTGTGAACTGTGGAGAGGAGACTTCAGGAAACCAGAGCCACCAAGCTGGAGCCAACTGACTGATCCATGCAAGGTGCACCTGACAGGAGGTCAGTGACAGCGCCGCCAGGCCAGTCTGAGGGGGTTCACTGATGTATGGGGGGAGTGAATACAATAATGTAAGGAGACTTCCAGAAACAGAACAGAAACGGTCCGTGGACTTTTGTACAAAGGGCGTTGGCTGTAAATTTGTATTGCATACACACAATCTGACTTTTTAGGCAACAAACACGAACGTGACGTTTCAACGTACTGACGACACTTGAAAAGAGGATGTTCAATTACTCCGGCGCCACCCTTTGGTCAACTTCTGTATTGTCTGATCTTTTGCATTGGTTCTGAGCATGCGTGTTTGTACTTTGTACAAAAGTCAGATGGTTTTCTGTACACACGATCGGACTTTGCTCCATCGGACTTATGTTGTCAAAAAGTTTGTCCATTCGCACAGCCAACAAAAGTCCTATGAAAACAGAAAAAGTTTGTCCGATGGAGCGTACACACAGTCGCATGTTGCCATAAAACGGCTAATTTGCATGTTTGTTGTCAAAAAGTCAGATCGTGTGTACGGGCCTTTACACAATGCCGCATAGTAAAAAAAAATGGTCTGGTCATGATGGGGGGGTAAATCTTTCCGGAGGTCAAGTGGTTGAAGTGGTTCTAAAGTCAAACTGTCCTTTTTTTTTTTTTTTTTAAATCTTAATGCATTCCCTGCATTAGAATAAAAAATAAATGGAAATTTTTTTTACGTGAAAATGCTTGAGATTAGGATTGCCACCTCATCCCTTTAAAACCTGAACACATATGAATTACACAGGTTCTGAGGCTAATTTAATGCAGGTAAGGCACCAAATGGGTTTAATTACCACCTTAATCAGCCACAGAACCCGTGTAATTCATATGTGTTCGGGTTTAAAGGGATTTTTAATTCATTTTTTATTCGAATGCAGGTAATGCATTAAGATAAAAAAATGTTTTTAAAAAACAGTGTTGGGGTTTAACCACTTGCTTACTGGGCACTTAAATCCCCCCTCCTATCCAGGCCAATTTTCAACGCTGATGCACTTTGAATGACAATTGCACGGTCATACAACACTGTACCCAAATTAAATTGTTATAATTTATTTTCCCACAAATACAGCTTTCTTTTGTTGGTATTTGATCACCTCTGCGTTTTTTTTATTTTTTGTTAAAATGTAAAAAGACATTTTTGAAAAAAATTATATTTTTTAAAATATTTTGTTATAAAATGGTAAAACTGGTAATTTTTCTCCTGCATTGATGTACGCTGATGAGGCGGCAGTGATGGGCACTGATCGGTTACACTGATATGCAGCACTGCTAGGTGGCACTGATTGGCACCACTGGTGGGCATTGATAGGTGGCACTGTGGGCACTGTCAGGTGGCACAGATGAGGCATAATCACCTCCTTCCTCTTCGGGACCGATGTCCCTTTAACATAAGCCAGTGATCGGTTGACATCGCGATTAGAAAAAAATGGCGATTACCGAGCTTTTGTGTAGATCATGTGATCAGCTGTCTTTGGCTGACAGCTGATCACATGGTAAGGGGCGGGACCGGCCCCTTACTCAGATCGGTGATCACCCGAGTGACTCGGTGATCACAGCCCGCGCCGCGCGTGCCCTGCAGGGAGCGTGCACAGGGGAATTCAGATACGCGCTGTGGCCGTCATTTGGCTATAGAGCGGATGTCAAGTGGTTAAAGGGATGAGGTGACAACCCTACTCGAGATGCAGAGTTTTTCACACAAAACAAGAACTTTGTGTGACAAACTGCATATCAAGCATTTTTATTTAACAGTTCTGTATGGGGGGGGGTTGGGGGTGTCCTATATCTATATGAAAATACAGTGGCCATTATCTACAGCTTCTGCCCAGCAAGTTGTTTCTGATGCTTCCATTGGCTCTCCCTCTCTCTCCTCTGCCCTGTGATTGGATTGGATCTGCACTGCGGGAGGGAGGAGAGGACAGGAGCGGGGATTGCACAGAGCTGCTCCCGCTCACACGGGAGTCTTTGAACACAGCAGCCGGGCTGGAGGAGAAGTTGCCGGATTCTCCAGGTTCCCTTTAGAATGTGTAGCGCTGGCTCATGAAGAGCACGCGCTATGTTTTTGAAATTTAACGTTATACCTGAACTGCAGTTTGGTTGGGTGCTTTAAGGTTACTTTCTCTTGGAGCCTGCCCAGTGGGAGTGTCACTCTTGCTGTGCTTTCTGGGATAGGGTACTTAAGATGCGGATGTCACGTGGTTCGGGGTTCCGGGTCCAGAAGTATGTTCTGACTCCATGGTCCTCCCGACCAGCCCCCAGGAAGGCTATAGCCTGGGGTACGGCTCCATCTGACTTTATGTCTCGGGGCTGGCTAGCCCGAGACAAGGAAACTAAAGAAAGGATTTCGGGGGGCGTGTCCAAGATGGCGGAGTGAGAAGACGTGTGCCAGAGAGCTCTGCTGCCCTTTTTATCCTGTAACCTGCTAAACCGTTTGGATTGCTGTCATTTTTGGTGGTTGGGGTCGGTGAATGCCTTCCAGACTCCCAGGGCGCGGAAAAGGGGGTAAGAGACTGTAATTTCCCCCTGATATCCCTGGTTCCCCCTGGACCTAGCGACCGGCCGCCCCGCTGTAACATGGCGTCTCAGACGGACGCACGAGGGGACACTGCTGCATCAGCCCCGGGCATCACCGAAGTCATGGCTGCGATTGCTGCTTGTCAGACGGCCGTTACGTCCTGCCAGGTGGCCCTGACTAATAAGATTGAGGAGGTGCAGATGGACGTGGGCCTTTTCCGGCAGGACCTGGATAAAGTCCGCTCCCGAGTGTCGGAGGCTGAGCACAGAGTGGGACTGGTGGAAGATGCGGCGGGGCAAAATACAGTCGCCATCCATTCCCTGCAAGCTAGAGTCAAACTACTGGAGCACCGAGCCGAGGATTCTGAGAACAGATGCCGCCGGAATAATGTGCGCATCGTGGGCCTGGCGGAGGGCGCGGAGGGCCCGAATCCGGCTGTATTTGCGGAAGAGATGCTCCGTTCCTTGCTCCCTGCAGCTCGGTTGTCTCCCTACTTTACGGTGGAGAGGGCCCACAGGCTGCCGCCGCAGCCCGGTCCGCAGGGGTCCCCTCCCCGTACGTTCATCCTACGCCTGCTAAATTTCCGGGACCGAGATGAGCTGCTTCAGGCGGCTAGGGCGGCGGGGGAGCTGACTTACCAGAATAACTGGCTGATGCTGTTTCCTGATTTCTCCCTGGAGACGCAGAAGCTCCGCCGCTCCTTTGATGCTGTGAAGGCGGCTCTTCGGGCGAAGGGCATCAAGTACAGTGTACTCTTCCCTGCCAAGCTCCGGGTGATTGATGGAGAAACTACCAGATTCTTTCTGTCCCCCAAGGAGGCGGCCGCGTGGGTTGAAACTATCCCCCCTCGGGGATGAAGACTTACCGAATACCTGAACCAAGTTACCTTGTCTATTAGGCTGCTGGACTGTGAGTACTGGATGGATTGACCTATTAAGTGGGGTGGTTGGGTGCTTCTGGACTTGTGGGGGGGGACGACTCCATTAGTACTTGCTTTGGACGCCTGGCATGAAGGAGAGGGGAATTGTGAGACTTGCACTAGCTCCGTTGCAGATGCTGTTCTCCCCTGGTTTGTCCCCCCCTGTGCTCCTGACGGGATGAGCAATGTGGCTGGGTCGGGGTGAAGCTGGGGGATGTTTCCTCTGTCCCCCCCCCCCTGCACTTTCAGTGCACTTTCGGTCCGTTTGTGCCCGCTGCTTCCCAGGCCAGAGATGGTCCTCCGGTATGTTCCCGCAAAGCACAAGGTACTTTAAGTTTGCACCCCTGGCTTAGGCCGGGTGATCTTCTTGACACGGCTAAATTTTCAGGCAGCATCTCTTGGACTTGATGCTGTTTTACACAGACATGAGGGCAGTAAAGATTGAGAGACTCTAACTGTTGCAGCTGAATAGGCAATGCACGTTGCTGCCTCTTGAGTACACACACGCCTCCTGCTATTAGTTTCCTTCAGGCCGGTTTTTAGGGAAACATGCAGACTTACCTTGGGTGGGCTCTGCGGGGTGGGGGGGGGGGGGGAGGTTGGCCGTTGCCGACTGGGGTTCGCTCACTCTGTGGGCGTTAGTTTGTTATGTTCTGATTTATTTTCTTATGTTTTGTTGTTATGTTCCTTTAAGGCAAGCTCAAATATTCAATATGGTTGACTGTGGGACGGGGTGGGGGCGGTGGGGGTGGCTCAGTGTTCCTCGGTTGGAGGGGACACTGGCACTATCTGCCGCTGCACCTGTCCGGTCCTGTGTGCCTCATTCTATTTCACTAGTACAATGACCAAGGTTTCTATGATCTCCTGGAATGTATGGGGGTTGAACTCTGCCAAAAAGAGGACGCTGGTCTTTAACTACCTTAAAAAATACTCCCCGCAAGTCTGTGTATTACAGGAGACTCATCTGTTGGGATCTCGGATTCTGGGTTTGAAAAGGGCCTGGGTTGGTTCACACTACCATTCCACGCACTCTACTTACTCTAGGGGGGTCAGCATCCTGATACACAAGCAGCTGCCTTTCCAGCTCTTGGATATCAAAACTGACCCTGCAGGAAGATATGTGGTCCTTCATGCCTTGCTAGCTGACAGCCCTTGTGTTTTAGTGGGGTTATATCTCCCCCCCCCCCGGCGGATGAGGCCTTACTTCATGAGCTGATGCAGCGGGTGGTCTCCTATGGGGTGGAGGATGTTTTGATAATGGGGGACTTTAATTTGACTCCAACCCCTGATGTGGATAGGATGGGAGCGGCGTCTAGGTGGACGCCTGGTTTGGCTGCCTGGGCTGACAGCTTTGCCCTGACAGACGTCTGGCGCCGGTTCAACCCGGACTCCAGGCGGTTTACGTGCCACTCCAATACTTACCGTACCTTGTCCCATATTGATATGGTGTACGCCTCCAGCTCCATGCTTCAGGGGGTGTTGGAGGTGGATATCCTGCCCAGGGGAATTTCGGACCATACTCCGTTGCTCCTTAGGTTTTCGTATGGGCAGCCGGGGGAGCGGTTGCGGAGGTTGTCCAGGTACTGGGTGGAGGATGAGGGGGTGCGGGAGGCAATACAGGAGGGGATGTGTCACTTCTGGCTGGAGAATGAGGCTGACTTGTCCCCCTTGGTTACGTGGGATGCCTTTAAGGCTTGGACTAGGGGTGAATATATTGCTAGGATTTCAGCCGCTTGCAAGCAGGCCTCCCGCTCCCTGGACGAACTAGAACGGGTGGCTAGGGAAAAGGAGGAAGGGTATGTGGCCACTCCTGATCAGCTGGCATATGGGGAATGGCAATTTGCATTGCGCCAGTTGTCCTTATATCGGGTGGAGGGGATGCAGAAGTCACGGCTAGTCACAGCCCAAAAAATATTTAAGTACGGGGACAAGACTGGACGTCTGATGGCATGGCTGGCTAAGGGACAGTTTGCAGTCAACCACATCACTGGGGTACGGGCTTTGGACGGGACACTGCTGCGGTCCTCAGAGTAGGTGAATCTAAGATTTGCCCAGTACTATCCACACCTCTACTCAACCAGGGTGGACTATAGCTCTCAGGAGCTGTCTGGATACCTGGAAGGTATTCCCCTTCCGTCCCTTAGTGTTCAGGCATGCTCGGCACTGGAGAAGGATATTGCCTTGGAGGAGGTCCAGGTTGCCCTGTCGCAATTGCAGGCAGGGAAGACCCCTGGGGCAGATGGCCTGCCTAGAGAATTTTACTCACAGTACCCAGATCTACTGGCCCCCCGGCTGGTGTCCCTGTATGCTCAGTGCTTCCGTTTGGAGGCACTACCGGCATCTATGTATGAGGCGGTGGTGGTGTTGGTGCCCAAACCGGGTAAGGATCCTGAGGACTGCTCCTCTTACCGACCGATATCGCTCTTGAATGTAGATGTCAAGGTGCTGGCGAAAATCCTGGCGAACAGGTTGTCTGCGGTATTAGAGGAGGTGGTCCACTCAGATCAAACCGGGTTTGTGCCCGGGAAGGGCACCGACATCAACCTCCGGCGCCTTTTTCTTAATTTATCCATAGCGCATAGTAACTGCAGGAAACGGGTCATCGCCTCCCTGGACGCCGAAAAGGCGTTTGACTCGGTAGAATGGGTCTTTTTGTGGGAACTCTTGGGTCGCTTCGGGTTTGGGCCTAGATTTCTCCGATGGATGCGGATACTGTATCGGGAACCTCGGGCCCGTGTTCGGACCAACAATAGACTCTCGACATCCTTCCCACTACAGCGGGGCACGAGGCAGGGCTGCCCCCTCTCCCCGGCCCTGTTTGCATTGGTGATTGAGCCCCTGGCGGTGCTGGTTAGGGCCTCGGAGAGGGTGCAGGGGCTGCAGTTGGGGTCACTGGAGGAAAAAATTTCGTTATACGCGGATGATGCCCTTCTGTATCTCCAGGATGCAGATGACTCCCTGTCAGCGGCTCTTGAGATTTTTAACACCTTCGGTAGATTTTCCGGTATCCACATCAATTGGTCCAAATCCAACTTATTTCCAATTGACCCGCAAGTTCAGGACCGTACTGTAGATGTGTCTCTTCGTTGGGTCGATCAATTCAGGTACTTGGGCATCCAGGTTGGAAAGGAGCTGTCAAGCTTTGGGGAGCTTAATCTGCAGCCGGTCCTGTCCCAGCTTCGGACTAGGTGTGCGGCATGAGCTACCCTCCCTCTGAACCTTATGGGCCGCATCAATTTGCTAAAGATGATTTTCCTCCCCAAATTCTTGTATGTTTTTCGCCAAAGTCCTACCTGGGTACCCAATTTCTTTTTTGCGGAGGTTGACAAATGCGTGGGTTCCTTTATTTGGAGGGGGGGACCCCCCGGCTGGCTCGTACAACCCTGATGCTCCCTGCCCGCTGTGCGGGGTTGGCGTTACCGGACTATCGGGCGTACTTTTGGGCGGCGGTGTTGGTATCGGTTCGGTGGTGGCTCGCGCTCCCTAGAGGGAATGCTGCCGTGTGCTTAGAAGCGGAGGTCGTGGGGTCATTTGCTGAGCTGAGCGACCTGGTATATAAGGGGAGGCGGGCACGCAGCGAGCTCCCGGCGCTTACAAAAACTACCCTCAGGGCATGGATGGTGGCCAGGCGAGGGCTTGTTGGCCCGCGGGACTGGTCCCCTCACTGCCCTCTTTGGGGCAACCCTGGTCTTTCCCATGTACAGAGGGTGCCGGATCCTCGGATTTGGGTTAGATATGGGATCAGAACGTTAGGGAACATATACGTGGACGGAGTCTTGCTCTCTTACTCAGCCCTCCAGGAGAAGTACCGCTTACCGGGTTGGATGCTGTTCCGCTACCTCCAGTTACGCCATGCCATCGGGGCCCAGTTCCCCTCCCCGATTAGACTGCAGATGGACCCTATTGAGGAGATACTAGTGCAGGAGAGGGTGGATAGGCCCCTTTCGGCTCTGTACCTTGGCCTGCTGCGGACGGACTCTGCTAAGATGCATAAATTGTGGGACCTGTGGAAGGCAGACTTACCTGGCCTGGATAGGTCAGACTGGGAGGACTGTCTGGCGGATAGCGCTGCTATCCTGATATCCTCCAGGGAAAAGCTGATTCAGGTTAAATTCCTGCACAGGGTCTACTACACCCCCCAAAGGCTTCATAAACTGTACCCCCAGCGATCGCGGGACTGCCCCAGATGCAAACAGGCTGTGGGCACGTATTTACATATGTTCTGGGGTTGTCCCAAAGTCGCTGAGTACTGGGCCCAGGTAGTTGACTCTATTAATGGTCGCCTCCAGCTGGAACTCCCCCTGTCGCCGGAGTTGGCTTTGCTGGGGATTCAGGACGATGATCAGAGGCCCAGATATACCAAACTGCTGTTGACTTACCTCCTGTTCTATGCCAAAAGGGAAATTATACTGAGGTGGCACACCCCTTCCCCCCCTACGGTTGGTATGTGGGAAAAGTCCATTAATGCGGTGCTCCCGTTATATAAACTCACCTACATGAACAGACACTGTCCCCAAAAATTCTCCAGGGTATGGATGGCATGGATAGAGGGTGGGGCTGTCGGGTGGGAGAGTGGGAGTCCCACATCCTTCTAATTACCTTTTTCCTTCTCTTTGTCTTTTTTCCCTGTAACTTTCCCGTTCTTTTTTTTGGATGTGTATTTCCATTTTATGTCTGCCTACGGTACAAGTACTATGTTTTGTTTTTCTTTGCTTTGGATTTGGTCCATGTTGGACTTATTTGATGTAACGTGCCTTAATTGTTTGCAATAAAGGAACATTCTGGTTTGTTAAAAAAAAAAGAAAGGATTCCGTGGTGGTCCAGTGCCATCTCCGGTTTGGGAGAGACCCATTAGCTTCATAGCATTCCAGGGGAGGACTCTTGAGAAGAAGACCACGTACGGGTTGGTTTCTTAGCAAGAGCCTGCCATTCTGTTTTGCATTATTGATTCTAACTGTGTGCCTGTTTAGTGAACTGCACGCTACATTTGTTCTCTGATCAGCTGGTCAATTATCTATTCTATTAAAGGGCCCATTCACATTTGTCACTGACTGTGGTCACTGACACCAATGCTAGGGGTTATTTTGGCCACTGACACCAATGCTGGGGATTGTTATTGCAGACACGAATACCTGTGCTGGGGGTTGTTATTGCAGTCAATGACACCAGTGCTGGAGGTTATTATTGCAGTCCATGACACCAGTGCTGGAGGTTATTATTGCAGTCAATGACACCAGTGCTGGAGGTTATTATTGCAGTCAATGACACCAGTGCTGGAGGTTATTATTACGGTCACTGACACCAAAGCTGGAGGTTTCTATTGCGACCACTGACAACAATGCTGGAGGATATTACTGCGGTGACTGACGCCAAAGCTGCAGGTTTTTATTGTGACCACTGACACCAATGCTGGGGGTTATTTTGGCCACTCACAACAATGCTGGGGGTTGTTATTTCAGACACTAATACCTGTGCTGGGGGTTATTATTGCAGTCAATGACACCAGTGCTGGAGGTTATAATTGCAGTGACTGACAACAATGCTGTAGGTTATTATTGCAGTGACTGACACCAATGATGGGGGTTATTGTTGCAAATATTAGCATTAGACCCCCTTTCACACTGAAGGCATTTTGCAGGTGCTATAGCATTAAAAATAGCACCTGTAAAAAGCCTGAGGGCTTTCACACTGAGGCAGTGTGCTGGCAGGGCATCAGAAAAATTCCTGCCAGCAGCTTCTTTGCAGCAGTGGACTCACCACTGCTCCCCATTGAAATCAATGGGGCAGCGCTGCTATACCGCCGGCTAAGTTTTGCGGACAGATTTAACCCCTCTTCGGCCGCTAGCGGGGGGTTAAAACCGCCCCTCTAGCGACTGATTAGCGACGCTAGAGCGACGGTAGAGCAGCACTAAAAATAGCGCTGCTTTACCGCTGAAACCCTAGGTGGCACAGTGTGAAAGGGGTCTCTATGCTGGAAGATATCATTTCATCCACTGACACCATTGCTGGGCATTGTTATTGTGGTCACCGATACCAACGCTGATACCAACGCTGGCTCCATCCACCCCACCCCAAACCCATACCGGTTCCATCCATCCCACCCCAATTCCATCCCGGCTCCATCCACCCCCCTGATACAATCCCAGCACCATCCATCCCCCCAATCCAATCCCGGCTCCAGCCATCCCCCATACCATCCCGGCTCCATCCACCCCACCCAAATCCCATCCCATCCCAGCTCCATGCATCCCACCCCAATCCCATCGCAGTTCCATCCATCCCCTCGATCCAATCCCAGCTCCATCCATCCCCCATACCATCCTGGCTCCATCCATCCCCACAATCCCATACCGGCTCCATCCACCCTACCCCCAATCCCATCCAGTGGCTGCATTTGATGGTCACAGTGGCTGCAATTGATATTTTTCTTTTTTTTTCAGTTTGTTTGCACCCCCCCTCCTAGAATTGTGAGCACCATCTGCCACTGATCTCTTGTATCATGTCTGCAGTCTCTGACCATCTCTTGTATCTTGTCTGCAGTCACTGACCAACTCTTGTATCATGTCTGTATTCTCCGATTATCTCCTGTATCATGTCTGTATTCTCCGATTATCTCCTGTATCATGTCTGTAAACTCGGATCATATCCTGTATTATGTCTGCAGTTTCTGATCATCTCCTGTATCATTTCTGCAGCCCCAGACCATCTCTTGTATCATGTGTGCGACTCTCACTCTGCGGAAAGTGCCCCAGAGCCCCCTCCACATTAGAGTTTCCATTTTAAATGCAAGTTGGAACTCTGTGATGTAAAGGGGAATGCAGTGGACTCTGATATAAAGGTACGCTTTGGTCACCAGAGCCCCCCCGCTCCCTTACATTAGAGTTCCCCTTTACACCAAAGTCTGCGGGTTCCCCCTTAGATCATGATCCACAGCATTCCCCTGTGCAGTTCCCTTGCACTGTAAGGGGGAATCCTGCAGACTCTGATATATGGGGGAACGCTGTGCTGGCTGGGTTATATTAACCTGACCTTCATGTAAATGGAGAAATATGCATGTAATATATATGTAATATATATATATTTGATTAAAGAAGAATTGGTTAGAGTTAACCAGATTACACTTGTTACTCTACATTTCAGTCTCCATAAACCAGAGGTTTAGACAATGTTTCATTCCCAGTTCCTAGTTCTTGTAATATACCATAACTAATCATTACTATAATGAATTAATTTCCTCTTCCTAGTAAATGACATGGACAACATCTTTTCGAATTGAAATCCTTTATTGAACACTTAGTAATTTGAGGTAGCGGGGTGGGTGGGTGTTTCCACCACATCCCCTTGATTTGCACCTTGATATAGTGTGGTGCTTTACCCCATAGGGTTCTGATGTGCTTATAAACACATACTAGGCCAATTTATAGACAGGATCTAATTAACCTACCAGCATATCTTTGGAGTGTGGGGGGAAACCGGAGTACCCGGAGGAAACCCACGCAGGCACAGGGAGAACATGCAAACTCCAGGCAGTTGGTGTCGGGATTTGAACCAGCGACCCCATTACTGCTAGGTGAGAGTGCTAACCACTCCACCACTGTGCTGCCCCTCGGCGGCCCATGTAATAATTCCCAGCTCCTGGGCCGCCATTGGACTGCTGTTCTGTCTCACTGGAGATTCTCACTCACTCACACTCGTCCCACTCACTCCCTGTCCACTCTAGGCTGCAGATGGGCAATGGTGACGCTGCTGCACGGATGGCAATGGTGACGCTGCTGCAATGATGGCAATGGTGACGCTGCTGCACTGAAGGCAATGGTGACGCTGCTCCACTGAAGGCAATGGTGACGCTGCTGCACTGAAGGCAATGGTGATGCTGCTGCACTGAAGGCAATGGTGAGGCTGATGCACTGAAGGCAATGGTGAGGCTGCTGCACTGATGGCAATGGTGACGATGCTGCACTGATGGCAATGGTGAGGCTGCTGCACTGATGGCAATGGTGAGGCTGCTGCATTGATGGCAATGGTGAGACTGCACTGATGTGGGCTGATGAGGCTGCATTGATGGTACTTGTGAGGCTGCAGATGGGCATTGACCCTTATTTTGCTTCAAAGTTCCTTATTTAAAATGTAAGTTGTTTTTTTTCCTTAAACTTCCCTCTTAAAATGAATGTGTGTGTAGAGGAAATTACAAAATAAGACAGAAAAAGATAATACCTAGGGAGAAAAGGATAACTCAACTATGAACCTTGTGAGATTTTCTGCAGGGAAGAGAAGTGGATGGGTGGGGGGGGACGGGGATAAGGTGGAGTGTTTATAAAGGATTGGTGTGGTATGTATAACCATTAAGATAATGTTATACGTTGATAAATACGGGCACTTTGTTTTCTCTATAGTCATTCCAATCCCTTCGGTTAAAAAAAAAAAAATGTTTTATGTTTCGATGTCTTTATCAACTTTAGCCAAAAACTTCTGTATTTGAGAAGATTTTTCTCTGTATTCTGACGCATCTTTGAATGGACTAAATTTTTCTTTTAATTCAGCTATTTTTGTGGCTATTTTTTGGAGTTGGAGCAGTGTGACCGCATGCAAACGGAGTTGTGCCAGAGTCACAGGTCTAAGGAGCCACCTGGTCTTCACCTCAGCCACTGGAGGTGTGCATGTTGTGCTGCAAAGCAGCTCCGAGGTTGCGGCTCTTCGGCACACCCGTGCGGGCACAGTGCATCCAAATAGGCATAATATTACCTAGGTTCAGGTCCACTGACATCAATGCTTGGGGGTTAATATTGCTTCTACTGACACCAATGCTGGGGATTTTTGCACCCACTGACACCATTGTTGGTGGTTACTATTACGTCGACTGAACTCTTATCCTTTAAATGCAAGGAAGCTTCCATCTTAATTTCTGCTTGATCTGCAGTTCTCATGGTGTTGTGTTGGTGATCAGCTATGACACCAGCCATAAGATGTGTTTATAGTTTGGTTGAAAGCAACCTGTTCTGCTTTAAAAGTGCCCTATAATATGATACAAGGTACATTTGAAAATTGATAGTCCTTCAGTCTGTTAGATACCCTGCCGCCCGGTTCTGGCAACTAGCTAGGTGCCCTGCCTCCTGGGTTTGGAAGCTGGCTGAGTGCCCTGCTGCTGGGGTCTGGAAGCTGGCTGAGTGCCCTGCAGATCAGATTCTTTAAGAAGTACAACACTTGGATCTTGCAGCTCCACAAGACAGAACATATCCCAATGCTGAGATCATCACTATTTGCAGGCTTAACATGGAGTCCCTTTACTGTTTTTCATTTTACCAGTCACCCAGGTCTTTCCAAGGAATTGGTTCCCCAGCATAGGTCCCCTAATACGCTTGGAATGGCAGAGGCACACATTACAACTGGATCAGGACAAAAGTCAGATGGAAATCTGCCCTCACCCAGAACACCTCTACTACTGAAAACTGTACGAGTAAGGGGATTTTGACAGTCACCCAGGTCTTACCAAGACAATGGTTCCCCCAGAAAAGGTCCCCTAATGCCCTTGGAGTGGCAGGGGCACACATTACATCTGGATCAGGACAAAAGTCATATGGAAATCTGCCCTCACCCAGAACACCTCTACTACTGGAGCTGTACGTGTAAGTGAATTTTAACAGTCACCCAGGTCTTACCAAGACATTGGTTCCCCCAGAAAAGGTCCCCTAATGCCCTTGGAGTGGCAGGGGCACACATTACAACTAGATCAGGACAAAAGTCATATGGAAATCTGCACTCACCCAGAACACCTCTACTACTGGGGCTGTACGTGTAAGTGGAAGGGATTTTAACAGTCATTCAGGTCTTACCAAGACATTGGTTCCCCAGCAAAGGTCCCCTAACACCTTTGGAGTCGCAGGGGCACACATTACAACTGGATCAGGACAAAAGTCATATGGAAATCTGCCCTCACCCAGAACACCTCTACTACTGGAGATGTCAATAAAAAGCAGAAATCTGGACCACCAAGCTTTGGCACAACATAAGCAAATAGCTCATGAAAGTTGTCTATGGGAATCTAAGACCAAACGGGTAACCCATGCCAGGCATGCAACAAGCACAGAGATGCGGGGGTATTAGACCTCTGGAGCTGGTGATATCTTGACCATAGTACCAGAGACTGACTGGGCAGCAGGCACAAAACTAGCAGAGGCAGGCTGGGCAGCAGGTGGTATATAAGCAACATAAGGCTTGTCAGCAGATAAAGAATCAGTGGCATATGGCTAGGCAACAAGTGAAATACCAATGGATTCAAGCTGGACAGCAGATAAAGGGTTAGTAGAGTCAGAGTGGACAGTAGGTAAAGGAGCAGTGGCATCAGACTGGATAGCTGGTGGCGTATCAGGCTGGTCAGTTGGTAAAGGATCAGTGGAATCTGGCTGGGCAGCAGATTAAGTACCAATGGAGTCCAGCTGGATAGTGGGTAAAAGATTAGTAGTATCAGCCTGAACAGTAGGTAGAAGATCAGTGGTATCAGATTTGATTGCTGGTGGTGTATACATGAGGTCAGGTTGAAAAGCGGGTAAAGAGAGGCCCCCGGCATGAAGGACGGAAGGGAGGTAGAGAAGGGGCTGGACATGACAGGGTGACTAAGGGAGGATGGTAAAGGGTTATAGCTCCCTATTTGTATGGCATGATGGTTGGTTGTGGTGTTTTTGTTTTTTCTTTTATTCTTCTTATTCTCAGGTGTCGTGTGATGGTCATCATAACAGCGAAGTGGGCCCGGAGGAGCAGGGGCGGTGTTTCTGGTAGTCTTTGATGGTTGGTGGTAAACCAGTGGTGATTTGAAAGGGGTGGGGGGCTCATCGGTAGTATGCGCCCCTACGGTGTATTCCTGAACGGTGGATGGAATACTGGTTTTCACTGACAGAAGTTGTTTCTGAGCGGTCACAGCTGGAGGCCTGGTTATGTTAAAATGGGTACCGCAGTGAGTTGGTTATTTGGGGAATATGTTGGGTCACCGTCAGAGATCACCAGACTGGGGCATGTTATTATATGTTAAATGTTAATGGTTGTGTATATATATATATATATATATATATATATATATATATATGTATATATGTATATATAGGAGGACGGACCTGTCCTGCAGCCGGTGCACGGACCTGACGTGCAGGTGCCTCTACTGCAGCCGCGGCTGGTGCGCGGACCCGTCCCGCACCCGCGGCTGGTGCGCGGACCCGTCCCGCACCCGCGGCTGGTGCGCGGACCCGTCCCGCACCCGCGGCTGGTGCGCGGACCCGTCCCGCACCCGCGGCTGGTGCGCGGACCCGTCCCGCACCCGCGGCTGGTGCGCGGACCCGTCCCGCACCCGCGGCTGGTGCGCGGACCCGTCCCGCAGCCGCGGCTGGTGCGCGGACCCGTCCCGCACCCGCGGCTGGTGCGCGGACCCGTCCCGCAGCCGCGGCTGGTGCGCGGACCCGTCCCGCAGCCGCGGCTGGTGCGCGGACCCGTCCCGCAGCCGCGGCTGGTGCGCGGACCCGTCCCGCAGCCGCGGCTGGTGCGCGGACCCGTCCCGCAGCCGCTCTGGTCCGCGGACCCGTCCCGCAGCCGCGACTGGTGCGCGGACCCGTCCCGCAGCCGCAGCTGGTCCGCGGACCCGTCCCGCAGCCGCGACGGGTCCGCGGACCCGTCCCGCAGCCGCGACGGGTCCGCGGACCCGTCCCGCAGCCGCGACGGGTCCGCGGACCCGTCCCGCAGCCGCGACGGGTCCGCGGACCCGTCCCGCAGCCTCGACGGGTCCGCGGACCCGTCCCGCAGCCGCAGCTGGTCCGCGGACCCGTCCCGCAGCCTCGACGGGTCCGCGGACCCGTCCCGCAGCCTCGACGGGTCCGCGGACCCGTCCCGCAGCCTCGACGGGTCCGCGGACCCGTCCCGCAGCCTCGACGGGTCCGCGGACCCGTCCCGCAGCCTCGACTGGTCCGCGGACCCGTCCCGCAGCCTCGACTGGTCCGCGGACCCGTCCCGAAGCCTCGACTGGTCCGCGGACCCGTCCCGCAGCCTCGACTGGTCCGCGGACCCGTGCCGCAGCCACGACTGGTCCGCGGACCTGTCCAGCAGCCTCGACTGGTCCGCGGACCTGTCCTGCAGCCTCGACTGGTCCGCGGACCTGTCCTGCAACCGCGACTGGTCCGCGGACCTGTCCTGCAGCCGCGACTGGTCCGCGGACCTGTCCTGCAGCCGCGACTGGTCCGCGGACCTGTCCTGCAGCCTCGACTGGTCCGCGGACCTGTCCTGCAGCCTCGACTGGTCCGCGGACCTGTCCTGCAGCCTCGACTGGTCCGCGGACCTGTCCTGCAGCCTCGACTGGTCCGCGGACCTGTCCTGCAGCCTCGACTGGTCCGCGGACCTGTCCTGCAGCCTCGACTGGTCCGCGGACCTGTCCTGCAGCCTCGACTGGTCCGCGGACCTGTCCTGCAGCCGCGACTGGTCCGCGGACCTGTCCTGCAGCCGCGACTGGTCCGCGGACCTGTCCTGCAGCCGCGACTGGTCCGCGGACCTGTCCTGCAGCCTCGACTGGTCCGCGGACCTGTCCTGCAGCCGCGACTGGTCCGCGGACCTGTCCTGCAGCCGCGACTGGTCCGCGGACCTGTCCTGCAGCCTCGACTGGTCCGCGGACCGGTCCAGCAGCCGCGACTGGTCCGCGGACCCGTCCCGCAGCCTCGACTGGTCCGCGGACCCGTCCCGCAGCCGCGACGGTTCCGCGGACCCGTCCCGCAGCCGCGACTGGTGCGGGGACCAGTCCCGCTGCCGCGGCTGGTGCGCGGACCCGTCCCGCAGCCGGGGCTGGTGCGCGGACCCGTCCCGCAGCCGGGGCTGGTGCGCGGACCCGTCCCGCAGCCGCGACTGGTCCGCGGACCTGTCTTGCAGTCACGACTGGTGCAGGAAAAGAACACGTAGTCTCCATTGGTTCAGGAAGCGAACTCGCAGTCTCCATTGGTTCAGGAAGCGAACTCGCAGTCTCCATTGGTTCAGGAAATGAACTTGCAGCTGCCATCATGTTATCTTTACATCTCAGTTCCTATAAAAAGAGATACAAATTGGTTATTTTCCACATATCTTACAAGGTGTGTGTGTGTGTATTGTGATCACTAAAATTGTTGTTATTTTCAACATAACACAAGGTAAACATATTTTCTTTTGCTCCCCTCCCCCACAATTGTGCAATATGGAGTTGTAAAGTCAGTGTTTTTAATCTTAAGGCATTCTATGCCTTAAGAAAAAAAAAAAAACACCTGTGTGTAGCAGCCCCCCCATACTTACATGAACCCCATCTTTATCCAGCGATGTTGCAGGAGTGTCTCAGCTGTAGACATGTGTGGTTTGTTTAATTCAGAAATAAAATTTGGCCAAATTTTCGTTATTTGGAAATCCTGACGTATCATATTATATGGTTTTTGGTAAATCTGAAAACAAAAATCTGCAGAAAAATCTAAAGCCCCATACACACTATCAGATTTTCTGCTGATTTTTTTCCTTCAGATTTACCAAAACCATATAATATGAGGTCAAACCTTAGGAGTTTCAATGTGTATGCAATCAGGCCGGCCCTTGCACTACATGGTTTTGGTAAATCTGAAGACACAAACCAGCAGAAAATCTGATAGTGGGGTCGTAAATATATATATATATATATATATATATAGGCTCCTGCGCTGTTATGAGAAATTAAAGTCACGCCTAAATGGATGCTGCACACACCGTATGAGTCAAACACTTTTTCATTAAAATAAACAATGAAAATAAATAATGGTATTGCGCTCCCAAACGTGAATATCAAAAGTTAAAATCATTAGCATTAAAAAGTCAAATCTTAATTACAAAAACACTCGTGTGTAGGCCATTAAATAAATCTTAAATCCAATAAAGTGCTGATGTGCAAATCCAAAACACCAAATCTGGTAAATATGCACACTTATAAATATTTTAAAATAATAAGTTAATAAACATGAATAAAATTATACAGGTGAAAAGGTCGTGAAATAAATAAAAAATATATAAAAAAAATATATAATCAAAATCAAAGTGATAGTGTCATTCAGAGTGAAAATCTATATGAAAGTGAATAACATCCTCCACACAATGGTGCAACAAACATCACACATATGTGGCAAGCAGTATCCAAACAGTGGCGGGCTCAGTGGACACCCCCACCACTGTTTGGATACTGCTTGCCACATATGTGTGATGTTTGTTGCACCATTGTGTGGAGGATGTTATTCACTTTCATATAGATTTTCACTTTGAATGACACTATCACTTTGATTATATATATTTTTTTATTATTATTTATTTATTTATTTCACTACCTTTTTGCATGTATAATTTTATTCATGTTTATTAACTTATATATTATTTTAAAATATTTATAAGTGTGAATATTTACCAGATTTGGTGTTCTGGATTTGCACATCAGCACTTTATTGGATTTAAGATTCATTTAATAGCCTACACACGAGTGTTTTTATAATTGAGATTTGACTTTTTAATGCTAACGATTTTTACTTTTGATATTCACGTTTGGGAGCGCAATACCATTATTTATTTTAGGACCCCATTCACACCTGAGCGTTTTGTAGCTTGCAGCCTGAAGCTACAAAACGCTGGAGGGGAAAAAAAAATCTATTATTCTCAATGGAGATGGTTCACATCTCCACTCCATGTCGCCTGAAGCCGAACACCTGAAGCTCAAACAAGTTCCGGACCCTTTTTTGTCACTCGAATCGAGCAGATTTGGACGTTTTTCTTCTTTTAACATTGGTGACCTTTTGCCCTGTAAAAAATGCTGCGAATCGCGGTAAAAAACAACGCAAAATCGCCACAAAATCTCTGTAAATTTGCACGATTTTCTGCTTGAAAACACTACGCTCAGGTGTGAATGCAGCCTCAGTGTATGGTGTCATACTCCCGACTTCCATGTGGGGCCTAGGTATGGTTCCCCTGGTGAGATCCTAGGGAGTGCTGAGTAACCAAATCGCATGAGAAAACTCTCCTGTGATGGTAAAGTCATCTACCAAGCTAAAGGTAGAGATGAATTTATAGAATAAGAGAGAGATTATACTCACTAAGGAAGTACTGCCATCGATGTAATCCATGGCTTCTTCTTCTGTGGGCTATAAACAAAGAAAAAATAACATTAGAGAGGGATTCCTCTACGTGTTCTCCTGTATATGTGTGATGGTGAGATCTCTACGTGTTCTCCTGTATATGTGTGATGGTGAGATCTCTACGTGTTCTCCTGTAGATGTGTCATGGTGAGATCTCTACGTGTTCTCCTGTAGATGTGTCATGGTGAGATCTCTACGTGTTCTCCTGTAGATGTGTGATGGTGAGATCTCTACGTGTTCTCCTGTAGATGTGTCATGGTGAGATCTCTACGTGTTCTCCTGTAGATGTGTCATGGTGAGATCTCTATGTGTTCTCCTGTAGATGTGTCATGGTGAGATCTCTACGTGTTCTCCTGTATATGTGTGATGGTGAGATCTCTACGTGTACTCCTGTAGATGTGTGATGGTGAGATCTTTACGTGTTCTCCTGTAGATGTGTGATGGTGAGATCTCTACGTGTTCTCCTGTATATGTGTAATGGTGAGATCTCTACGTGTTCTCCTGTATATGTGTGATGGTGAGATCTCTACGTGTTCTCCTGTAGATGTGTGATGGTGAGATCTCTACGTGTTCTCCTGTAGATGTGTGATGGTGAGATCTCTACGTGTTCTCCTGTATATGTGTAATGGTGAGATCTCTACGTGTTCTCCTGTAGATGTGTGATGGTGAGATCTCTACGTGTTCTCCTGTATATGTGTAATGGTGAGATCTCTACGTGTTCTCCTGTATATGTGTGATGGTGAGATCTCTACGTGTTCTCCTGTATATGTGTGATGGTGAGATCTCTACGTGTTCTCCTGTAGATGTGTGATGGTGAGATCTCTACCTGTTCTCCTGTAGATGTGTGATGGTGAGATCTACAGGAGAACACGTAGAGATCTCACCATCACACATCTACAGGAGAACACGTAGAGATGTGTGATAGTGAGATGTGTACGTGTTCTCCTGTATATGATGTGTGATGGTGAGATCTCTACGTGTTCTCCTGTATGTGTGATGATGAGATCTCTACGTGTTCTCCTGTAGATGTGTGATGGTGAGATGTCCACGTGTTCTCCTGTATATGATGTGTGATGGTGAGATCTCTACGTGTTCTCCTGTAGATGTGTCATGGTGAGATCTCTACGTGTTCTCCTGTATATGATGTGTCATGGTGAGATCTCTACGTGTTCTCCTGTATATGATGTGTGATGGTGAGATCTCTACGTGTTCTCCTGTATGTGTGATGGTGAGATCTCTACTTGTTCTCCTGTATATGTGTGATGGTGAGATCTCTACGTGTTCTCCTGTATATGTGTGATGGTGAGATCTCTACGTGTTCTCCTATAGATGTGTGATGGTGAGATCTCTACGTGTTCTCCTGTAGATGTGTGATGGTGAGATCTCTACGTGTACTCCTGTAGATGTGTGATGGTGAGATCTCTACGTGTTCTCCTGTATATGTGTAATGGTGAGATCTCTACGTGTTCTCCTGTAGATGTGTGATGGTGAGATCTCTACGTGTTCTCCTGTAGATGTGTGATGGTGAGATCTACAGGAGAACATGTAGAGATCTCACCATCACACATCTACAGGAGAACACGTAGAGATGTGTGATGGTGAGATGTCTACGTGTTCTCCTGTATATGATGTGTGATGGTGAGATCTCTACGTGTTCTCCTGTATGTGTGATGGTGAGATCTCTACGTGTTCTCCTGTATATGTGTGATGGTGAGATCTCTACGTGTTCTCCTGTATATGTGTGATGGTGAGATCTCTACGTGTTCTCCTGTATATGTGTGATGGTGAGATCTCTACGTGTTCTCCTGTATATGTGTGATGGTGAGATCTCTACGTGTTCTCCTGTATATGTGTAATGGTGAGATGTCTACGTGTTCTCCTGTAGATGTGTGATGGTGAGATCTCTACGTGTTCTCCTGTATATGTGTGATGGTGAGATCTCTACGTGTTCTCCTGTATATGTGTGATGGTGAGATGTCTACGTGTTCTCCTGTAGATGTGTGATGGTGAGATCTCTACGTGTTCTCCTGTATATGTGTGATGGTGAGATCTCTACATGTTCTCCTGTAGATGTGTGATGGTGAGATCTCTACGTGTTCTCCTGTATATGATGTGTGATGGTGAGATCTCTACATGTTCTCCTGTAGATGTGTGATGGTGAGATCTCTACGTGTTCTCCTGTATATGATGTGTGATGGTGAGATCTCTACGTGTTCTCCTGTGTATATGTGATGGTGAGATTTCTACATGTTCTCCTGCCTATGTGTGATGGTAAGATATCTATGTGTTCCCCCCCACCCACATACTTTTTATATAAGAAACTTGTATTTAGGATGGAAATTGTAGTTGGCATATACTTACCTCATATGGTACTGGTGTCCCAAAGACCTGTGCCGGCACCTGCTGTGGTACAGCTAGACCTCTCCTCTTCATGAATATTTTTGTTCGTGCTCTTGATTGATAATCTGAATAAAAGAAAAATATAATGAGAAATGTAGAGCAAGACATGGTGGGTGCACAAATTTCTTACAGCAGGGCTCGACAAAACCCGGGTGCCAGGTCGCATTTGCGACTAGAATTAGCGACCTGGCGCCTGGGGCAGCACAGCTGGGGGTATCCTGTCTCCGCGGACCCCCGGCGCGATCACGTCTGGCCGCGCCGCCGGCGGCCGGTAATTGAGCCCCCGGCTTTGAGGCCTTCTACGATCCTATGGTTCATTCTGGAATCTGGCGCCCGCTTGTGGTGGCCGTTGGAATTACAACCAGCAATGCTAATGGATGCAATGCTAATTCCCCTGCCTGCCAGCCTTCCCTTTACTCAGAAAAAAAAAAATTCTGCAGGTTGCACTTTTAAAGTTACAGAGGAGGTCTGGGGCTAGAATTATTGCTCTCACTCTACTGATCACAGCGATACCTCACATGTGTGGTTTGAACACCGCTTTCATATATGCGTTCGCTTCTGCACGCAAGCTTGGCGGGACAGGGCGCGTTTAACCACTTAAGGACCGCCGTATTGCCATTGTACGTCATCACAATGGCATGTACAGGCAGAAGCACGTACATGTACGTGCCTGCCTTCCAGCGGGTGGGGGGTCCGATCGGACCCCCTCCCGCTGGATACGGCGGCCCGGTTCGCTCCAGGAGCGATCCGTGATGAGGGGATGGCCGTTGGTTTCTGGCCACCCCCTCTGGATCGCTCCTGGCCAATGACGAGCTTCCTCCCACTGTGTATTGTTTACACAGGAAGGAGGAAGTGATGTCATTCTCCTCGGGGCGGTCTTTTTGACCGGACTACGAGAAGACTAAAAGTAAGTGCACCAAAACACTACACTGACACATAGGTACACATGGGTACACAAACCCCCCCCGATCCCCCCCCGCCCTCCCCCAGTCACAGTGTCACTGATTGCATTGATCATTTCTTTACTGATCACTGCATTCAGTGTCAGTTGTAACAGTTAAAACTGTCAGGGCAGTTAGTGTTAGGTCCAGGGTAGCCCCCGATATACTACCCAATAATGGTTTTAACCCCCTGATTGCCCCTAGTTAACCCTTTCACCCCCTTTTGCCAGTGTCACTAAGCGATCATTTTTCTGATCGCTGCATTAGTGTCGCTACTGTCGCTAGGTAGCTAGTTATTTTTTTAGGTTCACCGCCAGGTTTTTATAGCGCTAGGTACCCCGATATACTACCCAATAATGGTTTTAACCCCCTGATTGCCCCTAGTTAACCCTTTCACCCCCTTTTGCCAGTGTCACTAAGCAATCGTTTTTCTGATCGCTGCATTAGTGTCACTAATGTCGTTAGGTAGCTAGTTATTTTTTTAGGTTCACCGCCAGGTTTTTATAGCGTTAGGTACCCCCATATACTACCCAATAATGGTTTTAACCCCCTGATTGCCCCTAGTTAACCCTTTCACCACTAATCACCGTATGAGTGTTACGGGTGACTCTGGTTAGTTTGCTTTTTATAGCATGAGGGCACCCACCATTTATTACCCAATAAAAGTTTAACCCCCTGATCACCCGGCGGGTGATATCAATTAGGTTTTAGGGTCAGGGTCTGCGTCGCCCCAGGCAGCGCTAGGTTAGTGCCAGTATCACTAACACCCACACGCAAAGCATAAACCTCCCGTAGTGGTATAGAATCTGAACAGATCAATATCTGATCAGATCTATACTAGCGTCCCCAGCAGTTCAGGATTCCAAAAAAATGCATTGTTAGCGGGATCAGCCCAGATACCTGCTAGCACCTGCGTTTTGCCCCTCTGCTCAGCCCACCCAAGTGCAGTATCGATCGATCACTGTCACTTACAAAACACTAAACACATAACTGCAGCGATCGCAGAGTCAGGCCTGATCCCTGCGATCGCTAACAGTTTTTTTGGTAGCATTTTATATTTAAATCCGGAAGGCAGTGCTTGGTTTTCGGGGTCCCGTACGTGGCTAGGCTCCCTTTTTTTTTTTGTCATTATTCAATCCCTTGGGACAAAAAAAATTAATATTCAATGGTCTCAACATGACCCTCAGCAAATAGCTTGGGGTGTCTACTTTCCAAAATGGGGTCATTTGGGGGGGTTTTGTGCCATCTTGGCATTTTATGGCCTTCAAAACTGTGATAGGTAGTGATAGGTAGTGAGGAGTAAAATAAAAAATGTATGCCCTTAGAAATCCTGAAGGCGGTGCTTGGATTTCGGGGTCCCGTACGTGGCTAGGCTCCCAAAAAGTCCCACACATGTGGTATCCCTGTACTCAGGAGAAGCAGCAGAATGTATTTTGGGGTGTCATTTCACATATGCCCATAGCATGTCTGAGCAATATATCATTTAGTGACAACTTTGTGCAAAAAAAAAAAAAAGTTTGTAATATTCCCGCAACTTGTGGCAAAATATAAAATATTCCATGGACTCAACATGCCTCTCAGTAAATAGCTTGGGGTGTCTACTTTCCAAAATGGGGTCATTTTGGGGGGTTTTGTGCTATTTGGGCATTTTATGGCCTCGAAACTGTGATAGGTGGTGAGGAGTGAAATCAAAAATTTGCACCCTTAGAAATCCTGAAGGTGGTGATTGGTATTCGGGGTGCCGTGCGCGACTAGACTCCCAAAAAGTCCCACACATGTGGTATCCCCGTACTCGGGAGAAGTAGCGGAATATATTTTGGAGTGCAATTCCACATATAACCATGGCATGTGTGAGCAATATATCATTTAGTGACAACTTTTTGTAAAAAATTTTTTTTTTGTCATTATTCAATCTCTTAGGACAAAAAAAATAAATATTCAATGGGCTCAACATACCCATCAGCAATTTTCTTGGGGTGTCTACTTTCCAAAATGGGGTCATTTGGGGGGGTTTGTACTGCCCTGCCATTTTAGCACCTCAAGAAATGAGATAGGCAGTCATAAATTAAAAGCTGTGTAAATTCCAGAAAATGTACTCTAGTTTGTAGACGCTATAACTTTTGCGCAAACCAAAAAATATACGCTTATTGACATTTTTTTTACTAAAGACATGTGACTGAATAAATTTTGCCCTCAATGTATGACTAAAATTTAGTTTATTCGATTTTTCTTATAACAAAAAGAAGAAAATATCTTTTTTTTTCAAAATTTTCGCTCTTTTTCCATTTATATCGCAAAGAATAAAAATCGCAGAGGCAATCAAATACCATCAAAAGAAAGCTCTATTTGTGGGAAGAAAAGGACGCAAATTTCGTTTGGGTGCAATATTGCATGACCGCGCAAATACCAGTTAAAGCAGCGCAGTGCGAAATTGGAAAAAGACCTCTTTTTTTTTTTATTATTTTAACTTTTATTTTTATTTTTTTCACTGTTCTTTTAAAAAAAAATTGTGTCACTTTTATTCCTATTACAAGGAATGTAAAAATCCCTTGTAATAGAAAAAAGCATAACAGGTCCTCTTGTATATGAGATCTGGGGTCAGAGAGACCTCGCATCTTGTATTTACACTAAAATGCAATTAAAAAAAAATTAGTCATTTGAAAAAAATAAAAAGAAATAAAATGTCCCTCTAAGAGCTATGGGCAATGACTTGGAGACGGGGGGGGGGGGCGGCGGCGCTATCTTCCCCTCACTCGTCTCCATGTCAGGCTAGGGACAGGTCCAGATCGCCGTCACGGACCTGGCTCCTAACTTTTTTAACTGGCTCCTAGATTCCAAGCAAATTTATCAACCCATGTCTTACAGATCTCAGAGAATAGGTCCGGCTCTGATAATAATGGGGCTTTCTAGTACTCTAATAGAGATGTGCCACTCTGAAATGGTACAATGCAGAGCTTCAGACCACAGAATAAAATAATTAGAGTGTATCTGAAGTTTTTTTATTTTGAATAGTCTATCCCTGACAGTTTTTTTTTATTCTGCTGAGACACTAACACTTACCACATGGAGAGGTCCTCGATCTCATGTTACGCTGACTGCAAGTCCCTTTGGAAGTGCTTAGTACTGGATGCAAAGTGTCCATCAATATGGCAGCCTGTGTTGGTACATGGTCCTTGGACAGCTGATGGTAAGTCACTGGAGTGGTGTCAGGACCTGCGGTGTTATGGCAGGGTCCCTCGGAGGGATGATGGCGAGTCCCTCCGGTTACTGGAGCGGTGTCAGGACCTGCGGTGTTATGGCAGGGTCCCTCGAAGGGATGATGTAGAGTCCCTCCGGTCACTGAAGTGTTGTCAGAACTTGCGGTGTTTTGGCAGGGTCCCTCGGAGGGCTGATGGAAAGCCCCTCCTGTTTCAGGAGTGGTGTCGGGACCTGCGGTGTTATGGCAGGGTCCCTCGGAGGGCTGATGGAAAGCCCCTCCGCTCAGTGAAGCGGTGTCAGGACCTGCGATGTTATTGCAGGGTCCCTCGGAGGGCTGATGGAAAGCCCCTCCGCTCACTGGAGCGGTGTCAGGACCTGCGATGTTATAGCAGGGTCCCTCGGAGGGCTGATGGAAAGCCCCTTCGCTCAGTGAAGCGGTGTCAGGACCTGCGATGTTATAGCAGGGTCCCTCGGAGGGCTGATGGAAAGCCCCTCCGCTCACTGGAGCGGTGTCAGGACCTGCGATGTTATAGCAGGGTCCCTCGGAGGGCTGATGGAAAGCCCCTCCGGTTAACAGAGTGGTATCGGGCCCTGCGATGTTATGGCAGGGTCCCTCGGAGGGCTGATGGAAAGCCCCTTCGCTCAGTGGAGCGGTGTCGGGACCTGCGGTGTTATGGCAGGGTCCCTCAGAGGGCTGATGGAAAGCCCCTCCGCTCACTGGAGCGGTGTCAGGACCTGCGATGTTATTGCAGGGTCCCTCGGAGGGCTGATGAAAAGCCCCTCCGGTTAAGAGAGTGGTATCGGGCCCTGCGATGTTATGGCAGGGTCCCTCGGAGGGCTGATGGAAAGCCCCTCCGCTCAGTTGAGCAGTGTCAGGACCTGCGATGTTATGGCAGGGTCCCTCGGAGGGCTGATAGAAAGCCCCTCCGCTCACTGGAGCGGTGTCGGGACCTGCGATGTTATAGCAGGGTCCCTGGGAGGACTGATAAAAAGTCTCTCCGGTTATGGTAGTGTTGTAGAGACCTGCGATGGTATAGCAGGGTCCCTGGGAGGACTGATAGAAAGTCTCTCCATTAACAACACTGATATAGGGACCTGCGGTGGGATAGCAGGGTCCCTGGGAGGGCAGGTGGAAAGTCCCTCCAGTTATGGGAGTGTTGTAGGGACCTGCGATGTTATAGCAGGGTCCCTCGGAGGACTGATAGAAAGTCTCTCCGTTTACAACACATGTATAGGGACCTGCGGTGGGATAGCAGGGTCCCTGGGAGGGCTGATAAAAAGTCCCTCCAGTTATAGGAATAGTGTAAGGACCTGCGTTGGTATGGCAAGGTCCATCGGAGGAAGGATGGAAAGTCTCTCCGTTTACCATAGTGGTATGTGAGGGCTGATGGTAAGTCCCTGCTGTCCCTGGAATAGAATAGGGACCTGCGGTGGAATAGCAGGGTCCCTGGGAGGTCTGGTGGAAAGTACCTCCAGTTACTGAAATGCAGTAATTATTCATGTTCCAGGAACAGAGAAGTCTTGTCTTTGTCGCTAGTCCGTCACTATAAAGCTCAGGTATCTGTAGGAAAGTAAAAGAAAAAGAATGATAAATATGGAGGGGGACATGGGGGGGGGGGGGCACAAATTCTTTAGAAAACATATTGAAAACCCAACAGAATTATGGAGAGAAATCTACCGCCAGGAGGGTTAGCAAAAAATGAAATCCAGCAGAGGGCAGCACCGCCTCATACTGTATGCCCGCTGCCCTCTGCTGGATTTCATTTTTTTTGCTAACCCTCCTGGCCAACGGTCATGTGACGGCTTTTTTTTTTTTTTAAACTTTATTCAACATGCTGTATGTTATGTAATGAACATGTAATGTTATGTAATGGGCGCTTATGTTATGCAGTGATGAATGGTTGGTAAATAGATGGATATCAGAATAATTTATATCGCACAGCCACGTCCTTGTTAAGACCCATCGCCCTATGTAATGCAATGACTTGTCTATGTACATATTCTAGATGGCTAGCTGCAATTTACTGTCTCATATTGTCTTTGTACTGCAGGACTCTAAATAATTGGTCACATGACAAATAATGGCAGTAATTTTTAAGCGACCTTTGAAAATAACTGTCAAATGTCTAAAAATAGACTAGTGCATAACATAAGCAGTGTAGCTCTGTCCCCAGAATCCAGGAGGGCAGAAGCAATGATCTTACCGCTGCGAGAGTCAACAAGATCTGACACCCAGTAGAGGGAGCAGCTGCCTTATATGGGCTCTGACCAACTGACGCTGACCTTTGACCCTCACCCACTGACAAGTGATGTCAGCTTTGAAAATAACTGTCAAATGTCTAAAAATAGACTAGTACATAACATAAGCATCCATTACATAACATTACTGATATCTACGTGCTGCAATTTTCTGCCTGTTTGTATAAAAAATATATATTTTATATCCTTATATTTGCCTAGATTTGATAAATCTTATGTTAATGTGCTAAATTCTGTAATCTCAGATGGTGATGTGCATACTGAGTGTAGCTCTGTCCCCAGCTGCCTTATATAGAAAAGCGACCGTTTTTTTTTTTCTCTCAAAAACTTTATGCAGTGTATGTTCAGTGACAAACATGTAAACAACATATAATGTTATGTAACGGGAGCTTATGTTATATATATTAGTGGTAAAATATAAAAATATTGAAAATATAAAATAAAATATTTAAAAAAAAATCTGACAGATATGGGAATCATTTCTAACCCACAGCTCTGTCCTTGTCCTTATAACACAATGACTTGTCTATGTACAAATTATGGCTTTATGGCTGGCTGTACTGTCTTGGCTCATATTGTCTATATTGAAGGACTCTAAATTAAAGAATTTATAATTCACATTTAGAAAGAAAATCAGCTGTTTTAAAAAATATGACAGTTATTTTTTTTAAACTAAGGTTTGAAAATAACGGAAAGCGGACATCCTTGTCTTTATGTAACCAGCTTCATGATCTCAAAGCCCTATATAGATCTATATAAGTTTAACCAGTTCCCGACCGTCGCATGTATGTGTACGTTGGCAGAATGGTATGGGTGGGCAAATGGGCATACCTGTACATCCCTCCCTCCCCATGGGCAGGGGGTGCGATCGGAGGTTGGATTCGGACCGATCAGTCCCCAGGGCCAGACCAATGATTTATGCCCTGGACCTGGTGATTGGTCCCAACAAATGTAAACCTTCCCCTGTCTGTGTAAGTGTAAACACAAACAGGAGGAAGTGTCATCTCTCCTCGTGGAGTCTTTTAGATTCCAGTGAGAGGAGAGATGACCTCTAACCGTGAGTTGCGTTGCACAACACTACACTAACACCAGTACACACAGGTACACTTGCCACCCCCAGATCACCCCCTGATTGCCCCCCCCCCCTAACCCCTTCACTCCCTGTCACTGTGTCACCAATTGCAGTTTTCGTATTTTTCACTGTTCACTGCATTGGTGTCATTTGTGACTGAAATAAGTGTTAGGGCAGTTAGTAGTAGTTGGCCCCGTTAGGTCTAGGTTACCCCCATAATAAAGGTTTAATCCCTTGATCGCTCCCCCAGTTAACCCTTTCACCCCCTGTCGCCAGTGTCACTAATCAATCGCTGTATTTGTGTCACTGGTGACGCTAGTTAGCCAGTTAGTTGATTTGTTTCACCGTCAGATTTTTATAGCGTCGGGTACCCCCATAGATTACCTAATTGAGGTTTTAACCCCCTGACTGCCCCCTAGTTAACCCTTTCACCCCCTGTCACCAGTGATCACCGTATTAGTGTTACGGATGACTATGGTTAGTTTTTTTTTTTTTAGAGCATCAGGGCACCCTCCATATATTGCCCAATAAAGGTTTAACCCCTTGATTGCCCGGCGGGTGATATGAGTTAGGTTTTACTGTTAGTCAGGGTCTGCAGCGCTCCAGGCAACGTCAGATTAGTTCCAGTAGTGCTAACACCCACCCAGGCACGCACCATACACCCCCCTTAGTAGTATAGTGCCTAAATCGATATCTGATCTTACTAGTGTCCCCATCAGTTTAGGGTTCCCAAAAATGCAATCCGCCCAGATACCTGCTAGTACCTGCATTTAGCTCCTCCTCCCAGCCCACCCAAGTGCAGTATCAATCAATCACTGTCACTAACAAAAACAAAAAACACACATAACTGCAGCATTTGCAGGGTCAGGCCTGATCCCTGGGAACGCTAACAGTTTTTTTGGTAGAGTTTGAATCAGTCACTGACAGTCAGGAGCTCTTTATTCTGTGAGTCTCACTAGTGTACCAGTAAATTTAGAGACCAAAATGTCAAACCAAAGGTACAGTAGTGAAGAGGCCTACACGTTTCTGAGCATGACAGATAGTGATATGGGGTGGCCAGCGGGCGAGAACACGCCCACGGCAAGCTCTGTGAGTCTGGTTGTGGGTGCTGCAGACTCGATTGCCATGGGGATACCCGCGATCGCCGAACGGGGAGGAAGAACGGGAAGATGCTAATGTAAACAAGCATCTTCCCGCTCTGCCTAGTGACAGTGTCACTGATCGTCTGCTCCCTGTGATTAGAGCAGAGATCAGTGATGTGTCACACACAGCCACGCCCCCCCCCCACAGTTAGGACTGCCCAGGGCTCACTTAACCCCTACACTGCCACCTAGTGGTTAACCCCTTCACTGCCCGTGTCATTTACAGAGTAATCAGTGCATTTGTATAGCACTGATTGCTGTATAAATGACAATGGTCCCAAAAATGTGTCAAAAATGTCCGATGTGTCCGCCATAATGTCGCAGTCATGATAAAAATCGCTGATCGCCGCCATTTAATTTTTTTTTTATTATTAATAAAAATGCCATACAAACTATGCCCTATTTTGTAAACGCTATAACTTTTGTGCAAACCAATCAATAATCGCTTATTGCGGGTTTTTTTTTTTTACCAAAAATATGTAGAAGAATACGTATCGGCCTAAACTAATACATTTTTATAATATGTATTTGTGAGGGATATTTATTATAGCAAAATGTAAGAAATTATGAATTTTTCTCCAAATTGTTGATATTTTTTTGTTTATATAGCGCAAAAAATAAAAATCACAGGGGTGATCACATACCACCAAAAGAAAGCTCTATTTGTGGGAAAAAAAGGACGTCAATTTTGTTTGGGAGCCACTTCGCACGACCGCGCAATTCTTAGTTAAAGCGACGCAGTGCCGAATTGGAAAAAGTGCGCTGCTCAGGAAGGGGGTAAATCCTTCCGGGGCTGAAGTGGTTATTTATTTTGACAGCAACAGCGTTTGCTCCCACAATACATAAAGCCGTGACTCCAGTGCTGCAGAAGGTGATTTCACCACAGCTAAAAAAAAAAGAAGAGCATATATGCCGAAGCATAGGCGCAGGGGTGTAGGGGCAATTTGCCCCTAACATTAGGGGCGGATTGCCCCCATGCTTCAGCGCATAGTTTTTTAGGCACAGATTGCGTTAAAAAATGTTTTATTTTTACTGTTTTATTGTATTTGCTTCGCAGGTATGGTACCAGTATGTCTTACTGTTATAATGTAATGTTATTTTGTTTTATTGTTAACCATAGTTTGCTTAGAAGGTACGCCATTCAGCTGCAGCACTGATTTATCTTTCATGCCAGCAACAACGTTTGCTCCCATTCAGCAATCCGCAATGTGTGGCAGGTGACGTGGCAATTGACAATCTGCAATGTGTGGCAGGCTACGTGGCAAGTGGCAATCGTCAATCCGCAATGTATGGCGAGTGACGTGGCAAGTAACAATCCGCATTTGGTGGCAGGCGACATGGCAAATGACACCCTCAGGGCTCCCACTGATTCTGCATTATGGTGAGTTGAACCATTTAATTTTATATTACAATGTATTAATAGAAATAATGCACTTCAATCATCCTGACACCATAACAGCCATGGTGCTGTAATGATTGAAGCACCAATACCAGCCATTTGCCATATAAATTGCCCCCAAAAAAACATATTTTATAGCAGTGCCCCTCCCGAGACTAGACTCTGGATCCGCCCCTGGCCAGCAACAGCGTTTGCTCCCACGATACGTAAATCAGCGACTCCAGTGCTGTAGGAGGTGATTTCTCCACCACAGTTAAAAAAAAATGGTGCATGTATGCCCATCAATAGATGTGGGTGGATGAAGGGTGGTATTCTTATGGTGGGCATACCCACCGATCAATCTCTTTTTTTTCGTTCAGCCCAAAAGCTGCATGAAAAAAAGCTACTTTTCAAAATGGGGTCATGGGGGGGGGGGCAGGGTAGGTTGTGCTATCTTGGCAATTTATGGACTTCAAAACTGTGATAGGTAGTGAGGAGTGAAATCAAAAATTTACACCCTTAGAAATCCTGAAGGCGGTGCTTGGTTTTCGGGGTCCTATACATGGCTAGGCTCCCAAAAAGTCTCGCACATGTTTTATCCCCATACTCATTAGAAGCAGCAGAATTTATTTTGGGGTGTAATTCCATATATAGCTAGGGTTCTACTGGGCCCCTTAAAAACAAAACCAACACACACACAGGGCATGTGCCAAGCTTAATTAAAGTTTCAAAAAAGGTAGGCGCTTTAATGTGTGTTAGTCACAGCATGTGTAAAGAAGCCTTTAAAGTTGGAAAACAAAAATTTGTTTGCAGGTACAGTATACAAGAGTGGCTTTGTGGTTGGCTAGTTTTGGTGCCCAAGCACAATGCCTTACCCCCACTCCAGCCCTGCTAGAACACAATCCCACCTGCTGAGGCCGACCCCTCCGCCATCTTGTGCCCTGCTCCTTTGTAGGCATCCTCACAACATCTCCAGCCATAGACCACACAATAACTAACCCCCCACTGCACTTTACTGATGTTGTTTAGGGAATAGCAAGACAATCACATCAACAGAAAATACAAAGTTAGTCATGTAAACTGGATGAAAAAAGGGGGGTTAAGGTGCGCTATGGAAATTAAATTATTGCTAAGAATTTTTTGATTCAAAGTATATGAGACCAAAGTGAGAAGTAAACGTGAAAAAAATATATATGAACGTGGGATTGTGTAAATGGGAAAAATATTAAAATACAATAAAATTAAATAAAAAAATAAAAAAATAAAATAAAGGCGGGGGGGGGGGGGGATAGGTTAAATTCGTATAAAGAAGTTTGTTTAAAGGAAAGGGGGCTGTCACTACCTTATATGACCAACCTGGGCAGCGACTGTATGGAGATGGCTGTGATGTGCTGCACATGGTTTCCCCTGAGACTTCTGCAGATCATCCAGTTTACATAAAATGCTAGGGAGGTAGCTGCGGCGCACACCAACTGCTATTACTACACCTGGTCCATGCAGGGACCAATCTAAAACCAAAAGGTGTGACTAAATAAATACCTGTCCCCCAAAGGGCTTGAGTATAATATACACAGAAAAAGGTGAACAATGCAAATGTGCAATATTAGAATATAAACATACGTAACGAATAGCAGTATTAAAAATGCATAAATATATTCTAAAGACTGGGTGGTAACCGGAGCAGCTCTATATAGCGACACAGGGGCTTACATTGTGGAGGCGCATTAACCCCTTAAGGGGCAAGGGAGCTGGTGAGCGCGGAATATTGTTTTACTGCATGGAAATCGCACCGGTCGCAATCCACCAAGCACTGAAGCACATTGTCACTTTGATCTGAGCATAGAGGAACTTTCTGATATTAATTCCTGTTGTTAGACTGATCAGAATTCATTTGAACTGCCTTATCTATTCCATAATTGCAATTTTTCCATTTTGCGATGTTACACCCAGAAAGGTGTTGCGATGGAAACAAAAGTATAAAGCACTGTATTTATATGTTTTTGGCACCTGTATAAGCACATAGCACTTTCGTATTAGCACAAACAGTGATTTGCATAATGCACCTTTGCACTTTTCTAACACTGCATAAAGTGTGAAGCATTGAATGAATAGGTTGTAATAGCATAACCTGTGGTCTTTAGAATATATTTATGCATTTTTAATACTGCTATTCGTTATGTATGTTTATATTCTAATATTGCACATTTGCATTTTTTTACATTTGTAATCGGAGTCTTCAAGCGGGAAATGCAATATTACTTAAGAAACAAGGCCTGAGGTGTGCCATGGCCTGGATGGTCAGTATGCCTGAAAAGAGGGCAAAAAGACACAAGTTTAGGTGGGAGAGGGAAGGTAAAGATGCCATCCATAAATGACGTATGCCCAAACGCCAACCGTAAGTAACCGGTAAGTATCCGCTGTGAGAGTAGAACCCACCGACTCCTGACCTGGAGATGAGAAGGAACCTCCTTAGAGCCTGCAAGCTACGCAAACCCAATTGAACGTCCCGTGAAGGATAGGATGAGCCTGATGCCCAAGGTAACCCGGACATGAGAATGAACTGCTATGAATGAGAGGATACGTGGGGAAAAGAGAGCAAGGGCTGACCCGAAGAACCCCCACAACAGACACCAGAAGAAGCACCGTGAAACACCCCTTCCCATACCTGATAAGAGGACGTGAGAGGGTGAGTGCCAAAAATACCAGTGATAGGAGAGGAAACCTGGCTGCCCGATGGATGTGATGGAGTAGGTGCCATGGCAATGAGCATTATTAACATGGAGACACCAAGACAGACTGGTCCCACCGGATGCGAACAGGTCATGCTTCAGCCTGAGACCTAACAACCAAGACCGAATCCTTAACCGAGGAAGGAGAGTCAGACTCCAACCCAGAGAAATAAGTCCCATGGCATGTTACAGCCATGCCCAAGTGACTGAAGCCCCCACCTGGAACAGACCGGGGATCAGCAAGATGACTGGACCATTGTCCCTGAGCAGTACTCCAGGCAACCTCCTAGACACAAGCTCGGAGCTGTGAGTGGAATCCAGAATCATGATGACGTCGCCCAAAAATATAAAACCCACCACCCAAGGACCGTGGCTGAGACACACCCTGACTACACATCCCTGGGCGGTAACCAGGGCCTCAACACAACAACTGAAGAAAATAGACGACTGCTTCTGACCCAAGGGTGAACCCAATGGCGAAACAATATCGGCACCAATCCGCTAGCCCCCCACAATCATGGCCGAACTGAAGGAAGTGAGTGCAAGCACGGTCGATATTGGTATGGATGCCCAACCTAAAACACAAACTAGACAAATGACAGACAATCAGACATGAGAACAACAACGCCCCTCTGTCTACCTATGAAACATGAGCAGAAATGTCCAGACCACTGCGCGTACATGAACCTGACGACAGACCCCCCCCCTTTGTGTGATTGGCAAGTGAGCCCGAGTAACCTGCAGCGCAGATACGGGTAATTGACTGGAAACTCAGGGCTAGTGTACCCACAGGCCGTGGTGGGTAGTTGTAAAGATGTGGTGAATGCAACATGCATCGTATGACGTGTGGTATACGGGCGAGAAGACTGTGGACAACAATCAATTAACAAACGAAACCTCAGCCCGTATGGATCTGTAGACATGACAGATCCCGATGTGCGAGCCCTAGCTAACTGACTCCGGTACAAACATGAACACAGATACGATGAGACATGACAATCAATGCAGACAAACCTAACCAGAATATGTCATACGTGAACAACACCCTTCTGAGAACTCTGAGGCCAAACACCGAGGTTGAAACACCATGACAGAAACGCTGAGCAGAAACGCTATGACAGAAATACTGACAGAAAAAATGTCACGACAATGCCATGACAGAAATGCTAAAAGTTAACCTGGGTAAAACGATGACTGAAATCCCGGGGCAAAACGTTATGACAGACATGCTGGCAGAACGCTATGACAGAACTCCAGGGGCAGAACACTGACAGATAACCTGGGGCGGACACGCTATGACAGATAACCTGGGGCGGAAACACTATGACAGACATGCCGGGCAGAATGCTGTGACAGGAACCCAGGGGCAACACACTATGACCGCCATGCTGGACAGAGCGCTATGACAGAAATGCTGGACCGAACGCTATGACGGAAAAAGCTGGGCTAAATGCTATGACCGAAACCTGGACAAAACGCTAAGACAGGAAAGCTAGATAGAATGCTATGACCGAGAATGCTGGACCAATTGCTATGACAGAATTGCTGGGCCGAACGTTATGACAGAAAATGCTGGCCGAACGTTATGACAGAAAATGCTGGGCCGAACGTTATGACAGAAAATGCTGGGCCGAACGTTATGACACAAAATGCTGGGCCGAACGTTATGACACAAAATGCTGGGCCGAACGTTATGACAGAAAATGCTGGGCCGAATGTTATGACAGAAAATGCTGGGCCGAACGTTAGGACAGAAAATGCTGGGCCGAACGTTAGGACAGAAAACTGGACTAAATGCTATGACCGAAACCTGGACAGAACGCTATGACAGGAAAGCTAGATCGAATGCTATGACAGAAATGCTGGGCCAAACATTGTGACAGAAAATGCTGGACCGAACGCTGTGACAGAAATGCTGGACCGAACGCTGTGACAGAAATGCTGGGCCGAGCGCTGTGACAGAAAATGCTGGGCCGAACGCTGTGACAGAAAATGCTGGGCCGAACGCTGTGACAGAAAATGCTGGGCCGAACGCTGTGACAGAAAATGCTGGGCCGAACGCTGTGACAGAACATGCTGGGCCGAACGCTGTGACAGAAAATGCTGAGCCGAACGCTGTGACAGAAAATGCTGGGCAGAACGCTGTGCCAGAAAAAACGCAGGCAGAACGCTATGACAGAAAAACGCTGGCAGAACGCTATGACAGAAAAACGCTGGCAGAACGCTATGACAGAAAAACGCTGGCAGAACGCTATGACAGAAAACGTTGGAAAAAACGTTATGACAGAAAAACGCTGGAAAACGCTATGACAGAAACACGCTGGCAAAACACTATAACAGAACGCTACAACAGAAAATTGCTGATGGAAGCTACCACAGAGACACCCGGGCTGACCGCAATAACACCGACCAAAGAAAACCAACAAGTAAAGCAGGAACCTGGGTGGACTGAGATCCTCCATCACTTCAGCAGAGGTGCCAGTCTGCACTGCGGGGAGGAAAGGAGCAACAGGTGGGTGACATCCCATCCCCCTTCCGAGCACCAGGACACAGAGAGATGCAGCCGACCGATACCACCCCCCCCTCACATGAGCAAAGGGAGAGAGGATCCAGCAGCTGACCGATCACCAGGCGGGCTCACGGCAGTTCTAGCAACAGACATGCACGGGGAGCGGAGCCAGCGGTGGCCGACCATCCCCTCCCCCCGCCTGCCGCCATGCGAGCAAGGGGAGAGAGGAGCCAGCGGGCGGCCGACCACCCCCCCCCCCCCGCCATGCGAGCAAGGGGAGAGAGGAGCCAGCGGCGGCCGACCATCTCCCCGCCATGCGAGCAAGGGGAGAGAGGATCCAGCGGGCGGTCGATCACCAGGCGGGTTCCCAGCAGCCCCGCCGATCACACCCTCCCCCCAGGGAGAAGCAGCCGACGGCCGCCACGTGGAGCCCCCCCCCCGGAGGAACCGGCAGGCGGACGGAGCACAACACATGTGGGGAGAGAGAGGAGCTGGGGCGACCGATCACCCCCCCCCCCCACACTGGAAGATACGGCGGGCGGGTGGACAGAGCAAACGTGGGGAGAGAGAGGAGCTGGGGCGGCCGATCGCCGATCACCCCCCCCCCTCTCCCCACACTGGAAGAAACGGCAGATGGGTGGACAGAGCAAACGTGGGGAGAGAGAGGAGCTGCTGGGGCGGCCGAATGCCGATCACCCCCCCCCTCTCCCTACACTGGAACAGGACAGGGGATCGCACACCCCTCTCCACCAGCATGAATGTAGAGAAGTGAGTGATGGGGGATAGATGGACAGCCCTTCCCCCATGAGCTGCCTCCACCTAGAAAACCCCAACCCTGGCCCTGACAGAGGAGGAGGGTTATATAGTCTCTGACTCCTCCCACAAATACAGGCTGGCCTACGGCCAGCCTTCCCACTTATCTGTATATATTATACTCAAGCCCTTTGGGGGACAGGTATTTATTTAGTCACACCTTTTGGTTTTAGATTGGTCCCTGCATGGACCAGGTGTAGTAATAGCAGTTGGTGTGCGCCGCAGCTACCTCCCTAGCATTTTATGTAAACTGGATGATCTGCAGAAGTCTCAGGGGAAACCATGTGCAGCACATCACAGCCATCTCCATACAGTCGCTCCACTGCCCAGGGTCATCAGTTCTCACAGGACTGTGTTCTCTGCAGAAGCCTCCTAGATGGGTATACCTCTCACAGGATCCCTCCAGGAAAGCCACCTTGTACTGGGATAACATGCTGTATGTTATGTAATGAACATGTAATTTTATGTAATGGGCGCTTATGTTATGCAGTGATGAATGGTTGGTAAATAGATGGATATCAGAATAATTTATATCGCACAGCCACGTCCTTGTCAAGACCCATCGCCCTATGTAGTGCAATGACTTGTCTATGTACATATTCTATATGGCTAGCTGCAATTTACTGTCTCATATTGTCTTTGTATTGCAGGACTCTAAATAATTGGTCACATGACAAATAATGGCAGTAATTTTTAAGCGACCTTTGAAAATAACTGTCAAATGTCTAAAAATAGACTAGTGCATAACATAAGCAGTGTAGCTCTGTCCCCAGAATCCAGGAGAGCAATGAACTTACCGCTGCGAGAGTCAACAAGATTCTGACACCCAGTAGAGGGCGCAACTGCCTTATATGGGCTCTGACCAACTGACGTTGACCTTTGACCCTCACTAACTGACGCTGACCTTTGACCCTCACCAACTGACAAGTGATGTCAGCTTTGAAAATAACTGTCAAATGTCTAAAAATAGACTAGTACATAACATAAGCATCCATTACATAACATTACTGATATCTACATGCTGCAATTTTCTGCCTTTTTATATAAAAAATATATATTTTATATCCTTATATTTGCCTAGATTTGATAAATCTTATGTTAATGTGCTAAATTCTGTAATCTCAGATGGTGATGTGCATACTGAGTGTAGCTCTGTCCCCAGCTGCCTTATATAGAAAAACAACCGTTTTTTTTTCTCAAAAACTTTATGCAGTGTATGTTCAGTGACAAACATGTAAACAACATATAATGTTATGTAACGGGAGCTTATGTTATATATTAGTGTTAAAATATAAAAATATTGAAAATATAAAATAAAATATTTAAAAAAAATCTGACAGATATGGGAATCATTTCTAACCCACAGCTCTGTCCTTGTCCTTATAACCAGGGCTCAAGTCCTGCGGGAACGCATGGGAACGGAGTTCCTGTACTTTTTCCACAACAGGAACTCAGTTCCCGTTAGAAGCTGTGTCCTGCAAGACTTTGAAGTATGTGAGCTGTGTGGCAGTTGCTACACCAGTAGCTGCCGACACAGCTCACAATATGACCATTTAGGCATTGCCAGTAGGGGGCCCCATGACAGCTTCCGCTTCGATGTACCTGTCAATCACAGCTAGCTGATGGGTAGATCAGGTCCCTGCTGCTAAGAGATTGTATTTAGTCAGACCTCTCGTGATGCTCCTCCCCGCCGGCCCCTCCTGATGTTCTGTCTCCTCACCCCCCCCCCCCCCCAGTCTCCTGCATACTTGCTGTGTGTCCCGCTGAATCCCCCCCTCCTCTATCTTCAGTGCCATATGATGAGAGAACCCAGAGGAGGAGCACAGCTATTCTGCTCACAGGACATGCAGGGAGAGAGGTGAGCTGAGGGAGGAATATCAGTTTGGGGTGGTAAGCTGAGCACACTACCTGGCAAAGTTTAATGCCAGGAGGGAAGTTTATGTGGAAATATGTGAAGAGTTGGAATAGCAGCGAATGTGTTCTGGAGCCCTGCAGAGTTTGCAGCCCCCCCAAGCTAACATACATCTCCTAAGCAGGAACACATCACTATCTCCCTAAGCATTCTGTCCAGATAATGTGCAGTTCATTTATGACCTTTCAGTTTAACCCTGTGTTATCCAAACTCTGTTCAATGAAAAGTGTAAACTCACCACATAAACACTCTATATACAAAATAACATTCCCCAATAAAGATCAGAACATGATGTTCACATTTGCATGGAAGCACAATTGAATGAATGCTGATTATTCAGAGAATTACCGTATTTATGTTTGAGGATTTTTTTTTTATGTACTAACAGTTAAGCTTCATACACACAATCCGAAAATTGGATGAAAAATACCACTTTTGAAGCTTTCGTGCATATGAGCGTATCATTTTTTTTTTGTGTGCGAGTGGATCTTGGGTGGGAGTTCCCACACTTTTTTCCCCAGGACTTGACCCCTGCTTATAACACAATGACTTGTCTATGTACAAATTATGGCTTTATGGCTGGCTGTACTGTCTTGGCTCATATTGTCTATATTGAAGGACTCTAAATTAAAGGATTTATAATTCACATTTGGAAAGAAAATCAGCTGTTTTAAAAAATATGACAGATATTTTTTTTTAAACGAAGGTTTGAAAATAACGGAAAGCGGACATCCTTGTCTTTATGTAACCAGCTTCATGAACTCAAAGCCCTATATAGATCTATATAAGTTTAACCAGTTCCTGACCGTCGCATGTATGTGTACATTGGCAGAATGTTATGGGTGGGCAAATGGGCATACCTGTACATCCCTCCCTCCCCATGGGCAGGGGGTGCGATCGGAGGTTGGATCCGTTAGAGGACCGATCAGTCCCCAGGGCCAGACCAATGATTCATGCCCTGGACCTGGTGATTGGTCCCAACAAATGTAAACCTTCCCCTGTCTGTGTAAGTGTAAACACAGACAGGAGGAAGTGATGTCATCTCTCCTCGTGGAGTCTTTTAGATTCCAGTGAGAGGAGAGATGACCTCTAACCGTGAGTTGCGTTGCACAACACTACACTAACACTAGTACACACAAGTACACTTGCCACCCCCTGATTGCCCCCCCCCCCGTTAACCCCTTCACTCCCTGTCACTGTGTCACCAATTGCAGTTTTTATATTTTTCACTGTTCACTGCATTGGTGTCATTTTTGACTGAAATAAGTGTTAGGGCAGTTAGTAGTAGTTGGCCCTGTTAGGTCTAGGTTACCCCCCTAAACCCCCCTAATAAAGGTTTAACCCCTTGATCGCTCCCCCAGTTAACCCTTTCACCCCCTGTCGCCAGTGTCACTAATCGATCACTGTATTTGTGTCACTGGTGACACTAGTTAGCCAGTTAGTTGATTTGTTTCACCGTCAGATTTTTATAGTGTCAGGTACCCCCATAGATTACCTAATTGAGGTTTTAACCCCCTGACTGGCCCCTAGTTAACCCTTTCACCCCCTGTCACCAGTGATCACCATATTAGTGTTACGGATGACTATGGTTAGTTTGTTTTTTTTAGAGCATCAGGGAACCCTCCATATATTGCCCAATAAAGGTTTAACCCCCTGATTGCCCGGCAGGTGATATGAGTTAGGTTTTACTGTCAGTCAGGGTCTGCATCGCTCCAGGCAGCGTCAGATTAGTTCCAGTAGTGCTAACACCCACCCAGGCACGCACCATACACCCCCCTTAGTAGTATAGTGCCTAAATCGATATCTGATCTGATCAGATCTTACTAGTGTCCCCATCAGTTTAGGGTTCCCAAAAATGCAATCCGCCCAGATACCTGCTAGTACCTGCATTTAGCTCCTCCTCCCAGCCCACCCAAGTGCAGTATCAATCGATCACTGTCACTAACAAAAACAAAACACACATAACTGCAGCATTTGCAGGGTCAGGCCTGATCCCTGGGAACGCTAACAGTTTTTTTGGTAGCATTTGAATCAGTCGCTGACGGTCAGGAGCTCTTTATCCTGTGAGTCTCACTAGTGTACCAGTAAATTTAGAGACCAAAATGTCAAACCAAAGGTACAGTAGTGAAAAGGCCTACACGTTTCTGAGCATGACAGATAGTGAAGAGGAAGTCACCCATCTGTCAGATTCGGACTCAGAATACAAACCTGTAGACAGCAGTGGCACCCTGACAGATACCTGACCCCGTTCTTCTGCTGTTGTTGAGGTGCAAAAACCGCAGGTTCCTCGTATGGAGCAGAGAGTGAACTGTCGAGCAACAGCGGCCTAGTACAGCCTGGTCATAGTCAAACCAGCACTGCAGTATCACGTGGTGACATGGCGAGTCCCATAAGTGCAGTTCAAGCTGGTGAAGTGGCTAGCACAACTAGTGTACTTCAGCCACCAAGAAGACAAAGACAGGCCCGTCGAGCCCATAGTGGCTTTCCTGCTGCATTTGCCAATCTGAATTTGGAGCCCACCACTTCTGCAGCACCTGTACTTCGGCCCTTCACTGGCCAACCCGGAATTCAGGTGGAAACAGTTGATTTTACGCCACTTGATTTTTATTTGTTGTTTTTCACGGAAGACCTCTATAGATCTATTGTGGACCAAAGCATTTTGTATGCTGGTCAATTCATCACCTCTAATCCCCATTTGACCCTTGCCAGAGAATGGAAACCAATTACGGTTTCCAAATTTAAGACATTCCTGGGCCTATCCCCCCTCATAGCTATAACTAAAAAAAGTGAGTTGTGGGCATATATTGGTCCAATGACCCAATTCACCATATGCCCGTGCTCTCTGTCTCCATGACCAGGGCACGATACGAGCAGATATTGCAGTTCATGCACTTCAACGACAATGAATTCTGTCATCCTCAAGGTGACCCTGGATATGATCGGTTCTACAAAATTTGGCCCCTCTTAAACTACTTCAATCAACGGAGACACCTCCGCAGTGCATTATGGGGACTGTAGGCTTCCTTTGTGACGCGGGGGCGCGCGCATGCGCAGTTCCGCACTTACTGTCCGCTCACATCCGGCGTCGCTGATTAGACGCCGGGTGGTGAGGGAGATAAATAAGCGTTCATCAATGCTGCAGGCATGTCCGCCCTGCCGAGTCCACGTGAGAAGTTTTCGCTGCAAGGTCAGTTCATTGAACTAGCACTGAGTCTGTCCACACAGACTAGGCTGCTGTTCCAACCCTTCTTTTCTTTCATCTTATCTAATTTATTCAAATTTGTTCTGGTCATTTTTAGATCTTAGACTGATTCTTTTGGCGGCTCTGCTTAGAGCCTGAATGTTGTGGCTCTGGTGCTGTCTGCTTCGCGGTACGCTTGGGCTGCTGCCTGTGTGATACAGCAATAATTGTGACTGCACTTCTCATATGCTCATGGTAAGCTAGCACTACTTTAATTGACCAATAATTATTCGTGAGCACACTGCCCAGCTGACCTTTTTCCTTTGTTTTTTCTTGCTCTGTTTTAGGGCTTCTTTTACATATAATTTTTCTTTTTTGAATATTTTTTCTATTTTCGTGTTCTTCTTAAACTACCTTACTATAACCAAGATCATCTCACGGGCCTCTAGACACAACTCCAAGGACCTCCCTCTGTGCAATTTTCAACTTTTCATGTGCAACATACTTTACATCTAATGCAGCACAGGTATAGTTTAAATCTAAATTTATTTTTATTGCTATGGACTTTCTAAACCTATTGATTAACCAATAATCCCTATGGAAGCTTTATTAAGCTCCCTGTGAAGTTTGTTGATTACTAGACTTGTCTGTTCGCTTGATTTGTCTCCTGCAGTCACCCTTTTGGCGGTTGTCTATGATCGGTCCATTCTCCAATCCCAGGTGGGGTCTTCCCTTTAGGGACTAGACGTATTTGTTTTTAAATAGGTAGGTATTATTTCGCTTATACTCTTTAGAGATATACATATACTTTTTTTTTTTTTTGTGTCATTCCCTATCCACCAATCTTTGGAGACAGTTGGGCGGTGTTGGGGACTAAGGATGTGCTCTTTTGTGTATGTGACCGGCTCCATTAACTTTGTTTTATTTCTTTCTATTTATAGTGTACCCTTTTTGTATTCTAAACAAAACAATTTCTCTTCCACCAATTACTGGCTCCCCTGAAGAAGCCTAATGATAGGCGAAACATGTCGGGAATATTCTATCTGAACTGCCAAGAATTGGGTTATTTAAACTAATTGTTGGATTTTGTATACTGTTTTGTATGGTAGCTAATATATGCAATTTTGTTAAATTTGATCCTATTGTAATATTTTCCTTTTTTTTTTTTTGATCGTCTTTATTACATTTAATAAAATACTCTCTTTTAACTATACATTTATACATTCCTTTCTTACTAGTATTAGCACCGTAACAGTCCCGCCTGTCTCTTCTCGTTTTCCTCTACTTCAATCAACAGTTTGCAGCCTTGTTCACTCCCAATCAAATTGCCTGCATTGTTGAGTCCCTGATTACGTTTTCTTTCCGCTTGTCATTCAAACAGTATCTTCCCAGCAAGCGTTCCAGACACGGGGACAAGATGTATAATCTCTGTGACAGGGCCACAGGCTATACATATAGTTTTATGGTTTACGAGGGAAGAGATAGTCACGTAGAGCTGGAGAACTGCCCAGATTACATTGGGAGCGCTGGTAAGATTGTGTGGAATTTGGTGTCACCCTTATTTGGTGAGGGGTACCACTTGTATGTGGACAATTATTACACGAGAGTGCTACTTTTTAGTCACTTGTTTGATCATGGAATTGGCGCATGTGGCACCGTGTCATCTAATTGCCGGAGCTTTCCCCAGCGGCCTGTAGATTCCCGTCTTAGGCTTGGAGAGAGAGCCTGCTTCAAGTGTAATAATTTGCTCACTATGAAGTGGAAGGATAATAAGAATGTTTTCGTTCTGTCCTCGCTTCACGCAGACACGACTGTCATAATTCCTACGGCGACTGGTGTTGTGGAGAAAAACTCCTCGGTGTCCATGAATACAACCTTAACATGGGAGGGGTGGATATCAACGACCAGTTGTTGGCGCCATACCTAGTTGCCCGTAAGGCCAGACGCTGGTACAAAAAAGTGTCTATATACTTATTTCAATTGGCTCTGCTGAACGCTTATGTGCTATACAGAGCTTCAGAACGGACTGGATCCTTTCTTAAATTCTAGGAAGAGAACATCACAGCCCTTCTGTTTCCAGACGGTGCTGTGGTTCAACTTCCCAATCTAAATGCAGTAAGCCGGCTGCATGAGAGGCATTTTCCGTATGTCCTCCCTAGTACCCCAACCCAATGAGCCCCCCAAAGAAAATGTTGTGTCTGTAGAAAGCGCGGATATAGGCGTGACACCCGCTATTACTGTCCTTCCTGTCCCGACCATCCTGGTCTTTGCATTGGTGAATGTTTTTAACGTTACCATACACTAGTGGAGTATTATTGTAGGGTACAGCACTGAACAGACTAGGACACACTTTCACAGGGTCTCCCAAGATGACATCGCATTTTGGGAGACCGGAACCTGGAACTGAACCATTACTACTGTTATAGTTACAAATAAAAGTGTAAAAAAATATATATATAAAATAAATAAACCAAAATTAGTGGTCGTTTTATTGTTTTCTCTCTCTCTCTATTCTCTCTCTATTGTTCTGTTCTTTTTTACTGTATTCTACAATGCAATGTTTCATTGTTACTATGTTTTATCATGTTTGCTTTTCAGGTATGTAAATCTTTTATACTTTACTGTTTACTGTGTTTTATTGTTAACCATTTTTTTCTTTGCAGGTACGCCATTCAGCTGCAGCACTGATTTATCCGCTTGCTGACCGCCTCACGCCGATATACGTCAGCAGAACGGTTCGTACAGGCAGAATCACGTACCTGTAGGTGGCCCTTTAAGTGGCAGCCAGCGGGCGAGCACACACCCGCGGCAAGCTCTGTGAGTCAGGTCGCGGGTGCTGCAGACTTGATTACCACGGGGATACCCGCGATCGCCGAATGGGAAGGAAGAACAGGGAGATGCTAATGTAAACAAGCATCTCCCCGCTCTGCCTAGTGATAGTGTCACTGATCGTCTGCTCCCTGTGATCAGAGCAGAGATCAGTGATGTGTCACACACAGCCACGCCCCCCCCCCCCCACAGTTAGAAGGACTGCCCAGGGCTCACTTAACCCCTACACTGCCACCTAGTGATTAACCCCTTCACTGCCAGTGTCATTTACAGAGTAATCAGTGCATTTGTATAGCACTGATTGCTGTATAAATGACAGTGGTCCCAAAAATGTGTCAAAAATGTCCGATGTGTCCCCGTTAATGTCGCAGTCATGATAAAAATCGCTGATCGCCGCCATTTAAAAAAAAATTAATTATTAATATAAATGCCATACAAACTATGCCCTATTTTGTAAACGCTGTAAACTTTTGTGCAAACCAATCAATAATCGCTTATTGCGGTTTTTTTTACCCAAAATATGTAGAAGAATACATATTGGCCTAAACTGAGGAATTTTTTTTTTTTTAATATGTATTTTTGGGGAATATTTATTATAGAAAAATGTAAAAAATTATTTTTTTTTTTTCAAAAAAAAAATAAAACCATGCAAATACCACCAAAAGAAAGCTCTATTTGTGGGGAAAAAAAGGACATCAATTTTGTTTGGGAGCCACTTCGCACGACCGCGCAATGCTCAGTTAAAGCGACGCAGTGCCGAATTGCAAAAAGTGCACTGCTCAGGAAGGGGGTAAATCCTTCCGGTGCTGAAGTGGTTATTTATTTTGACAGCAACAGCGTTTGCTCCCACGATACATAAAGCTGTGACTCCAGTGCTGTAGAAGGTGATTTCACCACAGTTAAAAAAAAAAAAAAAAGAGCATATATGGCGAAGCATATGGGCAGGGGTGGAGGGACAATTTGCCCCTAACATTAGGGGTGGATTTCCACCATGCTTCAGCATATATTTTTTAGGCACAGATTGCGTTAAAAAATGTTTTATTTTTACTGTTTTATTGTATTTACTTTGCAGGTATGGTATGTCTTACTGTTATACTGTAATGTTATTTTGTTCTATTGTTAACCATCATTTGCTTAGCAGGTACGCCATTCAGCTGCAACACTGATTTATCTGTCTTGCCAGCAACAGCGTTTGCTCCCACTATACGTAAATCAGCAACTTCAGTGCTGTATGAGGTGATTTCTCCACCACAGTTAAAAAAAATGGTGCATGTATGCCCATCATTAGATGTGAGTGGATGAAGGGTGGTATTCTAATGGTGGGCATACCCACCGATCAATCTCTTTTTTTCGTTCAGCCCACAGGCTGCATGAAAAAAAGCTACTTTTCGAAGTGGGGGGTTGTTCTATCTTGGCATTTTATAGCCTTTGAAACTGTGATAGGTAGTGAGGAGTGAAATCAAAAATTTACACCCTTAGAAATCCTGAAGGCGGTGCTTGGTTTTCGGGGTCCTATACATGGCTAGGCTCCCAAAAAGTCTCACACATGTTTTATCCCCATACTCAGGAGAAGCAGCAGAATGTATTTTGGGGTGTAATTCCCATTAAAGTTTCAAAAAAGGTAGGCACTTTAATGTGTGTTAAAGTCACAGCATGTGTAAAGAAGCCTTTAAAGTTGGAAAACAAAAATTTGCTTGCAGGTACAGTATACAAGAGTGGCTTTGTGGTTGGCTAGTTTTGGTGCCCAAGCACAATGCTTTACCCCCACTCCAGCCCTGCTAGAACACAATCCCACCTGCTGAGGCCGACCCCTCCGCCATCTTGTGCCCTGCTCCTTTGTAGGCATCCTCACAACATCTCCAGCCATAGACCACACAATAACTAACCCCACTGCACTTTACTGATGTAAACTGGATGATCTGCAGTAGTCTCAGGGGAAACCATGTGCAGCACCTCACAGCCATCTCCATACAGTCGCTTCACTGCCCAGGGTCATCAGTTCTCACAGGACTGTGTTCTCTGCAGAAGCCTCCTAGGTGGGTATACCTCTCACAGGATCCCTCCAGGAAAGCCACCTCATACTAGGATCTACAGCCTGGCCTAAAATGCCTTTTGCAATTGATCCCTTAGCCCCCACCCCCATACGGGACAGAATGTGTACAAGCCAGCACCTCCTGCACACAGGTCCATTCCACCCAACCTCCTGCCCTGCTCAGGACCCATCGGTGCAGGGAAGAGGTGAGCTGAGAGTTTTTGTCTGAGTCTCCTAGGGTGGAAAGCTGACAGGATTTGTTTTGAGTTACAGTGAAGGGTTAAGATGACAGGAGGATCGGTCTGAAGTAGGGTTGCCACCTTTTCTTCAAGCCAAACCAAACACATTAGCAGCGCACAGTAATTTTTTTTCCAGTAGTACATTAAATTCATTACCTCTGTACAATGCAAGGCAATTTTTATGTATTTGTATAGTATACACTATACATATATTTTGTTATTAACCACTACAGCCCCGGACCAATAAACACCTTAAGGACCAGAGGTCTTTTTCCAATTTCGCACTGCGCTGCTTTAACTGGTATTTGCACGGTCATGCAATATTGCACCCAAACGAAATTTGCGTCCTTTTCTTACCACAAATAGAGCTTTCTTTTGATGGTATTTGATTGCCTCTGCGATTTTTATTTTTTGCGATATAAATGAAAAAAAAAGATATTTTCTTCTTTTTGTTATAAGAAAAATCGAATAAACTAAATTTTAGTCATACATTGAGGGCAAAATGTATTCAGCCACATGTCTTTAGTAAAAAAAATGTCAATAAGCGTATACTTTTTGGTTTGCGCAAAAGTTATAGCGTCTACAAACTAGAGTACATTTTCTGGAATTTACACAGCTTTTAATTTATGACTGCCTATCTCGTTTCTTGAGGTGCTAAAATGACAGGGCAGTATAACCCCCCCCCCCCCCAAATGACCCCATTTTGGAAAGTAGACACCCCAAGGAAATTGCTGATGGGTATGTTGAGCCCATTGAATATTTATTTTTTTTGTCCTAAGGGATTGAATAATGACAAAATAAAAAATAAAAAAATTTACAAAAAGTTGTCACTAAATGATATATTGCTCACACATGCCATGGTTATATGTGGAATTGCACCCCAAAATATATTCCACTACTTCTCCCGAGTATGGGGATACCACATGTGTGGGACTTTTTGGGAGTCTAATCACGCACGGCACCCCGAAAACTAATCACCACCTTCAGGATTTCTAAGGGTGCAAATTTTTGATTTCACGCCATTTTGGAAAGTAGACACCCCAAGCTATTTACTGAGAGGCATGTTGAGTCCATGGAATATTTTATATTTTGCCACAAGTTGCGGGAATATTACAAACTTTTTTTTTTTGCACAAAGTTGTCACTAAATAATATATTGCTCACACATGCTATGGGCATATGTGAAATGACACCCCAAAATACATTCTACTGCTTCTCCTGAGTACAGGGATACCACATGTGTGGGACTTTTTGGGAGCCTAGCCGCGTACGGGACCCCGAAATCCAAGCACCGCTTTCAGGATTTCTAAGTGCATACATTTTTTATTTTACTCCTCACTACCTATCACAGTTTTGAAGGCCATAAAATGCCAAGATGGCACAAAACCCCCCCAAATGACCCCATTTTGGAAAGTAGATACCCCAAGCTATTTTCTGAGGGTCATGTTGAGACCATTGAATATTTATTTTTTTTGTCCCAAGGGATTGAATAATGACAAAAAATAAAAATAAATTTTTTTTTTACAAAAAGTTGTCACTAAATGATATATTGCTCACACATGCCATGGTTATATGTGGAATTGCACCCCAAGATATATTCCGCTACTTCTCCCGAGTATGGGGATACCACATGTGTGGGACTTTTTGGGAGTCTAGTCGCCCACGGCACCCCGAAAACCAATCACCACCTTCAGGATTTCTAAGGGTGCAAATTTTTGATTTCACTCCTCACTACCTATCACAGTTTCGAAGGCCATAAAATGCCAAAATAGCACAAAACCCCCCAAAATGACCCCATTTTGGAAAGTAGACATCCCAAGCTATTTACTGAGAGGCATGTTGAGTCCATGGAATATTTTATATTTTGCCACAAGTTGCGGGAATATTACAAACTTTTTTTTTTTTTACACAAAGTTGTCACTCAATGATATATTGCTCACACATGCTATGGGCATAAGTCAAATTGCACCCCAAAATAAATTCTGCTGCTTCTCCCGAGTACGGGGATACCACATGTGGGGGACTTTTTGGGAGCCTAGCCACGTACGGGACCCCAAAAACCAAGCACTGCCTTCCGGATTTAAATATAAAATGCTACCAAAAAAACTGTTAGCGATCGCAGGGATCAGGCCTGACTCTGCGATCGCTGCAGTTATGTGTTTAGTGTTTTGTAAGTGACAGTGATCGATCGATACTGCACTTGGGTGGGCTGGGCAGAGGGGCAAAACGCAGGTGCTAGCAGGTATCTGGGCTGATCCCGCTAACAATGCGTTTTTTGGAACCCTGAACTGCTGGGGACGCTAGTATAGATCTGATCAGATCAGATATTGATCTGTTCAGATTCTATACCACTACAGGAGGTTTATGCTTTGCGTGTGGGTGTTAGCGGTACTGGCACTAACCTCGCGCTGCCTGGGGCAACGCAGACCCTGACCCTAAAACCTAATTGATATCACCCGCCGGGTGATCAGGGGGTTAAACCTTTATTGGGTAATAAATGGTGGGTGCCCTGATGCTATAAAAAGCAAACTAACCAGAGTCACCCGTAACACTTATACGGTGATCAGTGGTGAAAGGGTTAACTAGGGGCAAGCAGGGGGTTCAAATTTTTATTAGGTAGTATATGGGGGTCCCTGGCACTATATAAAAACCTGACGGCGAACCTAAATAACTAACTGGCTAACCAGCGTCACCAGTGACACTTATACTGTGATCGCTGGTGAAAGGGTTAACTAGGGGCAATCAGGGGATTAAAACCATTATTGGGTAGTATATGAGGGTACCTAACGCTATAAAAACCTGGCGGTGAACCTAAAAAAATAACTAGCTACCTAACGACACTAGTGACACTAATGCAGCGATCAGAAAAACGATTGCTTAGTGACACTGGCAAAAGGGGGTGAAAGGGTTAACTAGGGGCAATCAGGGGGTTAAAACCATTATTGGGTAGTATATCGGGGTACCTAGCGTTAAAAAAACCTGGCGGTGAACCTAAAAAATAACTAGCTACCTAGCGACAGTAGCGACACTAATTTAGCGATCAGAAAAATGATCGCTTAGTGACAGTGGCAAAAGGGGGTGAAAGGGTTAACTAGGGGCAATCAGGGGGTTAAAACCATTATTGGGTAGTATATTGGGGTACCTAGCTCTATAAAAACCTGGCGGTGAACCGAAAAAAAACTAGCTACCTAGCGACAGTAGCGACACTAAAGCAGCGATCAGAAAAATGATCGCTTAGTGACAGTGGCAAAAGGGGGTGAAAGGGTTAACTAGGGGCAATCAGGGGGTTAAAATCATTACTGGGTAGTATATCGGGGTACCTAGCGCTATAAAAACCTGGCGGTGAACCTAAAAAAATAACTAGCTACCTAGCAACAGTAGTGACACTAATGCAGCGATCAGAAAAATGATCGCTTAGTGACACTGGAAAAAGGGGGTGAAAGGGTTAACTAGGGGCAATCAGGGGGTTAAAACCATTATAGGGTAGTATATCGGGGTACCTAGCGATATAAAAACCTGGCGGTGAACCTAAAAAAATAACTAGCTACCTAGCTACAGTAGCGACTCTGATGCAGCGATCAGAAAAATGATCGCTTAGTGACACTGGCAAAAGGGGGTGAAAGGGTTAACTCTAGGGGCAATCAGGGGGTTAAATCTTTATTGGGGGGTGATAGGGGGCTACCCTGGACCTAACACTAACTGCCCTGACAGTTTTAACTTTTACAACTGACACTGAATGCAGTGATCAGTAAAGAAATGATCAATGCAATCAGTGACACTGTGACTGGGGGGGGGAGGGGGGCGAATGGGGGGGGGGGATCGGGGGGGTTTGTGTACCTATGTGTACCTATGTGTCAGTGTAGTGTTTTGGTGCACTTACATTTAGTCTTCTCCTTGTAGTCCGGTCAAAAAGACCGCCCCGAGGAGAATGACATCACTTCCTCCTTCCTGTGTAAACCATACACAGTGGGAGGAAGCTCGTCATTGGCCAGGAGCGATCCAGAGGGGGTGGCCAGAAACCAACGGCCATCCCCTCATCACGGATCGCTCCTGGAGGGAACTGGACCGCTGTATCCAGCGGGAGGGGGTCCGATCGGACCCCCCACCCGCTGGAAGGCAGGCACGTACATGTACGTGCTTCTGCCTGTACATGCCATTGTGATGATGTACAATGGCAATACGGCGGTCCTTAAGTGGTTAAATAACATTTCTAATCATATGGAGTTAATCAAAAGAGTCCCCCTTTACATCAGAGTCAATAAAGTTGACACTCTTGGCTTACAATTGCAGTGAGCAACCCTGCTGGGTAGCCACCGTCTGTGCCAGGGGTGGACTTATAACTCATGGGGCCTCCAGGCAATTAACGATCATGGGTCCCCCAGGTTTAAAAATGGCTGTCTCATGGGAGCCAAGATTAATGTGGCAGGCTGAAGCATAGAGGCACCAAGCTCTGCAACATGCAGAGTGGCAGAAGGAGTGTGGTGGGTAAAATGGGGGCAGTATGTACAAGAGAGGAGTATGGAGGGTATGATGGGGGCAGTATGTACAAGACAGGAGTGTGGTGGGTATGATGGGGGTAGTATGTATAGGAGAGGAGTGTGGATGGATTGGTGGGGGTAGTATATATACGAGAGGAGTGTGGAGGGGATGGTAGGGGTAGTATGTATTTGAGAGGAGTACGGAGGGGATGGTGGGGGTAGTATATATAGGAGAGGAGTGTGGAAGGGTTGGTGGGGGTAGCATGTATAGGAGAGGATTGCGGAGGGGATGGTGGGGGTAGTATGTATAGGAGAGGAGTGCGGTGGGGATGGTGGGGGTGATATGTATAGGAGAGGAGTGCGGTGGGGATGGTGGGGGTGATATGTATAGGAGAGGAGTGTGGAGGGGATGGTGGGGGTAGTATGTATTTGAGAGGAGTATGGAGGGTATGATGGGGGCAGTGTGTACAAGAGAGGAGTGTGGTGGGTATGATGGGGGTAGTATGTATAGGAGAGGAGTGTGGATGGGTTGGTGGGGGTAGTATATATAGGAGAGGAGTATGGTGGGGGTGATATGTATAGGAGAGGAGTGTGGAGGGGATGGTGGGAGTAGTATGTATTTGAGAGGAGTACGGAGGGGATGGTGGGGGTAGTATATATAGGAGAGGAGTGCGGAGGGGTTGGTGGGGGTAGCATGTATAGGAGAGGAGTACGGAGGGGATGGTGGGGGTAGTATATATATAAGAGAGGAGTGCGGAGGGGTTGGTGGGGGTAGCATGTATACGAGAGGAGTGCGGAGGGGATGGTGGGGGTAGCATGTATAGGAGAGGAGTGCGGAGGGGATGGTGGGGGTAATATGTATAGGAGAGGAGTGCGGAGGGGATGGTGGGGGTAGTAAGTATAGGAGAAGAGTGCGGAGGGGATGATGCCAGCTGGATATATGAAGTGGTTTGGGGGTGATACACCTGGGGGGAGTTGGGGGCTGGGAAATAGTGCTGTATATAAAAACAAAAGCTATTATATTCATCCACTAATATTTACAACAGTTCAACAATGAAAACTGCCAGCTCCTAGCACTCTGTATGTACAGATGATATGAAGGTAATGTATGACCATTCATATATCCCTGTGTTGCCCAACCTCTGTACAATCAGAAGTGTACACTCTCCACATACACACGGGGTGAATGAATGGTCATAAATTACTGCACATTATCTGGACTGGGGATGGGGGATGTTTGTATAGAGAGAGAAGGACTCCGTTTTGAACCCTACGGGCTAAGACTGGGATGCCAGTAAAGTTTGTGTGTGTGAAGGCAGGAGTCCCAATACTTTTTTGCATTAAACTTTGTTTAGTGCCAGGAAATTGGTAGCCCGTCACTTGATGCAGGCACAGCCCACCCCCCACGATGGAATAGTGGAGCGCAGACATTAATCAATCTCTCCCTTTTAAGAGATTAACTTATGTGCACATGTAACAAAATTTGGGATCACTGGTGGAAAACCAGTTAACAACCTGAAGATCTAGACCCATATATGGTGACCTGTACAGTTGTATGGAAATTTTCACGCTACATACCCCTACTAGGATGGGAAGAGACCCTCTCTCTTATTACTTGGGGATGTATCTAGAGGGACACAGGAGCCACAAGAAAGACACACAGGCCACAAGAGGGACAAAAGAGCCACAAGAAGGATACATGGGACACGGGTTCGCGGGGGTCACAGGAGGGATACAGGGGTCACATGAAGGACGCAGCAGAGACACAAGAGGGATACAGGGGTCACAAGAAGAACACAGGAGGGACACAAGAAGAACACAGGTCAGACACAGGAGGGAGACATGGGCCACAGAAGAAACACAGGGGCCACAAGAAGGACACAGGAGGGACACAGGGATCACAAGAAGGACACAGCAGGGACACATAAAGGACACAGTAGGGACACAAGAAGGACACATGGGCCACAGAAGGGACATAGGAGGGACACAGGGGGTCACAAGAAGGACGCAGCAGAGACACAGGAGGGACAAAGGGGCCACAAGAAGACTGCAGGAGGGACACAGAAGGGACACCGGGGCCACCAGAAGGAAACAGGAGGGCCACAGGGGCCATAAAAATGACTTGTAGTGCTGCCAGCCTTTGGCCCAATTGTACAGGTCTTTGTTGTTGTTATTAGTTTACACTTTTCTTTTTATTTCTAAATGTTACCAGAGTGGTGGTGTTTTTTTTTTTTTTGTCAATTTCAGTTGTATCCAACCATCTATTGGCTATAATAATACCATTAATTATAATAAATAATAAATATTATTATTATTATTTATATGATTTTATTATTATTATTAGGCTTATTTCTAGGTTATTATTTATTACATCTTATAACAGCAGATGTATTAAATATTGTAATTGTACTGACTGCATCATGTTGTAAAGCAATGCACAACTGTCAGCCCTATATGCACCCTGAATAATAATAATAATAATATTTGGTTTATTTCTAGGTTATTGTTTATAAAATCCTACATTAGGCTTTAACAGGTTTATTTTTAGATTAATAGTTATAAAATCTTATATAAGCTTTATTTTATATGTAATTGTGGCCAACAATAACCAAAATTTATAGTATAAAAAAAAATCAATTTTTTTTTAAAACTTTTTTAAACTTTATTATTTATATAATGTTATGTAAGCTTTATTAGGATGCAATGAGGGCACAGTAAGGCAACAATGAGGAAACAGTAAGGTGGCAATGAGGGCACAGTAAGGCTGCAATGAGGGCACAGTAAGGCAACAATGAGGAAACAGTAAGGTGGCAATGAGGGCACAGTAAGGCTGCAATGAGGGCACAGTAAGGATGCAATGAGGGCACAGTAAGGATGCAATGAGGGCACAGAAAGGCGACTATGAGGGAACAGAAAGGCGACAATGAGGGAACAGAAAGGCTGCAATGAGGGCACAGTAAGGTGACACTGAGGGCACAGAAAGGTGTCAATGAGGGCACAGAAAGGCTACAATGAGGGCACAGAAAGGCTACAATGAGGGCACAGTAAGGTGACAATGAAGGCACAGTAAGGCAGCAATGAAGCGGCAATGAGGGAACAGTAAGGTGGCAATGAGGGCACAGAAAGGCTGCAGTGAGGGCACAGAAAGGCTGCAATGAGGGCACAGAAAGGCAGGAATGAGGGCACATTAAGGCGGCAATGAGGGAACAGTAAGGCGGCAATGAGGGAACAGTAAGGTGGCAAAGAGGGCACAGTAAGGCGGCAATGAGAGCACAGAAAGGCTGCAATGAGGGCACACAAAGACAGCAATGAGGGTATAGTAAGGTGACAATGAGGGAACAGTAAATATGCAATGAGGGCACAGTAAGGATGCAATGAGTGCACAGTAAGGCGGCAATGAAGACACAGAAAGCATGCAATGAGGGCACAGTAAGACGACAATGAAGCAGCAATGAGGAAATAGTAAGGCGACAATGGGGGCACACTAAGGATGCAATGAGGGCACAGAAAGGCAGTAATGAGGGCACAGTAAGGCTGCAATGGGGGCACAGTAAGGCTGCAATGATGGCACAGTAAGGCGGCAATGAGGGCACAGAAAGGATGCAATAAGGGCACAGTAAGGATGCAATGAGGGCACAGTAAGGATGCAATGAGGGCACAGTAATGCCGCAATGTGGGCACAAAGGATGCAATGAGTGCACAGTAAGATGGCAATGAGGGCATAGCAAGGATGCAATGAGGGCACAGTAAGGATGCAATGAGGGCGCAGTAAGGATGCAATGAGGGCGCAGTAAGGATGCAATGAGGGCGCAGTAAGGCTGCAATGAGGGCACAGAAAGGCTGCAATGAGGGCACAGAAAAGCTGCAATGAGGGCACAGTAAGGAGGCAATGAGGGCACAGTAAGGCTGCAATGAGGGCACAGTAAGGATGCAATGAGGGCACAGTAAGGATGCAATGAGGGAACAGAAAGGCTGCAATGAGGGCACAGTAAGGTGACACTGAGGGCACAGAAAGGTGTCAATGAGGGCACAGAAAGGCTACAATGAGGGCACAGTAAGGTGACAATGAAGGCACAGTAAGGCAGCAATGAAGCGGCAATGAGGGAACAGTAAGGCGGCAATGAGGGCACAGAAAGGCTGCAGTGAGGGCACAGAAAGGCTGCAATGAGGGCACAGAAAGGCAGGAATGAGGGCACAGAAAGGCGGCAATGAGGGAAAAGTAAGGCGGCAATGAGGGAACAGTAAGGTGGCAAAGAGGTCACAGTAAGGTGGCAAAGAGGTCACAGTAAGGTGGCAATGAGGGCACAGTAAGGCGGCAATGAGGGCACACAAAGGCAGCAATGAGGGTATAGTAAGGTGACAATCAGTGAACAGTAAAGATGCAATGAGGGCACAGTAAGGATGCAATGAGTGCACAGTAAGGCGGCAATGAAGACACAGAAAGCATGCAATGAGGGCACAGTAAGACGACAATGAAGCAGCAATGAGGAAATAGTAAGGCGACAATGGGGGCACACTAAGGGCACAGTAAGGATGCAATGAGGGGACATTAAGGCCGCAATGTTAGCACAAAGGATGCAATGAGGGCATAGCAAGGATGCAATGAGGGCACAGTAAGGATGCAATGAGGGCGCAGTAAGGCTGCAATGAGGGCACAGAAAAGCTGCAATGAGGGCACAGTAAGGAGGCAATGAGGGCACAGAAAGGCTGCAATGAAGGTACAGTAAGGATGCAATGAGGGCACAGAAAGGCTGCAATGAGGGCACAGAAAGGCTGCAATGAGGGCACAGTAAGAATGCAATGAGGGCATACTAAAGCGGCAATGAGGGCATAGAAAGTATGGCGCATATTTACATTAGTCCAAGCCAGAACAATGAAGCTATGTAAGAGCTGGCATACCCAGAATTCAGCTTCAACAATGCCAGACAATAAAATGACCCAATGGAGCAACTGGTTGTGATTTTCATACCCTGCAGTTCTCCCTTAAAAGTTTTAAACTTTTTGAAAGCTGGAACTTTGATCTGGGATCCTGGCCAGTAAAGCCCAGGATGAGGAGAGAGCAGGACGGACATTTGCATCTTCCTGTCTGGCCGGGGGGGGGGGGGGGGGGGGCGCAGATGTTTGGCTACAGTCAAGGGGGTGGGGAGGTGTGAAAACAGGCAATCTGATGCAAGATGGGGCAGACAAATGGTGTCTGAGATGTGGAAAGGGGGTGCAGGTGCAAACGTGATTGCTGTGCAAACAGGAAGATATTCATCTGGAGGGTGGGGTGCAGCTACACTATATTACCAAAAGTATTGGGACGCGTGCCTTTACACGCACATGAACTTCAATGGCGTTCCAGTCTTAGTCCGTAGGGTTCAATATTGGGTTGGCCCACCCTTTGCAGCTATAACAGCTTCAACTCTTCTGGGAAGGCTGTCCACAAGGTTTAGGTGTGTGTCTATGGGAATGTTTGACCATTCTTCTAGAAGTGCATTTGGGAGGTCAGGCACTGATGTTTGACGAGAAGGCCTGGCTCGCAGTCTCTAATTCATCCCAAAAAGTGTTCTATCTGGTGGAGGTCAGGAATCTCAATAATGCAATTATTAATCCCTCACTCTTCACGCCAGGGTACTAGGTGTAATCCTAGACTCTGATCTCTCCTTTCAGACCCAAATCCAGTTATTGTCAAAAGCTTGTAGACTTCACCTCCATAGCCTCTCTAAAATTCACCCTCTTTCAACTAATGAAACCACCAAGCTCCTCATTGTTATCTCTCATCTTGACTATTGCAACTCCCTTCTCATAGGCCTACCCCTCCATAGGCTATCTCCTCTTCAGTCTATCATGAATGCTGCTGCTAGACTGACGCCGCGTACACACGGGCGGACTGTATGGCCTACTTAGTCCGTCGAAACACTTTTCAGCGGACAGTCCGCTCGTGTGTGGGCTTCAGCGGACTTTTTCAGCATGCAGTCTGGCGTACTAAGTATTTCGGATTTTTCGAAATTTTGTCCGTCCTACTTTGGTTTCAGTGGACAATCCGCTCGTCAGTATGCTAGTTCGACGGACTAAGAATGACGCATGCCCAGAAGCAAGTACGAAAAAGAAAGCTATTGGATACTGGCTTTTCTAGTCCCGTCGAACGGGCTGTACACGTCATCGCGCAAGCTTTCGGCGGACTGTATGGCTATCCGTGTGTGGTCAAGTCCGTTCATTCGAAAGTAGGACGGACTGTCTGTCGGACTGTATGACAGACTAAGTAGGCCATACAGTCCGCCCGTGTGTATGCGGCCTTATCCACCTTACCAACCGCTCAGTGTCTGCCATCCCTCTCCGCCAATCCCTATACTGGCTTCCCATCACCCAGCAAATTAAATTCAAAATACCAGCAACATGCAAAGCCATACACAACTCTGCCCTGAGCTACATCACCAATCTTGTCTCCAAATATCACCCAAACTGTCCTCTCAAGACTTCCTGCTCTCAAGCTCCCTTGTCTCCTGCTCCCATGCTCGTCTCCAGGACTTCTTCAGAGCCTCTCTCATCCTCTGGAACTCTCTACCTCAATCTGGCTATTCCCTACTCTGGCTGCCTTTAGGCAATCCCTGAAAACTCATCTCTTCAGGAAAGCCTATCATGCCTCCAACTGACTGAACTTTTATCACTTCCATCAGCTCATCCCCCGCAGTTATAACCTTTTGTACCACTTACCCCATCCAAGTATACTGTAAGCTCTTATGAGCAGGGCCCTTTTAAAGTGGTAGTAAACTCATTTTTTTGATCTTGTACCTACAGGTAAGCCTATAATAAAGCTTACCTGTAGGTACAGTGAATATCTTCTAAACTTGCCGTGTTTAGAAGATATTCACCTTGGATGCAGCTGGTGAGGTCACCGGGCACATGGGCTCTGAGGGTCCAGCATAAAACGCTGGATCTTCAGAGCTCTGTGCCGGAGTCAAGGGCGCACGAGTGACATTATCAGAGCCCTGGCCACTCATACAGCTGGAGCCCGTGAACCTGGAAGGAAGTCCAGGGGAAGATGGAAGCCCTATCAGCAGTGACCGTACGCCGCTGGAGGGCTTCATTCTAAGGTAAATATTTCATAATGTGCTATTATGCAATTACGCCATTGCCTTGCAGGGAATTTTTTTTTTTTTGAAAGCCGTGGTTTACTACCACTTTAATCTTGTATTTTTGTATTGTAACTGTACTGTCCCTCTTTATATTGTAAAGTGCTGCACAAACTGTTATATAAATCCTGTATAATAATATATGGTGGCATTGGTAAACATTGGTAGTCAGTGGGAAGAATGCTTCTTATGCCGCGTACACACGGGCGGACTGTCTGTCCAACTTAGTCCGCTGAAACACAGTTCAGCGGACAATCCGCTCGTGTGTGGGCTTCAGCGGACTTTTTCAGCGGACAGTCTGGCGGACTAAGTATTTCGGAATTTCCGAAATACAGTCCGTCCAACTTGGGTTTCAGCAGACAGTTCGCTCGTGAGTAGGCTAGTTGGACGGACTAAGTATGGCGCATGCTCAGAAAGGATTTACACGGCGGAAGGTTGCATTGCTGTGTATTGGACGTCCTATTTCTAATCCCGTCGTACGTGCTGTACACGTCATCGCGCAAGTTTTCAGCGGACTGTTCGTTCATCGTGTGTGGTCAAGTCCGTTCATTCAAAAGTACGACGGACTGTCTGTCAGACTGTCTGACGAACTAAGTTGGCCGGACAGTCCGCCCGTGTGTACGCGGCTTTAGATTGGTGATCAGTGGGATGAATACCCCTTACATTGGTGGACAGTGGGAAGAATGCTCCTTACATTGGTGATTAGTGGGAAGAATGCTCTTCTCCCTACACTGGTGATCAGTGGGAAGAATGTTCCTTACATTGGTGATCAGTGGGAAGAATGTTCCTTACATTGGTGATCAGTGGGAAGAATGTCCCTTACATTGGTGATCAGTGAGAAGAATGCTTCTTACATTGGTGATCAGTGGGAAGAATGTTCCTTACATTGGTGATCAGTGGGAAGAATGCTCCTTACATTGGTGATCAGTGGGAAGAATGTTCCTTACATTGGTGATCAGTGGGAAGAATGTTCCTTACATTGGTGATCAGTGGGAAGAATGTTCCTTAAATTGGTGATCAGTGAGAAGAATGTTCCTTACATTGGTCTTCAGTGAGAAGAATGTTCCTTACATTGGTGATCAGTGGGAAGAATGTTCCTTACATTGGTGATCAGTGGGAAGAATGTTCCTTAAATTGGTGATCAGTGAGAAGAATGTTCCTTACATTGGTCTTCAGTGAGAAGAATGTTCCTTACATTGGTGATCAGTGGGAAGAATGCTCCTTACATTGGTGATCAGTGGGAAGAATGTTCCTTACATTGGTGATCAGTGGGAAGAATGTTCCTTAAATTGGTGATCAGTGAGAAGAATGTTCCTTACATTGGTCTTCAGTGAGAAGAATGTTCCTTACATTGGTGATCAGTGGGAAGAATGTTCCTTACATTGGTGATCAGTGGGAAGAATGTTCCTTACATTGGTGATCAGTGAGAAGAATGCTTCTTTTTTTTTTAATTTAATTAATCTTTATTGAATATATATGCATTTAGAATATACATACAAATAACATGCTTTTACAGTTGTAAAAAATTTTTTTGCATACCAGCAGGGAATAACAACTTATCCTTTAAAACGAAGAAAGATACATTACATAATATCAAAAACATTACCATGACTAACGCACTAATTATCCCTAGTGGGCTACAGAACTAACCCCTACCCCCCCCCCCCCCAACCCTGTGCTTCGAACGCCTGCTGTGAGGTCCAATCAAGTCTACTCAACAAGCCAAACCAGTGGCGAAACGGCAAGGAGGCTCAGATACAATAGTAAGAATCTTCCGATAATCTCCCGAGCCCCACCAGGCCCGGCCTAGGTACAATACAGCCTAGGTCTCATCCTACGGTATCTCATCTAGAGGGTAGCCGATATCACGCAGCCATGGAATCCAAAGCGACTTGAATTTTTTAAGATTATTTTGTCTAATGTACATTGCCCGTTCACACCAGATCGTGGAGTTTATAGCATTTGTCCATGCGCTCAATACTGGAGGAGTTTTTGCTTGCCAGTTCAGCGCAATCAAGCGTCTAGCCTGGTACAGGCACCTAAATATAGATATTTTTGTCGCAGCAGAAATTCTACTCGTATCCATAATCCCTAGTAGGCAAAGCCTAGCTTCGGGTTCCAAAATGGTATTAAAAGTCCTATTGATACTACGTACAATATCTATCCAGTAGCGGTATAATTTTGGGCACTTCCAAACCATATGGATTAAGTCTCCCGGTGCTCCACATCTAGGGCACTCGCCATTAAGCTTTCTATTTATCCTCCTCATTTTTTTAGGGGTGTAATATGCTCTATATAGAAAAAGCTTATGGGACATGCGCTGCGATGGGGAGATGGACACCAGATTCCCCTGTGCTAAGATCTCGTCCCATTGTACCTGCTCAATTGGACCCAGGTCATCCTCCCATCTTTTCCTACATTTATCTAATGCCTCTCCATTCAGAACTTTGTCCTTAAGTCTTGTATATAGGTAGGAGATCTGGCCCTTTAATTGTCCTTGCTCGAGAAGTCTCTGTATTAGGGGATTCTTCTTCCTCTCAATTACAAGTGTGCCATACTGGGAATGTATCCCATGTCTCACTTGTAAGTATATATAAAATGTTTTATTAGAGATACCAAATTCCTGGCGAAGGTCTTCAAAAGATTTTATAGTGTTCCCCTGATAGAGATGCACCAATCTTCCAATCCCTCTCTTCTCCCACTCAAGAGAGCGATCTATACTATTTAGTTCCGCTAGTTCTCTATTGTTCCATAGGGGGGTATACTCTGTTACCCCCCCCCCTGGTCCAAGAGTCGTTTAGCTAGCTGCCATACTTTCCTTGCTAGAGCGTTAGTGGGACACTTATGGGCAAATGAATTAGCCTCCAGGACTTCAACTAAAATTCTATGGTATGCATTATTAATCATCAGTTTATGATTCGGATAGCTACCCTCCTCCAGTCCAGCCCCAGCTAAATGCTGGAGCTGGGCTGATAGGAAGTATGTTTTTAAGTGTGGGATCGCCACTCCTCCCTTCTCCACGGGGAGTTGCAGCGTCCGCAGCCGAATCCGAGGCTGTCTCTTTTTCCATATTAGTTCTCTAATTAATCCCTCAAGTCTGTCAAACCATTTCTGGTTAATCCAGACTGGTGAATTATGGAGGATGTACAAAATCTGGGGCAGCCAGATCATTTTTACAAGGTTACAGCGTCCCGCCATAGACAAGGGGAGGCGACACCAGCTATTGACCTTCTGCTTCAACTTTGCCAGCAGTGGTACCAGATTCTCCTCTACATATCGATCTACATCTCTGGAAATCCAAACCCCCAAGTATTTCAGCTTAGGTACCACTTCTAAACCCTCAACTCTAGGCAATATTAACTCTTCAGACTCTATTAGTGGCATAAGGGCTGATTTACTCCAATTAATGACCAATCCTGACTGCTGCCCAAATTCCTCCATTAGCCGTACCACGTTACTCAAAGTTGACCGCACCTCATCCACAAAAAATAGAACATCGTCCGCAAACAAAGCCAGTTTCTCCTCCTCCAGTCCGCGCCGGAATCCCCGGATGTCAGGGCGTGATCTCGCCATCACAGCCAGGGGTTCCATCGCCAACACGAACAGGAGGGGAGACAGCGGGCATCCCTGCCTCGTTCCCCTTTCTAAGCAAAACATGTCGGAGAATAGGGTCCCCATTTTGATCTTAGCCCTGGGTCCCCTATATAATAATTTTACCCAGTTGGTAAATTGGGTGCCAAAGCCAAAACGTTCCAATACACCCCAGAGATAATCCCAGTCCAGGCTGTCGAAAGCCTTAGTAGCGTCCAAAGCTAGTATAGCACCTGGATTGCCACCGTCTCTAGGTATTTGTAGGTTTAAAAATACTCTCCTAATATTGGAATTAGTTGTTCTACCCGGGATAAACCCGGATTGATCTGGGTGAATTAATTTATGGATGCAACTATTTAGACGGGTTGCTAAGGCCTTGGCTAATATTTTTATGTCTGAACATAGCAGAGATATCGGCCGGTACGACGAGACCTCTTGTTGGTCCTTCCCCTCTTTAAGAATTAAAATAATATTGGCCTCCCGCATTGAAGCGGGGAGTTCCCCCGCCTCCAATGCGTAGTTTAAGGTTTCCAGTAACGCTGGTATCAGCTGTTCGCTGTAGCGCTTATAGATTTCCACTGGTAACCCATCGGGTCCAGGAGCTTTATAGTTGGACATACTATTCATTGCCAATTTTAATTCTTCCAGAGTAAGTGGTAGATCTAAGTTCAACTTATCCTGGTCTGAAAGCGCGGGGATATCTATTTGATGCAAAAAGTTAGTGGCCAGATCTTCACAGCTCTGTACCGATGATTTATATAATGTTCTATAATACTCCCCCAGTTCCGTCATAACCTCGGAGGGCCTAAATACAGTGCCACCCTTCTGCGTTTTAATTGCCGATATTACTGTAGGGGGGCTGTTGACACGAGTCAATAAGGAGAGGACTCGACCTACCTTCTCCCCTTCGCCAAAATAGTATTGGTGTTGGAAAATACGTTGATTCTCCACTTTTTTTAAGAGTGCCATTTTGTATATCTGTTGATTATCCTCCCAGGTTTGTTGTTTCCCCGGCGATGGGTCTTCTACAAACTCTCTCTCAGCCTGAATAACGTTATTACGAATTTTCTCTTCCTGAGTTCGAGACTCCCGTTTTAGTATTGCAATTTTCTGAATAAGTAGTCCCCTAATAAAGGCTTTAAGGGAATCCCAAACCATACCAGGGGCCGCTGTCCCTCTATTAACCTGAAGGAATTCCCCTATTTCATCCCCCAAGAGGTTAGATCCATCAATTAGTTCCAACCAAGCGGGGTTTATTCTCCACTCTCTCAATGGGGCGCGCACTCCCGTATTCAAAGTTATAACTAAAGGAGAATGATCTGAGATACCACGTACCCCATATTCTATATCTGTCACCCCTCCTACTGCCTCATTATTCCCCAAGCCCATGTCTATCCTTGATAACGTCCGATGGGTACTGGAGAAGCAGGAGTATTGCCTGTCCTGGGGGTATCGCATACGCCAGATATCACATAATCCAACTTCCAGTAGATATTCATGTAGTCGACCTGTTCTATTCCCAGCTGCGCAAGGAAACCTATCTAGGCGCTTGTCTATAATTTCATTGAAGTCACCGGCAATTATCCATGGAATGCCCATTTTGCCCAGGCTGAACATAAGAAATCTATCCATGACCTCTAATTTAAAGGGAGGGGGTATATAGATATTTGCTAGAATGTACTCTTGCCCCGCCACTAAGCAGTGCAAGAACACAAATCTCCCCTCCTGGTCTATCTGGGACTCTTTGCATAGAAAATCCGTACCTTTCCATACTAGCACACTCACCCCACGAGAGTACGACGAGTGAAAAGAGTGATAGTATGCCTGAAATTTACGATCATGGAGCAGAGGGGCCGTAATTGGAGTTAAATGGGTTTCCTGAAGAAAAAGCAGGCCAGGTCCCCTTCCCTCCGTCTCTAACATCACAGACCTGCGTTTCTTAGGGTCTCCCAAGCCCCTCACGTTCCACGAGGTTATATTCCACCTAGCCATAGGCCCCAGTAGTATTCCTCTCACCCATCTGTTCCAATAATTGATATACCCCTAAAGGGGGGAGGGTAGGGGGAGAGGGAACCGCATCCTCTCCCCGTCGCCTCCCTCCTACTCAAACTGTCCCCACCTATCGCCTTATACCTCTCAGCATGCGTTCGAAAACTCCCTCCCCTCCTACCCCCCGCCCAACCCTGCCCATCAGAGCCACCCCTAGGGGTCTCAATTGTAACCGGTATACCCATACCCCATTCAACGGTGTCCGAGCTCACTGGACCCCCACCCGATCATATCCCTCCCCGTCCACAATAATTGAAAAGTGAAAACATAGCCACTCCGTAGTGCCAATCCCACCCTTCCTTTCCCCCCCTCCCCCCCTAAACCAAAAAAAAAAAAAAAAAAAAAAAAGGGGGGGTGCAGGGGGGGGGGGGACAACATATAGGTTAGCCCCCCCCCACCCCACCCCCCCAACTCAACTCTAACCCCCTATTACCTCTATAAATGTAAAATTATGTGGGCTATCTATCCACCATATATCTCAGTGTACCATGGGCCAAAGCATTATACCCCAGCTTTAACCAATTTAGTTCGTCCATCTCACCCAAACGGCAGCCATTTGGCTCCCTATTCCTTCGCCAAGATGGATTCACCAATTGTTTCTAGTGATATACATACATAACAGCATAAAATTATATTTACCCATGTAGTTGGCCCCCCCCCAACACCCACCCTCCCAACTCACCCCATCTGTGACCATGCCTATTCCCGCCCAACTTGTCAGCCTATAGTGTTCACTTACTTATAGTACATTAACCAATCCCACACACTCAACTCCTCCATCGTAACTCGTTCACAATTAACGATAAAATATTATATTATCTATAAATTCATCTATATATCTATAAATTCATCCTATCATATCACAGTGCTCTATAATCCATAGTGTTTTACCATATTCCTAGTTAAATTATTGCGCCCTATTGTTACCCATCAGTAGTCAGCGAGCAGTAGCCTAGGACACCTTAATTCCACACCAAAGTAAGTATATAAGATATATAGTATATAAAAATTATTCCCACAGATGCTAGTATCAAATTTTACTGTCTCCCACCCTCCCCCCTCCCCACTCATCCCACCTTGCCCACACAGACAAAAAAAAGAGAAAAAAAAAAAAAAAAAAAAAAAAAAAAAAGGGGGGGGGGGGGGGGGGAACCAGTACAGACCAACTCTGAGTGTCATTAGAGGGCTCCCTTATGCTCCTCTAGCCAATTCATGGCCTCCTGCGGAGAACTAAAAAAGATTGTTGAGCCCAAAGCAGACACACGGAGACGGGCTGGGTACAATAAGGCATACATTATATTATGCGATTTTAAGGTACGTTTAACGGGGATAAACTCCGCCCTCTGTTTTTGTAGGTCTGGCGAAAAATCTGGATAGAATGACACCCTAGACCCCTTGTAGGAGATGTCTCCCATTCCCCTAACTCTCCGCATCAAGATCACTCTATCATTATAGTTAATGAATTTCAAAATCATTGGTCTACAGCGTCCCTCAGATAGATGAGCTCTGAGAGGAACTCTGTAGGCTCTTTCGATGCTGGAGGTAGAGGAAAAGGAAACATCCCCCAGTAATTCCCTGAACCAGTTTTCCAAGAAATTTATGGGGTCAGGACCCTCACTACCCTCTAGCAGGCCAATTAGTCGCACATTATTCCTGCGGTTCTTATTGTCCATGTCATCAATTTTAGATGCCTGTGCGACAATTTGTTTCTGAAGTGTAGTTATTTTTTCCTGCAGAGGGAATAGTTCATCTTCCACCGTGCTTAATCTTCCCTCTAGAGCGTCCATTCTAACAATAGTATTACTTAGTAATTGGCTCATAGCGTGTACTTCGTTTTGGATGCTGCTCAGTTGGCTGTCTAGCCCAGAGATAGAGTTCTTGCAGTCGTTGATTGCCGTAAGTATCTCACGCAGAGTCGGTTCCCCACCCTCCCCAGGTTTTTGGGGCACCCTGCTGTCTTCTTGGGGCAGCTCAACTACCCCCCCTCCTGGCAGCGGGGATCTGGTGGGGGGCAACCTGCACTCCTCCTGTCCCCAGCAGACCCCTGCATTTTAGATTGTCCCAGCGGGTGATGTTGGGCTTTCCCACCTGGGGAGGATACACGTGCAAAACGCTCAAGCTTCGAAGCTGCAGAGGCTTGATTCAGCTTTTCTTTAGCAGCCCGCGTTTTTTGATTCCCCTCTCCATGAAGTGCGTCTTCTATCGCACGTTTGCTAAGCATGGTAAGAAGCGCATAGAAGGTTCGCTAAACCGGCAGGGGATAAAGGCTAATACTATAACATTAGTGTTGCCAAATCACTACTTCCCAGCAAAGGGCTCAAATATTTGAGAAAGAACCTGGGGGGGAGATCCGGACAGCTCACCAGGCGCGAGACACACACTGCCAAGTCTCTTATTGATTATATTCATGCAATAAGCTCGTTTCAACGGACAGTCATCAAGAGCAAGACAGGTAGAAAAAGAAGGCTGACATTCCGAACAAGCAGGGATTGCCTATACAACTCTCCACCTTGAGGTATCAGGTAAGCCGCAGGCTCTGCCCAGGTGCTAACATCCCCTTAGCTTCAATAACGTTTTCTCACCGCACTGCCGACAGATTGTTCCCTCAATAGAGCAGACCGGTATCGCCGAGAGGAATGCTGTCATCCAAGGCCGTCATGGAACTTGCTCGGCGTGTCCTTGGCTTAGCCTCATGTGGGGTTTAGGCTTCCTCCTATCCGTGGATCTCCGAACGACCAGCGTAGTAGCGGAGCTTTCCGAAAGCTCGTCTCGGGAACACTCGGGGATCTCCGTCAATTTCCGCCGATGCGAAGCGGTGGGCGTCGGGAAGCAGTGCGCGCCACGCTACACGCTGCTCACGCTCACGCTACAGAGCTACAGTAGAGGGGGTCTGGTCATCGCAGCTATACTCATCAGAGAGCGGTGTTCCACATGACACCGGGCGGAGGCAGGAGCTCAGACACACACGCTCCCACTCACTCGCTCACGCCCAACTCCATCCGGTCACACCCCCATGCAAAGCTGAGAAGAATGCTTCTTACATTGGTGATCAGTGGGAAGAATGTTCCTTACATTGGTGATCAGTGGGAAGAATGTTCCTTACATTGGTGATCAGTGAGAAGAATGTTCCTTACATTGGTCTTCAGTGAGAAGAATGTTCCTTACATTGGTCTTCAGTGAGAAGAATGCTCCTTACATTGGTGATCAGTGAGAAGAATGTTCCTTACATTGGTCTTCAGTTAGAAGAATGTTCCTTACATTGGTCTTCAGTGGGAAGAATGCTCCTGTCCTTGGTGATTAGAGGGAAGAATTCTGCCCCCCCTTATAAAGATAGCTAAAATAATAATTGTTGTCGGTGGTTAGAGAGTCTGAAAATGATCATTGGGCAAGAATCGCTAGAAACTTCTGGAGGAACATAATACAGGGTTCGACGAAACCCTGGTTGAGAAAGCCTGGGTTAGACCATGGTCATTGGTGATTGGGCATATGTCTTGGTGACACACAGAAATATATATATATGACAGAGGTTCTAATCCTTGAAAACTCTTTATACTAAAAGTATTTTTGTTATTGTTGTTTTCCCTATTGGAGGAATTTTTACTGAATTTCTGTTTTGGTGATACAACTGGAATTGAAAGAAAATTTTGCAATCATGGAAGAAGATAAAATAAATTTTTGACCAATACCATTATATTTAAAAATTGAAGTTACTTTATATGCATTATGCGTTCATTTACTGTATCAGTAGGGTTGATGTCAGGGCTCTGTGCAGGTGGCTCAAGGTCCTCCACACCAATCTCATCAAACCATGTCTCTGTAGTCTTTGTACACAGGGGCACTGTCATGCTGGAACAAGAGTCTTCATCCAACTGGGTTGGAAGAGCATAGTTGTCTACAATGTCTTCGTATGCTGTGGTAATAATCATGCCCTTTATTGGAAACTTCTGAGCTCAATCATTTGGTGGGGATTCCATATCATTTTGGTTTAATGGTCGGATGTCCACAAACGTTTAGCCATATACTGTAGGGTATCACTTTTTCAGTGTCTGCATTGGAATACCTTAACTTTTGCTCTCCCCCCCCCTTTTAGTTGTACTTAACAGAGCATCAGTTTTTCCTTTTATACCACAAAAATGTCGAACTTTTATTGCAACATATAAAAAAAATGTACATCAAAAGGGAGCTAAGCAGTACACAAAGGCTGATAAATAATTGTTCAATGCACTAACGGTAGAGAGTAAGAATAGCACATAGTACAGAATAGCTGTGAAATAGTTGGGGACAGGGTGACAAAAACCAAACACTCAAAACAATTACTACAAAAGATGTGTCAACTTTAAAAACAAAAAGAAAAAACACAAACCGTAGAATCAGGAAAAGCTTGAAATAGTCTCTTTTCTCTTTAATTTAAAAGTGTTTCCACCTACCAATCACTTTATAAGCTCCTTCTTCTCCCTGGACAACTTCACGAGAAAACAGAAAGGTTGTCTATACTATCAGGCGGAGAAGAGAATGTATGGATCTTTAGAATGCTTTGTAGTTGGTCACTTGATTTGTAGAGGTAGACGTGGCTCCTAACTTGGTTGCATGGTGGCATAGTACCTCATGTCATCTATGAACTTCTACTTGGAACTATTCTGCCATTTTAGTAAGTAGACTCTATTTACCACTGTATTACCTTCCAGGACAGCACACGAGACAGAGGCTTCTCCCACCAGGAACAGGAAACATATCTCAAAAGTCCTTCTGCAGAACTTGTCATAGGCCTGGGGTCACCATATCTATATGGTCATCCCTCTAAGGCCGCGTACACACGGGCGGACTGTTCGCCCAACTTTGTCCGCTAAACAGTGTTTCAGCGGACAGTCCGCTCGTGTGTGGGCTTCAGCGGACTGTTTCAGCGGACAGTCTGACGAACAAAGTTTTTCGGAATTTCCGTAAGACTGTCCGCCCAAACTTGGTTTCAGCGGACAGTCTGCTCGTGTGTAGGCTCGTTCGACAGACTAAGTTTCGTGCATGCTCAGAAAGGATTTACACGGCGAAGGTTGCATTGCAGTGTATAGGACGTCGTTTTTCTAGTCCCGTCGTACGTGCCGTTCACGTCATCGCGCACGCTTTCAGCGGACTGTTCGTTCATCGTGTGTGGTCAAGTCTGTTCATTCAAATTTTGAGCGGACTGTTTGTCGGATTGTTTGACGAACAAAGTTGGGCGAACAGTCCGCCCGTGTGTACGCGGCCTAAGAGAAGTCACTAGTGTTTTCCCGGAAGAGGACTTGGATACCTGGACTTCTCAACAATGCAGTTTTCATGGACAGAAAGCTTTCTGCCTTCATGATAAGTTTGTTTTATTGTATGTATCTCTTTAAACGACTCCCTTTTGGTTCTTGTTTACTGCTGACCAGTTCTGCAGTCGTTTTTTACAGTGTTTTTGTTCACGTGTTTTCTGTTCCTCATGTTCCTCTCTTGTGCGGTTCTAGAAACAGTTACTGAAAAATCTAACTCTGGTTTTCAGTACAACTTCCCTCTATTTTTCATTGACGCTGTGTCCCAACTTGTGCAAATGAGTACCTCTTTACTTGTCAAATATATGAACTTCAAGATGTTGCACCTACTTACCTACTTCCACATCTTAGGTGAACGTCTTAGCCCTTGTACACTAGGTCAGACATTCCAACCACCAAATCCGTCGGATTTTGTCCGAAACTGTTGCATACACACAGTCGGACAAAGTTGTCAGAAAATCCGATCGTACTTAACGTGATGACGTTATTTCGTTACGATGGGACTACGTTCAGGCTAGTAGCCAATAGCTTTGGTGTAGGAATTTGATCTGAGCATGCGTGGCACTTTATCCGATCGGAATTCTCTACACATGATCTGACAAAGTCCGATCGGATCATGTTGTCGGAAAATGTTATAGCCCTGCTGGAAAACTTGGTCCGTCGGATAGTCCGACGGAAACAGTCCGATGGAGCCCACACAATGTTGGATTATCCGACAACACGGTCCTATCGGACATTGTCCATCGGAATGTCCGACCGTGTGTACAAGGGCTTAGCCCTTGTACACACGGTCAGACATTCCGACAACAAAATCCGCCTGATTTTGTCCGAAACTTGTGTTGCATACACACGATCAGACAAAGTTGTCGGAAAATCCAATCGTACGTAACGTGATGACGGTATTTTGTTACGACGGGACCACGTTTAAGCTAGTAGCCAATAGCTTTGGTCTAGGAATTTGATCTGAGCATGCGTGGCACTTTGTCCGATCGGATCATGTTGTCGGAAAGTTTTATAGCCCAGCTCTAAAACTTTGTCCGTCGGATATTCCAACTAAAACAGTCCGATGGAGCCCACACACAGTCGGATTATCCGACAACACGATCCGATCGGACATTTTCCGTCGGAATGTCCGACCTTGTGTACAAGGGCTTATTAGTGTTCATTAATTAAAGCAAAAAAAAAAAAGAATTTTAAAGGTGCCACTCTTAACCCCAAAGAAGTGAATAATCGGTTAGTATAAAATTGAAATAATTTTATTCATTACAAAAATTCCTTAAAAAATACCTATATCCATAAAAACATTTCAATACAGTTATATATTGCATAGAAAAAGGACGCTCATTCTGCTAATCCATAGCAGTGTTAATTTTGGCAGCAAATCTCATTTTAGTTTTAGTCCCATGTTGGTATTCTGCAGTTGTTTTAGTTTTGGTCGTATTTAGTCGACTAAATCTCCAGGACATTTTAGTCGACTAAAATCTCCAGTACATTTTAGTCAACTAAAATCATTTTAGTCGACTAAAACTCATTTTAATCATATAAAATCTAATGGGCGTAGTTAAATTGTAATGCATTATTTAAGCATTTCTCTACAATTTCCAAACTCATTATATACTTCTGGAGTGAAAAATTTAATATGTTATTATTTATGTAATTGAGGTATGAACGTGCACTACACACCAGTGTTAATTTTGATGTCAAATTTCAGTTTAGTTTTAGTCCTAGTCTTTTGACTAAAATGGCATTTTTAGCTTTAGTCGTAATTTAGTAATCTCAGTTGTTTTTCGTTTTAGTCGTATTTTAGTCGACTAAATGGTATTAAGTTAGTCTATTAAATATTTTAGTCGGTTTTAGTTGAAGAAATTAACACTGATCCATAGCACATAGGTATACAATTAGAAAGTGATATTCAATATACATTTGATATAACAACTGTATTAGGCAGAAGACAATCAGTCGCTGATCTCTACACATTTCACCATGTATTGGCTTCCTCAGAAGACCATACATATAGCCAAGATCTTTTGACACTATATCCAGATGGGAACGATGACCCAGGTTGCCTCAAAGTATGGAAAGGGCACATTGCAATTAGGCAGCTAACCCCAAGAGAGCAGTGCATAACACTGTTCCAATAGATGGAGATTGTACAAAAGAGTAAGAGGGTCGTGGAGACATGTTGCTGGACCGGCTAACAAATCTTTGAACATTTTAAGCATAATCAAAACTGCTCGGCTTTTGGCCTTTTTGGGACAAGGGCTCAACACTCTTTTGTACAATCTATTGGAACAGTGTCATGCACTGCCATCTTGGGGTTCCTATTAGCCGCTTAATTGCAACATGCCCCCTCCATGCTTTGAGGTGACCTGGGTCATCTTTCCCATCTGGATATAGTGTCACAAGATCTTAGTTATATGTATGGGCTCCTGAGGAAGCAAATAAGCAGCAAAACCTGTAGAGATCAGCACCTAATTGTCTTCTGCAGTCTAGCCTAAAACAGTTGTATTGAATGTATATTGAATGTCACTTTCTAATTGTATACCCATGGGATATGGCTTAGTAGAATGAGTATCTGTCTTAGGGAACCTCTTATATGTAATTGCAATAAAATGTTTTTATGGATATAGGTATTTTGACATTTTTTGTAACAAATACAAATACAATTATTCATTTTTTATACTAACCAAGTTCTTCTTTTGGGGTCAAGAGTGGCACCTTTAAAATCCATTTTTCTTAATTTTTGCTTTCTCGCACGCTCATGGATGTGGTGCCACATCAGTGAATTGTGCTCCATCTTTTTCTAATGTTTATTAAAAAGCCATCCTGACATCTTGAAGTACTCAGAATAAGAAAAAGTGAACATCTCTTAGAGGTCCTTACAGATCTTGATTTAATTTATGTCTGTCAAAAATGGGGGCAAACAATAAGAGGTGGTCTTAATAATGGGTAAAGCAGCTTCTTTCAGTGAATGTAGGCATAAAGGGAGCATGTGACCACAATAGGATCATGGGAAATATGGTGTATGTCCAGGGCTGGTCTATAGGCACAGGCCTAGAGTTTCAAGACTTCATACCCTTTTGTACCTGACAAATTAAACACCAAATTGTCTCTTCTGTAGTTGGGTTCCTGTTTTGGCCTTAAAAGTCCATCTGACAAGGCTGGCGGCTCGGGCTCTCTTGAAGGGCATCTTACATCCAGCCACCCCCTGTGTAGAGGCGTTGAAGCTGAGCTCCTGAGAACTGCAGTCCTGGCTTGGGCCCAGAATTTGGTAAGAAGTGTTGAAAACGCACATCAGAGTTCTTGGAGTAACCTCTGCTAGACTCTTCATCTGCTCCAGGAGGAGTCCCAGTGCAGGTTGGTGAGCCGTAATTTGCTGTGCAGCTCATTTCCTGCCCATACAGCCTAAAATCTACTTGTCCATCATAGAGCGGGGCGGTGTCCTGAGAGGCTTGAAACGACGGGGTGAACCTCTGCAAGGATGGAGGACGAGGGACCACTTGACCCTGAGAGACAGCAGGTTCTGATTGGCTGGTGGGAGAAAAAAAAATTATGTAGTTAGGTTCTAGTGTTAATGTCTAATACTATACAATGGCTACAATGCAAAAGGCATGGGTAGCTGTGGGAACTTCAGTTTGTGATTGTGTGGAGTAATGCAAACTATTCTACTATTATTACAGCTATTGTATAGCACAGATGAAGCCTAGATCTCATCAGCGCCAGATGCAGATATGAGTTCTGAAGCATTGGGTCATATTCATGGGATTTTACTGGAAGTCTTTTTATTTTGATAACCTGGTGGGTTGTACTATCGTGTTGCTTCAGTTCTACTCTGAAAAATCCATGATTTCTAAATCTTGCACTGATGAGGTTCAACAAGAACAAGCCCAACAAAGCTTTATATGGTATTGCAAAATATACTGAGTATCTGAGAATCAGTGCGTGTGGCGCCTTTAAAATCCAATTTTTTCTTTGGTATTTGGTTTCTGAAACCTTTATTTAGCCTGAATAATGGCTCCATAATTTAGGCTTCCTTAGTGCCAATGGTCATTACCCACCTCATACAAGCTACCCACTGGGACAAGTCCATTTCCTTAAATGTGGTAGATCCCTTTTGGGCATTTATGATATGTTAGCACTCAAGAACACCTAGATACAAGTACCGTATTTGCCGGCGTATAAGACGACTGGGCGTATAAGACGACCCCCAACATTTCCAGTTAAAATGTAGTGTTTGGGATATACTCTCCGTATAAGACTACCCCTCTGGTACTGTACTGTAGATACTGCTGTACTGGTATACCGGTAGATATTTTACTAGTACTGTATGTGGTATAACAGCCACCTTACCAGCGATTTGCTGGTTGCTTTAAACAAATCATAGTCCGGTAAGCTCTCCCTGCCTGCCCAGCCCTCCCTGTCTCCAAGACTAATGTAAAACACGCCCCTTTCACTTGTCTGGCCCGCCCTTGTATCCTATTACCGTACATCTGCCTCTCAGAACTAGCACATGCGCGCCTGCTCCTCTTCGCTCCAGTCCTCAGGAGCGAAAGCTCGTCAGAGAAGAGGTATGGTAATAGGATAGGAGGGCGGGCCAGACGGGTGAAAGAGGCGTGTTTTGCCGCTGTATGTCTTTTTTTTTTTTTTTCGGCATCCCAGACGCCTGCAGCTTGTAGCTTGCATACAGGGCGGATGTCACGGCGGCTGCGGTATTTTGGAGCTCCCTCCACGGCGATCGCAGAAGTTTCCTATAAGACGACCCCCGACTTTTGAGAAGATTTTAATGGGTTAAAAAGTCGTCTTATACGCCGGAAAATACGGTATGTAATTAATCCAATAACAAAAAATTGTGGCACTGCACCTTTAAATTCAGATCATATAATACTATATATGTATATGAACCCGATAGTGGAAAAAAAAAAAATCAAAGTACATAAATCCACCAAAAATTAAATATTGCAATATTGGCACTTGAAATCTTCCAACCACTTTGTGATTTCCACCACCACTTCAAAAATTTGCCTCTTACCAAAAAGAAAGACGCTAAAAATTGAGAGGTCAGATAGCACTTTTTAGATGTCTAAGGGCCTTCACCACACTCCTTCACGGAGATCAGAAACCACCAGCGGGGGTTCTATAGGAATTTAGCTATAACCAACACCACTCAGCAAGCATCAGGATTTCAGTAAGAAACAAGTAACAAAGGCTTCAAAATCTAAAACTGGCCCCTTGAGAACGTCTCCTATGATGAAACCCCCTGGGGTGGAACTTGTGCTGACGTCATCCTACCCCCAGATCGAGCGGTGGCTAGTTTGTTTGCTGTTTTTTGTATATGTTTCCAAATGTGAGTATCTTTCTCTCATGTCAATAAAGAACATAGTGGTTTTACACTATGAAGCCTTGAAGATCGAAATTTTAACCAGCTGTTTTTCTATGTCTTTAAAATGTGGTAATCTCCAGTGGCCTTTTTAAGGTCTGTACATCTGCCGCCACTATTATGAGGGACTTACGTCATGAAGCATAGCATACTACATGAAAAGTGGAGAAGAACAGAGCTGGGCCCCAACAGATTAAACATAGTTAGACTTTTTTTTCAGTACTTTAGAGGTAAAATACTACTTACCATGTATACATGTTGCCAACTCCTGCTGATGGCATCTTTGAGTAGGCCTGTCTTTCTGGAGGCAAATAGGTCTCTGTAGTTTGGGGGTTCATGTCCAGGCTGGCTCCTTGATCCTGATTGGCTGTCATGGGTAGCGTTGAAGGCTCAGTAGCTTCGGCAGAGGGTGGTGTTGGGTTGGGGGGTGTGATGGGGTGGAAGGAGCAGTCAGGACTTGGGAGTGGGAGAGCCAGGCCACTACTGATGTCCAGGGTGGAGTCACAGGGTCCCGAGTAAAGGGGTCTCTTACATTCAGCTAGAGCGCAGAGTTGGAGTAAAGAAAGCAACAGAGAAGACAGGACATACAGTCAGTAAACAAATAGACCATACAGTACAGCATTCTACTAAAAGAAGAACATCTACTTGAAGTTTAGGAACCTCTTTTTTGGGTAAACTGTGCCATGTATGTCCAATCAAATCTTCCCGTCCAATAGTTTCTACTCTGACGATCTGCTGAGTATGACTATGCTATCCATTTCACAAGGTGCTTTATTTGGAGATCCACTGGCAGCGAAGTGAACTAATAAAAGCACATGTGTGAAACAAAAGGCCCACAAGCTGACTTCGGCCCACCAGGCCATTTCATGTGGCCCCCCGCACCTTTCCAACAGCGGTGGCACACCCCTTGTCTCCAACCTACCTTGTCTCAGCAGTCAGCAGCAGAGAGGAGGACAAATCTCCTCCACCAGATCCTCTGGTTCTCCGTGCAGCTGCAGCACCCTCTCATCTCCACCTCTCTTGGTTTTAGCATTGATTAGACTCCGGAAGCTGATTATAGTCCTCCTCCAGACCCTGCCCTTTCTGCTTTCCAGCTCTGTCCCCAGCTTCTTCCCAGAAGCAGCTCAAGCTAAGGGGGGTGCACTGTTATTTAAGGGTTGGTGGGGGACTCTTAACTTCTGATGGCTGGGGGGTCTTGACATCTAATGTAAGGGGGGAGTGTTCACCCAGCCCTTTGAAGGCAACCATAATACTGATGCGGCCCACAATGAAATTGAGTTTGACACCCCTATGAAGGGTTGTTTGGACCCCTTTATTGATTCCCTTCCACATCCATACCTGGGAATGGAGTGCAATATATGAAATGCCTACCTGGCTGGAAGGACTCCTGGTCTTGTTCTGTGTTCACTGGTTTCCTCTTGGCTCTGTTTGAGCGATCTCTGTAATGAAACAATGAGTTTTATTACTTTTGTATCAACGTGCAGTAAAAAATGGATAATCTCTTCTACATTTGGGTTAAAACATCAGAAACAGCTCCACCGGTAAATATTCCAATCGTGTTTTGATTTCACTGGCATGCTGAACCTACTCTAGAAATGCCAACAGTGTTTTGTGTATCTCTTTCCCCCCCCCCCCCCCCCCCCAACCACACAACACAGAATGGAGAGTGAAGCACAAAAGCATGCATGTTGCTTTGCTAAACCTTCAGAAGGTTAAACAGTTATGTTTTTACACTGTGGAGCTAGGTGTTTGCCTAGAGTTCTCCTTTACTTGCAATAGTACTCTTTGGCATCTGGTGCATAATTGACTTTGCTGGAAAAAAAAGCTATGAGAAACTTGGTGTACTTTGTCCCTACCTCTTATTCTTCAGTCCCTCTTCCCGAAACCCCTTTGCAAATGGGTTGGTCTGGATTTTCAGCTGTGTGATCTGCAAGCAAGAAAGTAGAAAATAGATAGAATGTCACCAAAAAAGAAGGTGTCCACTTGATGACCCAGAGGAGGTACCCACCCCCCTGCTTTTCACCACACCTATTCCAACATCTAGAGTGCTAACTTACCATCAAGTCCTATTATCTCTACTGTGACCCATCTGAGATAACCCCATCAACCTTTTCATAGTGAGACTAAAGCCAGACACCAACAAAAACGTTATCTTCTTATATAAAGGAGGGAAGGGTTAATACTCCTGTTGGAATTTAAATACTATCTGTGTCCCTATGGAGGACATTTTTCTGTCTGGCTGTAAAGTCTGGTTTTGTTCCTGTTGACGATTCATATCGCTTCCACTTCCACTACCTGGGCAAGAAATGTGGGGAAGTCTCCCTGATGGGGACATAGGATGAGTATAGACCAGTGGTCTCCAAATTGTGGACCTTTGCTTGCTCTTATTTTGGCATTGGGGCACTATTCCTCCCACTGACACCAATGATGGGGCACTATTCCTCCCACTGATACCAATGATGGGGCACTATTCCTTCCACTGAGTCCTATGATGGAACACTATTTTTCACACAGACACCAATGATGGGGCACTATTCCTTTCCTGACCCTGATACCAAAAATGGGGCACTATTCTTCCCACTGAGACCAACAATGGGGCATTATTTTTCCCACTGATGCCAATGATGAGAAATTGTTTACTCCCATTGACACCAAGGCATTTTGTACTTACATTGGCCACAGTCTTACCCCCTCAAGTCAAACAGACAGTAAACTGGCCCTTAGTTTCAAAAGTTTTTGAGACCCCTGGTGTAGACGAGGCACACTTGATATAGAAGAGCATCACACTTGAGGTTAATACTAAACGTTTTATTGAAATTGACAGTTCACAGGTGATGTTGAGAGCCAATGCCAATTTTGGGCCCTTTCCCTTCATCATGACTGTGACTTTTTACTTTTTCACTTTTTACGGGTATTTGCACTTTTTCATATATATATATATTTTTTAAACCTTCTATCACAAAAAGGGTTTGTTATAGTTTTTTCACCCCTTGTGTGCACTAACACATACACATTTCTTTCTTATTTTATAATTGTCTCGATTTTTGGTATGTAAAGTGTCTACATATATTTTTTACAATTAATCATTAAGTTTATATATATATATATCTGTGTTACACCACACAGGTTCAACTTAGACACTGGTAAAAAAAATTTTGTCACCTAACACTGTTTGAGTATACATATGGGATTTTAGTTTGACCATTACTGTATGTTATACCAAATATACATAGATACTTCCATTACTATATATTGGTTTGGGGTACCTATGGTACTTTGGTATTTTTTGTTAGTAGGTTTAACATTGAGCAACAAAAAATTTTTTTGTATTGTTGCAACTTGATTCATAATCGCATCAGGTTGCACATGTAGTTTGCGACACGTGATTTTTAGTTTTTTGGCTAAAGCTATATTTTATTTGAGATTGAGTGTTGTTTTACCCCCTATAAGATAATACTTTAACCTGTTCTAACATCGTAAGCTCTTGTTACCCCTGCTGTTTTGGAGATTTAATGCGCAACGGATGTGATTAGTAGTCCTCAATACTAGAGTTCCAGGTTTTGTGTCCACTGTCCCCGGTGGCCTATAGATTTACTACACCCACTGTTTATTTTAATTTTGTTAGGGTGAAGTTGAGGTTCCCTCTAGTTTTCTGGGTTTACTAATATGGAGCCCCAATAGACACTATTGGGCTCTTGGTAAAAAGATCTTGATTTTTATTATTATTCTTATTTGTATTTATTTTTATACATTGTAAGGGATCTTCCCGGGGTAGGGTGTGTTTGGACACAGTTCACAGCAGACTTGGAATATATGAAGCAGATCTTGGCGTTTATTCGTGGTACAAACAGTCCAGCAAACAAAACATACAGCAACACCGTGCTTTCTAAGTACAACAAAATAAACAAAAGTCCTAGCCCGGCTGAGCGCTTACTAACAGGTTCTTCTCACCTATCTGACATTTATAAAGACAGCGTCTTTTCGTCTGGATATCGCAGGGTGGGTTTTAGCTCCAGCAGTGTCTGTGCTTGCAGCTTCCTTCAACATACAGGCTGTTCATTCCCTGGCTGGGAGCAATCACCTGCAGGCCTTGCAGAGCCTTTACCTTCCCAGGCTAATTAGGATCAAAGCTCACCTGATCCCAAACCCAGAACTGGATCGGGGGATGTGGAATGACAGGTCCCTCTACCAAACCTACCTGCCATTCCATATAAACCCAGGCCCGGCAAAAATTAAATAACAACTCAGCAGCATATCGCTGCTGAGAAACTGATCCATCCTGGATTTACCATCTCACACTGTGTAGCAACCTAGGTGAGATGTACACCCCCTCGATCACTTCTCCAGTGACATGTCTACATATCCCCCCCCTCTTTTTCAGACCGGAGGGCTGAGCCTTTTGTCCCCACAGACAACTTACCCTCGACAATGCATCAGCATTTGCCTGTAATTTCCCTGGCCTGTGTTCCACAGTGAAATTAAAGTTTTGTAGGGACAGAAACCATCTAGTCACTCTTGCATTTCTCTCCTTGTTTAACTTCATCCATGTTAGGGGGGCATGGTCTGTCACCAACTTGAATTTCCTGCCTAGCAAGTAATACTTTAAAGCTTCTAGAGCCCACTTTACTGCCAAACATTCTCGCTCCACAATGGCATAATTTTTCTCGGCCGGGGTTAGTTTTCTACTCAAGTACGTCACCGGATGCTCCTCACCATTCACTACTTGTGAGAGTACTGCACCTAAGCCTGTGTTAGAGGCATCTGTCTGGACCAGAAATTTTCGCCTGAAATCGGGGGTGATTAACACAGGTGGTTGGCACAAGGCAGACTTAAGGCTTTGGAAAGCCTTCTCGGCCTCTGGGGTCCACGTGACCATTGCTGTCTTTCCGCCCTTTGTCAAGTCAGTTAGTGGAGCAGCAACTGAGGCAAAGTTCGGCACAAATCTACGGTAATACCCCGTAATACCCAGGAAAGCTCTAACCTGTTTCCTTGTCAGGGGTCTAGGCCAATTCTGTATTGCCTCAATCTTATTTAGCTGTGGCTTAATCAACCCTCTCCCAATAATGTAGCCCAGATATTTGGCCTCTTCTAGGGCTAGAGCACACTTCTCGGCATTTATGGTCAACCCCGCATCACTTATGGCATCCAACACGGCCTGTACCTTACAGAGGTGACTTTCCCAATCAGGGCTAAAAATGACCACATCATCGAGGTAGGCAGCTGAGTAATCACGATGTGGTCGCAGAATTAAGTCCATCAACCTCTGGAAGGTTGCAGGCGCTCCATGTAACCCGAATGGCATCACTACATACTGGAATAGTCCATCAGGGGTAGAGAATGCCGTTTTCTCTTTAGCCTCAGCAGACAGTGGAATCTGCCAGTAGCCCTTTGTGAGATCGAGGGTGGTTATGTACCTGGCGTTACCCAACTTCTCAATTAACTCATCTACCCTGGGCATAGGATACGCATCGAACTTGGAGATCTCATTCAACTTTCTGAAATCGTTACAGAACCTCCAAGTTCCATTGGGCTTTGGGATTAGCACAATTGGGCTGGACCATTCACTCTGGGACACCTCAATTACCCCCAGCGCAAGCATACGTTTTACCTCGGCAGATACGGCTTCCCTACGTGCCTCCGGTATCCTATAGGGCTTAAGGTTTACTCTGCTTCTAGGCTCAGTTTCAATGTGATGATGGATGAGGTGTGTACGCCCTGGGAGGTCAGAGAACTTGTTTTTGTTTTTCTGTAGAAATTCCTGAGCCTCCTGTTTCTGTGACACTGATAGAGTATCACCTACCTTGACTGGAGGGATTGGTTGTGACAAATTATTAACAGTATTTGTCGCCACCAAGGATTCCCTGTCTTTCCAGGGCTTGATCAAGTTTATGTGATAAACTTGGAAAGGCTTCCTTCTACCTGGTTGGTGCACCTTGTAGTTCACCTCACTGATCTTTTCAACAATTTCATAAGGACCTTGCCACTTCGCCAAGAATTTACTCTCAACAGTGGGGACTAGTATAAGGACCCTATCGCCTGGGTTGAATGTCCTGATTCTTGCGGACCGATTGTAAATCCTACTTTGGGCCTCTTGAGCCCTCTGGAGGTGTTCCCTTACGAGGGGCATTACAGTGGCTATACGGTCCTGCATTTGTGCTACATGTTCAATAACACTCTTGTATGGGGTGGACTCATTCTCCCATGTCTCTTTTGCGATGTCCAGTAGACCCCTAGGGTGACGACCATAGACCAACTCGAATGGTGAGAACCCGGTGGACGCTTGGGGCACTTCCCTAATAGCAAACATGAGGTAGGGTAATAAATGATCCCAGTCACGACCATCTTTTTCCACCACTTTCTTCAACATATGTTTCAAAGTTTTATTAAATCTCTCCACCAATCCGTCCGTCTGGGGGTGGTATACAGAGGTACGGATGTGTGAGATTTTAAATAGTTTGCATAACTCCTTCATTACTTTCGACATAAATGGCGTACCTTGGTCAGTTAGGATTTCTTTGGGGATCCCAGTCCTAGAGAACATATAAAACAACTCACGTGCAATTGTTTTAGATGCAGTGTTTCTTAAGGGTACAGCCTCAGGATAGCGGGTCGCATAATCCATGACTACCAAAATATACTGGTGTCCTCTAGCTGACTTTACAATGGGACCCACTAAATCCATGGCAATACGCTCAAAAGGCACCTCTATAATAGGGAGCGAAACCAAAGGACTGCGAAAATGAGACACTGGGGCATTAACCTGACATGTGGGGCACGACTCACAGTATTTTTTAATGTCATCATATATGGCCGGCCAAAAAAATCTCTGGAGAACCCTCTCTCTCGTTTTGTCAGTCCCCAAGTGTCCCCCAAGAACATGGTTATGAGCCATGTCAAGCACCTGACGCCGGTACGGCTTAGGTACCAGAAGCTGTTCCACAATCTCATCCTTAATCTTATTGACTCTATAGAAAAGATCATTAGTCACCGAAAAATGTGGAAATCTTTTTTCAGCATCTGGTTCCTGAGGTACCCCATTCATAACAGTAACCTGCTCTCTCGCATTTTTGAGAGTGGGGTCCTGTAATTGTGCAGCCCCAAAATTATCCCTAGACACCTCTAAGTCTAGTATATTTTGCTCAGTGGGAGGATCCTCCTCCCCAACCAGGACCTGCAAAGGAAAACAATCATTTTCATCCTGCATACTTTTATCATTCACAGCGGACAAGGCAACCTCCTTAGAGGTATCCTCACTCCTTTTGGGGATTTCTCTTTTTTCCCAGAGAGCCCAGAATAACGGAAAATCGCGGCCCAATATTACATCATGCATGAGGTTTTTAACCACACCCACTTCATATTGTACGGTGCCTTGTTTAGTCCCGACTTTAGCCCGCACTATAGGGTACACTTTTGTATCACCATGTATGCACACAACACTCATATGCTTGTTAGGCTCTAAGTCCCCAGCCACCAGGCTAGCATGCACCAAGGTTACAAGGCTTCCTGAGTCCATTAACGCTTTAACAGGAAAGTCATTGATTGTGATGTTGCAGATTTGCGGTTCAGTCTCTAGTCCAGGAACTGCAGCACAAGATGGTTCCGCAAATAGCGACTGGCGCCGGCTAGCGTCACATTCCATGGGTTCAGAGGTAAGAGGGCAATGGGCAGACACGTGTCCCGCCTCATGGCATCTCCAACACTGGATAGGGGCTGGTCTCCTTGGCAAGGAGTCCTTTTTAGAGCCCCTTAGCCACCCGGGACCATCACCAGTCTTTTGTCCCTGAGACACCACTTGAGCCCTTATCCCTCCATCAGCAGCCCTCCACACTCCCCCAATAGATGGAAGTCTCTTACCAGCTGACGGCACAGGTCTGGCGCTCCGGGGAGGTGAAGATGCTGCAGGAACATCACGGAGGTAGTCCTCAGTCGCCTGGAACCTCTCCACAAGGTTGACAAGTTCGTTTGCATCCTTAGGATCACCTTGTCCCACCCAGCGTTGCAGGTCAGTAGGAAGTGCTCGGAGGTAGCGATCCATCACGATCTTCTCTAGGATTTGTGCAGGAGTAGAAGTGTCTGGCTCCAACCACTTTCTTGCCAAATGGATTAGGTCATACATCTGGGACCTCGCTGATTGGTCCAGACTGTAGCTCCAGTTGCGTACCCTCCGGGCACGGACCGCAGTAGTAACTCCTAGTCGGGCAAGTATCTCCGCTTTTAGCCGAGTATAGTCCTTGACCTCTTGCTCACTGAGGTCATAGTAGGCCTTTTGAGGTTCACCTGTTAAATAGGGCGCAATTACCTCTGCCCATTCAGCGGCTGGTAACTTCTCTCGCTCAGCCACGCGCTCAAATATTGTTAGAAAGGCCTCAACATCGTCCTCAGCAGTCATCTTTTGCAGCGCTTTCTGCACAGTCCTTCTCCCAAAAAAAATTTCTGGAGCGGCTCCCTCCACTGTGGGTGGATTAGCAACCACAGGCGCCTCTCGATTTGCTATCAGGTGCTCGAGAAGTTGTTGTTGTGCAGCCATCATCTGCTGTTGTGCAGCCATGGACTGTTCATGTCGTTTATTGGCCTCTGTCTGCGCCTGCTGTTGTTGCAAACTCACTTGCATAAACTGCTTCAGCATCTCCTCCATGTTGCTGGACTGTTCTTGGAGTTTAGATGCAGCTTTCACCCAGGACATAAGCAGCTGTAGCCAAGTCTGTCCACACCGTTGCCCCTAGCAACCGTCTGTTGCCCGCATTCGAACACCAATTGTAAGGGATCTTCCCGGGGTAGGGTGTGTTTGGACACAGTTCACAGCAGACTTGGAATATATGAAGCAGATCTTGGCGTTTATTCGTGGTACAAACAGTCCAGCAAACAAAACATACAGCAACACCGTGCTTTCTAAGTACAACAAAATAAACAAAAGTCCTAGCCCGGCTGGGCGCTTACTAACAGGTTCTTCTCACCTATCTGACATTTATAAAGACAGCGTCTTTTCGTCTGGATATCGCAGGGTGGGTTTTAGCTCCAGCAGTGTCTGTGCTTGCAGCTTCCTTCAACATACAGGCTGTTCATTCCCTGGCTGGGAGCAATCACCTGCAGGCCTTGCAGAGCCTTTACCTTCCCAGGCTAATTAGGATCAAAGCTCACCTGATCCCAAACCCAGAACTGGATCGGGGGATGTGGAATGACAGGTCCCTCTACCAAACCTACCTGCCATTCCATATAAACCCAGGCCCGGCAAAAATTAAATAACAACTCAGCAGCATATCGCTGCTGAGAAACTGATCCATCCTGGATTTACCATCTCACACTGTGTAGCAACCTAGGTGAGATGTACACCCCCTCGATCACTTCTCCAGTGACATGTCTACAACATTTATACTCTTTGAGTCCACTTTGGAATGGAAACCTGTTTTTAGGCAGCGCCACTTAACCCGACACTATTTCAGCAAATCCATGACTGTGATGGTGGTTGTGGTCGTGACTGACCTAGAGTCACAGGTCAATTATGATAGAGCCCTTTAAGTGCTGTCAGATGGCCACCTACCATCACAGCTGTGACACTTCCTTCACATCGTATGTGAACTGTCAATTTTAATAAACAATTTAATATTAGCCTCGAATGTGATCATCTGCTATACCCAGCACCTCCTCTACACCTATCCAGGGCTATCTTACAGAGCACCTTTCTGTCTCTACCAGAGAGGCAGCAGCCAACACCCCAGCAACGCTTACCTACATTAGACCTTCATTGGTTTTTATAAACCCTTGAAGGACAACCTAATCCTAGATCACCTCCAGTGATGCCGGACCACATACTGGTCCAACTCTGTCACTCACACATGTGATGGAGACACAGACATTCACGAGTATGCAAAGGGGCAAGTGTCAAAAACAGAACATATAAAGTCCAGATATAATTTTTTTTCAGACTCTTATATCATAAAAAAAAAATCATGTTTCTGGGGTTGAAAGATCTTCCCAGTTTTTAGAACTTGGTGCTGTTGAACAAAGCATCTGTTGGACTGATAAAGGGGACCTGGCTTAACTGGCACCTCTGGGCAATACCACTCAGAATCCCTTGGGTTTATCAGTCCAGTGCACACTCTGTTCAACAGCACCAAGCCCTGATCAAGGAGGACCCTTTGAATGACCAAAATGCATTGGATTTTTTAATCATGAAAGAGTCCGAATAGAATAAAATCTGGACTTTTTACATCCTGCTTTTTGCATTTTCCTCCATGAACACCCAGTCCCTACTCAAGCAAAGAGATGACCTTTGACCGCCACTTCCTGTTTCTTTTGACATCCAGCAAGTAGACATGAAGTGAGGATAACATTTCCCCAAGGGGACACAGATAAGATTAAAAGGTTCACAGAGTTTATAATATAACTTCTGTTGTAAAAAAAGAATTGGGTTTGGGCTTTAAAACATTCCCTTACACACCTACAAATGTGTTTTCTTTCAATCTAAGTTGTCCCATGTTTTCTCCTAACGACGATATCCAACCAGCAGAAGCAATATCTAGAATTACTTTAAAGTTCTGCGTTGCAGTTATGCATGAAATTCATTCATTTTGAATGGCACCCCAATGCACTTGCATTAGAAAAAAGGATCATGTGCAATTTTAGACATATTACAGTGTGTTGGCGGCCTATTCATTTTAAATAGGCTCGCTCAACAAGAAAAGACAGCCAAACACTCCCAGCGCTCAGTGGTCCTCATCAGAGGGATGGCCAAACCAGTGACACATCACATACTCGGTCCAATGCCCGGCGGATGCAGCCCTCCCGGGATATCCAATGTGGAACTACAAAAACAAAAAAAAGGGAAGGCGCAAGCCGATGGTGCATTACCTGAGTAAAAAAGTATTTATTAAAATAAAAGGAAACCAATAGAATGCATACTCACAAAGGTACAGAGGTGCACAGCATATAAATGGAAGGACACCATGAAGTAGAAAGTGAATGTGCTTCTAGAACCTCACATTAAGCACGCTGACACATTTGGGGGGCAGGCAGAGGAGTCATTAGTTACACTTTATGCAGAAACTACAATGCTCTGCTAGTAATCTGCCTGCTATAAGCTATCCAAAACTGAAATATTAGGTTTTTGGGGTGCCCACCCTTTAACAACACCCTTGATCTCACCTTTTCGTTCTGGTAGGCGGTGACGGTCAGGAAGAGGGTCTCTGGGAAGGTGAAAGATGAACACCCTCCCCATCGGCGGCTGTAGACATCCTGAGCTCGGACGATATGGAAACGGGGCTGGTAGCGGTGCATGGAGTGCAGGATGATCTGGAGGAGAGACAAAGTCACAGGACCCAATGTGTATAATGCTTTAAACTTACAAATACCACTGTACTTTATACCCCATCCATGCTGATGAATTTCTTATGTGTGTATAGTGTATCTAGAACCAAAACATTTTCTAGATCTTCAGTGGGTAATCCATACAAGTGGAAAAATATTTGAAATGTTCATATACAGTTTTAACTACATCCCTCCAAACCACCCTCTGTGCTGGTGCCCTCCCATGCATGCCTTACATGTCCCATCTGGTCCAGGGTGTTGTTGGTAAGTTTGATCTTGTGGAAGGAGATTGGCTGCTTCATCCAGTGTGACCCAGGGGCCGGCGAATCCGGGTGGATGTACACTCGCTCCGGCAGCCGCGGTTCCGCTCGTCCGCTGGGCTCCCAGTGGTCTTCCTGCCATTTGTAGCGACTGTTGTCCACTGGGACGATGTCGGCCAGAAGGACATACTTACCATCTGGCTCCAGACCACTGATGCTGACCTTACACTGAGGGAACATCCGTCTGCAAAAGAGAGAGAATGATAAAGGGGAGGAATTAAACATTTTAAAAAGATATTCCAGCTTCACTTTACTTAATACGTTATAATTACAGATATTATAGTTACATTTCTGGGCACCACACTGTCAGAAGGACATGGGAATTGGAGAGTTTAAAAGTGGGCAACTACATTTATCAAAGGGATGAAAGGTTTTTCAAGTGAAGTTTGTAAATGTATAGAACTGGCTTTCTCAACCTTTTAACCCTATAGCAACCCCAAAAATAATTTTCAGGTCTCGAGGACCTAGTCCCTCGAAAAGTCCAGTCGTGTGTACACGGCATTACAATTTATCAGGGGTCAATAGAACAATGCCTCTTATACTGGTGGTCAATAGGAAGAATGTTCCCCCTAAAATGGTGCTCAGAATGCCACCCTTAGAGACAGCTAAAAATATATTTTGTGTCATGCTACTGGCTTTGCTAAGTGGTGCTGAACCTCGAACTCTGTAGGCATCATCAAAAAGGTGGTTCATCAGCCACAGCTCAAGGAACCCCTAGCAACCTCTGGAGGAACCCCAGGGCTCCACAGAACCCTGGTTGAGAATGGCTGGTATAGAATTTAACTAATTATGGATTAAACCCAACTCCAGGCACATTGTATTTTAAAGAAAATAATCCCCTATCAGAATGAAAAAAATAAAATTAAAAAAAAGTGTCTCCTGAAGTACCTCTTCTCTGCCACAAGATGTCCTCAGTCTTATCAGTTGAATGACATCCATTGTCATTTGACCTGTAAGAGGGAGGACTTTGTGTGAGTACAGGGTGTCATGAACCTGTCCTCCAAAGGAAAGTCACCATGGCTCCCTGCTCTCATAGTGAAATGATGCAGAGATTGATGATAATGTCATCATTGCTTTCTGCATAATTGAGGACCACCAACATGTCTGGCCTGAAAACTTCTGGAAAAGGTAGGTATATTAAAGAAATTAAAAACATAAGATACTGCCAGAGGGACCTCCAGTGCCAGAGGGGGAGTCTAAATTAGGCTTTAAAGTTCATCTATAGCAAAACCTTTTTTTTTTTTTGGATGGAGTATGGAAGGGTTTTATTATAACTGGGACTTGGGAGATGCACCCTCTCTATTTATCCTGTTGACAACAGAAAGTTATGGGAAATCACAAATATTACAGTTTTCATAACAATACAAGGTGAAGGGACATCTTCCAACAGGGACACCTCTTTCAGCAATGGCTAATAGAAGATTTGTATCTATACCTTTCTATTTGTAATATGCGTCCCTTCGGAGAGATTTAGTCTTGTCTCAAAGGCACAACCGGAAGGGAGAGGTAATTTCCCTCCTAGACTATGGTTAGTCTAATAGCAATAAAAACTTGTTAGAGGATCTGAACTTTCTCTATACTATCCAAAACTAAAATAACTATTAGGCTGGGTTCACACCGCTGCGGGGGGAGAACCGGATGTGATTCGCACAGCAAATCACATCCGATCTCCGTAGCGCTGCGAGTTCAGCCATACAGATAGTATGGCTGAACTCGCAGCGGTCCCGCAGCAAACTCGCACGGGACCCTTTTTTGGGTCCGCAACGGAATCGGATCGCATGGGTGTTCACACCATGCGATCCGATTCCTGTGCGAGTCGGCAGATCGCACTGCGATATGCCGACGGATCTGGGGGTGTCATTAACATAACATTGACACCCCCAGCCGTCCGCATAGGGCAGTGTGAACTGCCGGCGGGAGGTATGCGATGCGGGAAAACGCCGCAAATTCGCGGCGTTCCCGCATCGCAGCGGTGTGAACCTAGCCTTAAGGATTTAGGTACCTAAGGCTGGGATCACACTACTGCGAATTGGATCTGGGGAGGCGAATTGGATGTGGGTTTCCCCACATCCAATTCGCATAGCAGGAGATTGTGACCGTCTCTCAATGGTGTGAATTGCAATGGAGCCCTGTGTGTCTTTTGGTCCATTTCAGGTCTGAATTCAGCCAAAAATTCAGGCTGAAATCGGACCTGAAATGGTGAATGGAGACGCTCCGGACTCCTGCTGTGAGCCGCCTGTGAACTCAAGTGTGAACCCAGCCCTAAACTGTGAATAACAGGAGGTAGAAGTGACTTGGTATTCACAATCATTATTGGAGGTCCTGGAAACCATTAGAGGTTTGCAGCTCTTGCAGGGTAGGACTTTTGTATTCAATTGTGCAAAACCGGCCCAAAAATATTGATTTTCCTCCCCCAATTTTTCTCACCTGCCAGATTTAGTGATAATCATTTCCGTTCCAATGGCGTGGAATTGTTTCCAGAGCTCTCTGTTCTCCAGTATCATCTTGACGTTTCCAGGCAGACGAGGTGCATCACATGGGGGCTGCGGCTGCCCAAACCCAAGGGCAGGACCAGGGGGCAATGAGAGAGGTGTGAGCGGGGAGGCTCCCAGAATCCTCTGGGAATGGTCCAGCGTGGGGAATAGGCCATCATACCTCTGACTAGCGGGAACCTCAAATTCTGCAAAAAAAAAAAAAAAAAGCACATTTAATTTCTTAGCTCTCTAAAACCACTGCCAGGACAAGGTAATCTAGAGCCCAGGGCGAACATTCACAATCCCCCCCCCCCACAAGATGTATGAGCATTATGTGTCAGCAAAAATCCCCCCCAAAAAATTGAGCACTAAGCATAAATCTACAAATATGCCCCCCTGCTGAAATCCCCCCTTCCCAGCATAAATCTTTGCCCCCCCCATCCCCCAAATCCCTGAACACAAATGCCCTCCCCCAAAAACGGTCACCCCCTCCTAGCACAAATCCTCTACCCCTCAAAATTCAGAAATTCGAAAATAAGAAAGAAAATACGAAAATTCGAAATAACTAACTAATAATAACTAACTATTAAATTATAGGAGTTGAAATTTCCTTTGAAATTTGGCTGTTAGTCAATGTAACGAATACGAATTTATACAAAGTTACGAATTATCCAAAACAACGAATGCCGCAGCTAAACAAATGGAACGGAATGAATTAATAATTATAATAATAAAAAGTTTTTATTATTATTGTTATTTATTATTATGAATTTGTTACGCTCTATTCGTTTAGATACGGCATTCATTATTTTGAATAAATTCGTAACTTTGGATAAATTTGCATTCGTTACGTTCACTAACAGACAAATTTGGAAAGAACTTCCAATACCTATAATTTAATAGTAATAGTTATTTTTCAGGATTTCTGAAATTTCTGATTTTCAGACTTAGAATTCCTGAATGCAAATTTTTGAATATTCGATTATTCCAATTTATGAATTTTTGAATTTATGAATATTCAGAAACATTTGTTAAAGGGTTTTCGTTAATTTGGGTAATTTATCGAAATTCGTAAAAAAAAAAAGAATTCGGAACCAAACAAAATGCACATGTTTACCTCCTAGGACAAATCCCCCCCCCAAACAAAAGTTTCCCCTCCTAGCACAATTCCCCCCCCCCCTTCACCATATCACCCCTTTTAGCACTAACCCCCCAAATCCCCCCCAATTCACTACTCCTAGCAATTTTTACCCCCTGCGGCCCCCCAAATTGCCCCTCCCAACACAAATCCCCTCCCCCCAAAATCTCCTCAAAGCGCCCTCCACCTCACATGAAACCACGGTGCCCAAGGAAACCCCCCCCTTATCCTGGCCTTGTCTGTAATTGTTATGGTTGGACAGCCCATGGCATATCAAATGGGAATAATTAGTGTCCTGTACTTGGGTATTCTAGGGCTTATACTGTTTCAAATTGTTTGGCTATATCAATTACTTTCAAGGACCTCTCAATTACATACTTTATCAACACAACCATCACCAACAGTACCGACCACTTCCTTAGTTTGATTTGGGTCATCGTGTGTGATGGCTGGTTGAATTTGGCACACAATAACCTAGTGCGTAGCCAGCATAGACATTAGGATAAGGGTTAAGGTTAGGTAAAGGAATAGGGTTGTGTTAGAATGAGATTTAATGATAAGTAAATGCATCATAGGATCCCTAGAGTAACGAGAAACTGTTGCGTTGCCTAATATCAGAAAAGTATAGATTCACTTTAAGGGGTATAATTATACAAAAAAAAAAACATGTTGGAAGAATAATCACAGATATTTGCCCAGCCATCAGGAATTCTGTCTGTATGTTACTTAATACATTGATTTCCTATGATCACCAGTGACATCTAGTGGCCATAATGTGCCACAAGAGCTAACCTATTACATGTGTATTTAGTGTGAAAATTACATTTGTTATTTTGTGCTAAAACCCCTTTAGGGCTACATGTCTTACTCCTAGCACCAGGCATGTGCTGATAATATTTTAGACTGCACCATCATTTACAATGGTGCTGTACAAAATGACAAAGAGAGTAACAAACTAAAAGATGAACCAATGTTGGTGTTTTTAAGAGCCACTTTTGTGCCAAAGATTTCTCCTTTTTAATCAATTCCTGAAGGAAGGAATAGACACTAGGCATTTTCCATAGACATAACAAACATTAAGGCTAGCTTTATCCAAAGTCTACAAGACTTATTATGAAATGTTCCCATCGTCCTTATCATAAGTTATGATAAAAGGGTTGGCTGGAGTTTCATCCGGCAAAGTCCAGTTCTTCTCACAAGCCTCAAGTCGGTCACAAGCTGCTCTGTTTGACAGCTAGGTGCTAAATAGCCCTCATGTCCTGCTAATTGGAACCCTGCTGAGGAGCTATGTTAACGAGATGGGTGGATTCCCCTCCTGTTCCCTAATAAATTTAACACAGACCAGATACACACAACATCCTAAATATAAAAGAACCTCAACAAATATATGAGAACCTCAATAGATCTCCCTAAGACGAACGCCAATAGAACTTCACTAATATTCAAGGACATAGATAGGATTTCAGAGGTCTACAGAAAGCCACCAAAACCTCATTCATTTATCAGAATCTCCCTAGAAGCCTTCTATAGTCCCCACAACCTCTAAAATGCTCTAGAACCTTCTGCGGTACAGGCCTACTCCTCCCAAAACCTATAAGTACACCAGAACCACACAACTGTATCCCCTGACCTTGATTGACTCTATGGTTGTGCAGTATATCTAAAATAACTAAACTAGAAATATAAATGAATTATTGAGAAACCTTCAGCAAAACATGAGGTCTATCGGATCTAAACAGGGGTATAAGAACTTATCTTATCCACCTTCACAGGATATCAGGGGTCTACAAAAAGCCACCAGAACCTCATTCATTTATAGTAATTTCCCTGGAAGATTTCTATAGTCTCCACAACCTCTAAAATCTTTCAGAAGAATCATGTGCAATATGGCTCAACTCCTCCCAAAACCCATAAGCACACCAGAACCAAATAACCGCATCCCATGACCTTGATAGATTCTCTGATTGTACAATAGAACTTCAGAAATAAAATAGAATTCTTGAGAAACCTTCTGCTGAATATAAGGTGTATCTAATCCAAACAGGAGAATAAGAACCTAAACATAAAATATCCCTCTTCATAGAATCTCTATAATCCCTCTAATATTCAAGGGCATGGTCTACAGAAAGCCACCGAAACCTCATTAATATATCAGAATCTCCCTAGAAGCCTTTTATAGTCTCCACAACCTTGAATATGCTCCAGAACCTTCTGCAGAATAGCCCAACTCCTTCCAAGGCCCATAAGCACATCAGAACCACACAACTGCATCCCATGACCTTGATAGACGTTCTGGTTGTACACTAGAACTTCACAAATAAAACTGAATTCTTGAGAAACCTACATCAAAACATAAGGTCTATTGGGTCCATACAGGAGAATAATAACCTAAACATAAAATATCCCTCTTCAGGATCTCATGGATCTACAGAAAGCCAACAGAACCTCACAAATTTATATTAATCTCCCTAGAAGCCTTTTATAAACTCCACAACCTCTAAAATGCTCCAGAACCATCTGCAGTATAGCCCAACCTCTCCCAAAACCAATAAGCACACCAGAACCACTAGATTATCCAGCTGTACAAAAGAACTTCACAAATAAAACTGAATTCTTGAGAAACCTTCAGTAGAACATGAGGTCTATTGGACCCAAACAGGAGAATAAGAAGCGAAACAAAAAAATATCCCTCTTCATAGGATCTCAGAGGTCTACAGAAAGCCACCAGAACCTCATTCATTTATCACACTCTCCCTATAAACCTTCCATAATCTCCACAGCTTTTAAAATGTTCCAGAACCCAACTCCTCCCAAAAAACATAAGCACACTGGAACCACACAACTACATCCTATGACCTTGCTACACTCTGGTTGTACAAAAGAACTTCAGCAGAACATGAAGTCTATCCGATCCAAACAGGAAAATAAGAGCATAAACAACCAGAACCTCATTCATTTATCCGAAATCTCCCTAGAAGAAACCCATCATCTTCACAACTGCATCTAATGACCTTGTTAAACTCTCTAGTTGTACAAAATAACTTTTCAAATAAAACAGAGTTCTTGAAAAACAAGACCTTAAATTGGTTGTAAACCCTTACAAACCACTTTGACCTACAGGTAAGCCTAGATTAAGGCTTACCTATAGGTCCAAGAAATATCTCCTAAACCTATACGGTTTAGGAGATATTTACCTGAAGACAGCCATGCGCCGTAGACAGCGGCGCGCAGGCGCACTGGGAAAGCCGCAGATCGCGGCAATATGCAGCGAGTGTCGGCTCCCGTGCGCATGCGCGGGAGTGACATCATCGCTGCTACGGCGAATCACAGCGCTGGAGCAGCGAGACCCACCAAGAAGATGGACGTTCGGAACTACAGGGGACAGCGGTGACATCGCTGGCTTCTGTGTCAGGTAAGTGACACATAATGGACTACTATGTGATGCATAGTAGTCCATTATGCTTTACCTTTGCAGGGAATCAAAGAGGAAGAAAACCCATCAGGGTTTACTTCCTCTTTAAACACAGAACTTAAAGTTAAAATAAAAAATCACTCTTCGTAGGATCCCTCTCCCTATGGAATGCCAGCTCTTGCCATCCTCAATAGACAAAAAGTGGCCAAGGTTTTGCTTATGTTTGAAGCGTGTCATAATTTGCCCTTGTCTACATAATCTAAATCTCATCAGTAATTACTTACTCTAGTATATGGGCACAACATAATTATTATTTTTTGCTCCAGTTTTTATATTTTGAGCTCTATGAATTGAATTGAGTTCCCGGGCCTCTACACCTGCTGTGCCCATTATGAGGGGTTCCCACCATCCCTGTGCTGAGTTCCCTGGTCTGTACACCTGCTGTGCTCATTATGAGGGGTTCCCACCATCCCTGTGCTGAGTTCCCAGGTCTGTACACCTACTGTGGCCAGTATGAGGGGTTCCCACCATCCCTGTGCTGAGTTCCCGGGTCTGTACACCTGCTGTGCCCATTATGAGGGGTTCCCACCATCCCTGTGCTGAGTTCCCGGGTCTGTACACCCGCTGTGCCCATTATGAGGGGTTCCCACCATCCCTGTGCTGAGTTCCCAGTTCTCCACACCTGCTGTGCACATTATGAGGTGTTCCCATCATCCCTGGGCTGAGTTCCCTGGTCTGTACACCTGCTGTTCCCATTGTGAAGGGTTCCCACCATTCCTGCTCAATTTTATAATAATTATTGTGAGAATGTAAGAGGTAGGAACGTTAAAGGGTGAGTGAGAACACAACTTGAAGGTAGATAGAAATAGCAACAGAAACACAACTGGGGCCCCTAAGAGATATAATAATTCAGTTTGATTAAATATCAGCTGTGGATGGATTCGGCCTTTAATTGCAATACTTTCTATTTTCATCTAAAGCCCCATACACACTATCAGTTTTTCTGCTGAGTTTTTCCTTCAGATTTACCAAAACCATGTAGTAGAAGGGCCTGCCTGACTGCATACAGATTTAAACTCCTAAGGTTTGACTTCATATTATATGGTTTTGGTAAATCTGAAGGAAAAACTCAGCAGAAAAACTGATAGTGTGTACGGGGCTTTAAAGTGTCACTATCATGTTCTGCATTGTGGTCAAAAAGGTAAGGTTGAGGGGGTCTCAGAATGGTCCTTAAACAGTCACATGACTTACAGTGCAGGGTCCTCAAGGCAGATAATAAGCACCACCTTTGGGGGGACATTCCCTTAAAAAAATGAATTCTGACTTTTATAATAAATTCTAATTAACTTTAGAGTTACTTAAAGTATTACTAAAGGCAAAACTTTTTTATTTTAGTTTTGGATGGAGTGGAGATGGATTAGAACACCTGTCCGATTTTATTGCAGCCTGTGCCCCCATTAAGGAGATTTATCCTCTCTATTTGTCCTATTTAAAGGGGTTGTAAAGGTAAATTTTTTTTCACCTTAATGCATTCTATGCATTAAGGTGAAAAAACATCTCACACTGCCGGCGCCCCCAGTCCCCCCGTTTTACTTACCTGACCCCTCGGAAATCCCACGCTCGCCCCCGCCGTCCTCTTCACCGCTCAGCCTGGCCGCTGATTGGCTGGAGTGTATGGATTGAAAGCAGTGCAGCCATTGGCTCGCGCTGCTGTCAATCACATCCAATATTTTAAAAAAATAAAACATTTTACTTTACAATCCCTTTAACTTTATCACTGAAAGTGGAAGTATAAGAAAACCCCAACATTTTGGGTTGTCGCTAAAAAAGTAATAGAAGGGAAATCTTCCACTGCTAGTTCTGATGACCTTCCTGTTTTGGCTATGGGACAGGAAGTGAAGGGAAATCTCCGCAATGGGACACAGATGGTGAAAAAAAAAATCTGACAGAGGTTATAACTCTCCCATTCGCTATCCAAACTAAAAAAAAAGTTCTACAGTTCTACTTTAGATATGAAAAGGTAGAAGAGGAGACTAAGAGGAAGAATAAAACAATAGCAAAGTATAACTTTTCCACATATAAAAGGAGGGTAATATAAACATCTATCCAATCCATAGCACATCAACAGGGATCGTGGGAGGAGAATCCTAACCCACAGCAATTTGATATCTTGCTACAACAGTCAATAAGGATAAATGCCCACAGAATGATAAAAAAAATACAACTCTCAGAATCTCAGACAGTTCAACCTATACCCAAGCCAATTATTCATATAGATTTTCAAACAAACGTTTGTGTAGAAAAAAAAAACTCACCAGTACAAACGATATTGACAACAGAGGTTTGAATTTAATTCAAAAATATTTCAAAGTTTGGTTCAGTTTTAAATTTCGATTTTGGAATGAATGGAATGTCTCAAACAAAAAGCGCATACACTATTAGAAATTGTCCATCCTACTCCTTCAAATTTCTTGGTCAGTACAGTTGAAAACGATCACCACCAAAATTGGGCAAAATTAGAGCCCATCCAAACAATCCAATGTGTACCCATTCAAGAAGTCTCTTGTAGCTGGTGGTAGATCTACAGAAGATTGTACATACAATCAGATTGTAATGTTTAGATCTACAGTGCGGGACTGATATAGTTGGCCATATACCAGTAGAATTTCCATTAAAAAATTTCAATTTTTTGAACATTTGTTTGATTTTTTAATAGTTAATGAGGTCATCATTAACTATTAAAAAAAAATCAAACAAATGTTCAAAAAATTGAAATTTTTTTATGGAAATTCTACTGGTATCTTCTGTAGATCTACCACCAGCTACAAGAAACTTCTTGAATGGGTACACGTTGGATTGTTTGGGTGGGCTCTAATTTTGCCCAATTTTGGTAAATCTAAAGGGGAGTGTACAGAAGCGGTAATACATATGGCCAGCTTGTTCAGTTCCATCTTTAACACAGCACTAGGCACTGATTCGGTTGGAGGGCTTTTGGATTCCTTTAGTCCCGTCTCACCATAACCTGTATGGTTGTACAATGAATCTTTAACAACACAAATAAACCATGAGCCGCTCTTAAACAATCCACTTTGATTGGTCCTAAATTGTCACGGTTGTGTTCAAAACTGACAAGAATGACTAAACGAAATCATTCAACATATGGCCAGAATAATGAGATCAGTCAACATTTTTAAAAGGCAAGTTTCCCAGGGACTGGTCCTCCTCGTCAGGGCATTAATACGTCTTTCCGAGCATCGGGGAAGGCATTTGAGACCTCACCCCAAGAACCATAAATATTGCAGCACGCAACTTTTTGTTTGAGATGTAGGGAAGATATAGAAGAAGCGAGAGCCCAACATCTAAATAGACCCCAACATGTTCTCTTACCTGGGTACCTGTAGGCATCATGATGGGCGCTGCTGGTGGGGTAGGTGGGCGGCAGGGAGTGCGGCGGTCTAACGGCATACGTCGGTCCGTATTGCTGGAATAAATCGGAGTGGTACATGGTCTTCAGAGACCAGATATCAGAACATGAGACCTTACAGGGTTCCCTGTAAGACCAGAGACGTGCCAACTAAGATCCTTCGCAACTGGTGTGAGGACAACACATTGACTGATCCTTGAAGGCCCAGCCTACACCTTTTGATGTGGGACCCTCCTGCTAGGTGAGAGGGAATGCTGGGGGGAGGTCCCTTCACACATTAGGACTGAATTAAACTTTATTAAGGACCATTTATGGCTGCCAAGGGGCCTCAGTTTGTCCAGTTGTCAGGAAATGCAGAAATCAGGGACGGAGATAGAGAGACAGGAGGGGGGCCGGGAACCCACCACCAGCCAAGTGCTGTCGGAGTTGGATGACGAGTGGGCTATTCATGAAGAGGGTTTGTCCCTTTTTTTGCATTTAAAAAGATACTTGGTAATTTCAAAGAAAAAAAAACAGGAAAAAAAAAATATTATAATTTTCTAACAGGTCACTTCTTTATTTTCTTATTTTTATAGTTAGGGTCCCTTTGCATTTTGACGCACTAAAACAAGTGTGTCCAGGTTCTCCATAATAAAAATAGTTCCCATTCCCACCAATGCATTTTGAAAAATACATAATTTTCTTTTCTGCATTTTAGATCATTGGGAGGCCCATATATGCCAATGGCAATGCATCAAAATGCGTATAACAAGTATAAACTGGCTTGGTCAATGGTGGTACAGTACATGTACAAAACATCATTTTTTTTTTCCTTGAAAATGACTTAGAATCCCGAAACATTATGTATCATTTTTTCAGCAAAGGCCCTACAGAATAAAATGGTGGGCATTGCATATTTTTATCTCACACAATATTTGCGCAGCTGTTTTTCGAATACAAATTTTTTGGACAAAATTTACTATAGTGGATTGTAATGAACAAAAACACAATATAATACCCAATTGTTTGCTAGAATATAAAAGGTAATGTTACGTTGAGTAAATAGCTACCAAACATGTCATGCTTAAAATTGCACACGCCCGTAGAATGGCGCCAAATTATCATACCTAAAAATCTCTATTGTCAACGTTTTAAAAGCCTTTACAAGTAACCAGTTTAGAGTTACACAGGAGGTCCGGCGCTAAAATTATTGCTCCTGCTCTGACATTTGCGGCGATACCTGACATATGTAGTGCGATCGCCGGGGGGGGGGGGGTGTTTCTTAAAAAAAATGTATGTCATTTTTTTTTATTTACATTTTTTTTAACGTTGTATCTTTCCATTCGTCAATTCGGAAGCACGTGATACCAGTTGATATTGTCCAATCAGCTCATGCCATTTCTCTTGGTGGGTTGGACTAGCTTCGGAAAATATCGTATCCTTCTGATTTGAATCCGTACAATTTGAATATATAGAAAATATAACAATCTTCTGGAAAAACTGCAACATTTTTCGAATCCACCTGGACCAACAAATATATGAAACGAATGCCAAAAATGAATCTGTTAAACATAACAAATATGACAAAACGAAATTATTCAATTCAATCCAAAACGAAGCGAAGGTTCCAGCGTGCACGGGTCTAATCTAGACATTTGCAGAATGAAAAAAAGTTGTTTCATTTCGATTCATTAACTAACTTGTTTAGAAAAATTAACTAATTTTGTTTACAAAAGTTTGTTTTCTGAAATTATTTTGTTTTGTTTATTCGTTTTTCTAATTCGATTCGAATTTTCCAAATTTAATTCAAATAGCCGGGAGTGAAACACGGAGAAGCACTGTGACCCACGAGACGCCAACTTTCTCAAGGGGTTTTCATCGTTGCCTCAAGTCCCATCCTGAGTCGCATATTTTTCCAAGATGCTGATATAACTCTGGACATTACACTTGGTTCTGTTTCGGCCCGTGGTGGTGTTTTGAATGTTCCCACTCAATGTTTCTTGTTACAGCTCCTACAGTTCTCTATTATAAAAAATAAATATAAAATCCAACAGGGATGGTGGAAACCCCTCATAATCAGCAAAGTAGGTGTGCAGGCCTGGGAACTCAGCAGAAGGGATGGTGGGAACCTCTCATAATTGGCACAGCAGTTAATGGGCACAACAGGTGTACAAACCTGGGAACTCAGCACAGGGATGGTGGGAACCCCTCATAATGGGCACAGCAGGTGTACAGACCCAATAACTCAGCACAGGGATGGTGGGAACCCCTCATAATGGGCACAGCGGGTGCACAGACCTGGGAACTCAGCACAGGGGTGGTGGGAACCTCTCATAATGGACACAGCAGGTTACAGACCCAATAACTCAGCACAGGGAGGGTGGGAACCCCTCATAATGGGCACAGCGGGTGCACAGACCTGGGAACTCAGCACAGGGGTGGTGGGAACCTCTCATAATGGGCACAGCGGGTGTACAGACCTGGGAACTCAGCACAGGGGTGGTGGGAACCTCTCATAATGGGCACAGCAGGTGTACAGACCTGGGAACTCAGCACAGGGATGGTGGGAACCCCTCATAATGGGCACAGCAGGTGTACAGACCTGGGAACTCAGCACAGGGGTGGTGGGAACCTCTCATAATGGGCACAGCAGGTGTACAGACCTGGGAACTCAGCACAGGGATGGTGGGAACCCCTCATAATGAGCACAGCAGGTGTACAGACCTGGGGACTCAGCACAGGGATGGTGAGAACCCCTCATATTGGGTACAGCAGGTGTTCAGACCTCGAAACTTAGCACAGGGATGGTGGGAACCCCTCATAATGGGCACAGCAGGTGTACAGACCCCGGAACTCAGCACAGGGATGGTGGGAACCCCTCACATGGGCCCACTGGATCCCCCTGAGAACTTCAGGCAGAGATCTCACCAATAGCCCCTGAGAGACAATCTACCAAAATCCGAATATATTGGATGAACTGATCTTTGAGTCTTGTCCAGGGAGCTTACAATCTTAAATCCGCCCAGCAATATCAGTCATTGGTGTGTATGAGGAGTTTGTTGTCCTTATGAACCCCATCCCTGCCAAACAAAGGCAGGTCCTCACAGATGGCGTGGATAACGAGGTGACATGAGGGTGCAGACACCAAACTCCTCTTTGTACTCAAAGTAGCAGGGAGGTGCGAAGATTGTCCTGGCCCCGGTTAACCCCTCGCGGCCCGCATTCCCACACACACAGGCACTTGCACGCCGCGCAATGACGGCCAAAATTAGGAGGAATTTTAGGAGGGTGACACAGAGCCACCTGCCCCTCGCTGCCAGGAACACATTGCACTTTTAAACATTTGTCGGAAGGAGCCATTTCCCCTATAAACGCCTCCAATGAAAAAACAAAACAGTGTTATGATGGCTGCGTTCCGTTCAATATTTTCAGTTTTTCAATGGTAAAATATTTTAAATTTTTTTTATGTTTTCCCTTTAGGACCCGTTTACAATAACGTGACGTGGTAACGCGCGAGTTGCCGCAACACATATAACAGGGGTTGCTGTATTGCTGTGACATTCATTTTGGATGGCAACCCAACAAGCTAAGGCAACACACTTGTGTTGTAGACATGATCCCCCACCCCCAAAAAATAAAAGAAAAGAGTCTCAGATGGGTGTCCCCATTAGATGATTACCTTCACTTCCTATTCTGGTGACAACTCTTAACACATTGGATTTCCCATCACTTATTGTACCGGTGACAACAGTACAGTAGAGGGTGAATCTTCAAGTACAGTAGAGGATGAATCTCCAAGTACAGTAGAGGGTGAATCTCCAAGTACAGTAGAGGATGAATCTCCAAGTACAGTAGGGGGTGAATCTCCAAGTACAGTAGAGGGCGAATCTCCAAGTACAGTAGAGGGTGAATCTTCAAGTACAGTAGAGGGTGAATCTCCAAGTACAGTAGAGGGTGAATCTCCAAGTACAGTAGAGGGCGAATCTCCAAGTACAGTAGAGGATGAATCTCCAAGTACAGTAGAGGATGAATCTCCAAGTACAGTAGAGGGCGAATCTCCAAGTACAGTAGAGGGTGAATCTCCATAGGCAGCAATGAAAACCTAACAAGGGGGCCAATCATTGCTGACGCCATCCAGAACTAAAATGAACTGGCTATGCATACCCTTTGAGGAATATTTATATAACAGTTAACTTGACATTTGCTGAACATTCGCTGCAGATGAATCTTCCTGGCACCCATATTTGCTGCCCCCTCTGTATCATTTCCCCTATCTCCCGATGGACGTGAAACTGGTCCTGCCATGGCATGGGATGCCCCATAATTCTCTGCATTGCATGCTGGGAGTAAGTACCCTGTGGTGTTCCCAGGAAAGCGGTGCAATTACACAGAGAGACAATTCCAAAGAGCGTCAGCAGGGGGCGCAGCCCTGGGGGCTGTGAGCACACGCCAGGACCCTATCGCACACCAGGGGGAGCCATTTGCAGTAATTAGCGCGTCATTGCCGCTTTGTTCACACTTTCTCCTTTTCTCTGTGCTGTGTGTCATGTGACCAATAAAAGACCCCCGTCTCACCGTATTCCCACCTGCAGCACAATTGCCCCAATGATGGCAGGGACACAGGAAAAAAATCATTAAATGGCAGAGGAATATTAGAATTTAAGAGCAGCGCCACTCAAAACTGATCTATAAATGTGTCTTTGCTGGAAAGTTGTGTCACATGCTGGCCGCAGTGTAGAGACGCATCCACCAGAATTTCCAGCGTCTCCGACAAATGGCATCAGGCAAATGATGGTGTCACCCCCCCCCCCCCCATAGGATACTTCATAATGTAGATTAGATGGACAAACCAGCTTCAAAACCTTTAACCACTTGCCTACCGGCCACTTTCACCCACTACCTGCCCAGGCCAATTTTCAGTTTTCAGCTTTCCGTGCTGTCACACTTAAAATTAGAATTGCGCAGTCATTCAACACTGTACCCAGATGACATTTTTTTCACACAAATAGAGCTTTCTTTTTGTGGTATTTAATCACTACTGTTTTTTTTATTTTTATTTTATGATAAATAAACAAATAAACACCAAAAATAAGAAGAAAACAAAAACTAAATATTTTTCATAGTTTGTTATAAAATTTTGCAAACGGGTCATTTTTCTCCTTCGCTGATGGGCACTGATAGGCTGCACTGGTGGGCACTGATGAGGAGGCACTGATTGGTGGCACTGATGGGCACTGAGGAGGCAGCACTAGTGGGCACTGATGAGGTTGCACTGATAGGCAGTACTGGTGGGCACTGATGAGGCAGCACTGATAGGTGCCACTGGTGGGCACTGATGAATATATACTGATGGACACTGATGAGGCAGCACTGGTGGGCACTGATGAGGAGGCACTGATAATCGGTGGCATTGATGGCCACTGATAGGTAGCACTGACGGGCACTGAGGAGGCACCACTGGTGGGCACTGAGAAGGCACTGATGAGGCTGCGCTGATAGGCGGCACTGGGGGGCACTGAAAAGGCTGCACTGGTGGGCACTGATGAGGCTGCACTGATAGGTGGATGAGGCACTGATGAGGTTGCACTAATAGATGGCACTAAAGAGGCTGCACTGATAGGTGGCACTGGTGGGCACGTATGAGGCTGCACTGATAGGTGGCACTGATGAGCACTGATGACGCTGCACTGATAGACACTAATAGGTGGCACTGATGGAACTGATAGGCACTGATAGACAGCACTGATGGGCACTGATAGATGGCACTGATGGGCAGCACTGATATGTGACACTGATGAGGAGGCACTGATGGGCACTGTTTGGCAGCACTGGTGGGTACTGATTGGCAGCATTGGTGGGCATTGTTGGGCCTGCACTAATTATCAGTCTAGATGTCCCTTTCACACAAGCCAGTTATCGGCTCTCCCCTCTCCTCTCCTCTTGCTGTCAGTGTGAGAAAAGGAATGCTGATAATCGGCTTGTGTTTACATCCTGATCAGCTGTCATTGGACACAGCTGATCATGTGATAAAGGGCGGCTGTAACTGGCTCTTTACCCCGATCAGTGATCAGCGCTGCCCTATTGACATCCTCCCGGCAAAGTGAGCTGTAGCCGTCATTCGGCTATAGCGTGGGTGAGAAGAGTTCTATATGGCCTTGTGGGCGGGGCAGTAAACAAAATACTCGCTGTTGGGAATCCTGAGCTGTTCTGTGATTTAGCTCACTGATGCTCCCCCAGAACTGAAGTATCAATATTGTGTGGAGTTGACATTTTGAAATATGAACAAAGAAAATCCCTCTATAGTGTGTACTTGTCTCATTCCAGAGCACCAAGTGTCATTTCTGTCTGCTGCTTCCTTCTTCTGCTATCAACATGAATCGCTTCTGACAGGTTTTCCTGACACCAAGAGAAAAATGGTGACATGGGGAAGGACCTCCAGCTGATTGACAGCCTCACCTATGTTCCTGTGTGCTGTGTGAAGAAGAGGGTGTGTCCCTTCCTTCCAATCAGCTGTCAGAGTTCCACAGATAAATAGGTACAACTTATGTAGGAGGATTTGTTTCATCTCTGTGTATCACTTGAGGCCAGTCACTTCACTGGGTATATGGAAGGGTTTACAGACACTTTAAAGCTGAACTTCAGTCAATATTAAGTGTTGAGATGCATTGTTGGAGAAGAACCTACCTGCTTTGTGTTATAGTGAATCAGGCCCACCCAGCGCCTTTCGTTGCTGTCTGGTGATCTGGGAACCTGTGCTTGTGGTGTAAGACCAGACTTCCTGGCCACGCCCACAGCAGACTCCTCCCCTATCTCTCACATCCAGAAATTCACTTTTTTTTTTAATACAACCTAAGCAGATTCAGCTGTGCCTTGGAAGTAAGAATGTGATTGGATACAAGAAGAGGAAGTGACACCTCAGGGTTACAGGAAGTACATACCCAGTGACCCTGTGAGGTGCTCTCTGAATTCTGTTTGGGTTACACACAGTTTGCTCCGTGTTTGCAGTATTTGCTTATAGAGCGCTGGCAACTCATTGATTGGCTGTCTAGAACTGCTCTTAAACTTCAGCTATAGCTAAATCTATGTTTTTTGATATCACCTGTTATCTGGAAGAACAGGCTTCCATTACTCACCCCCTTCTGAAAAAAAAAAACAATCCTGTTTCCTGATATACAAATGACCACCAGAGGGCGCCAACCAAAGTGTAAAAAAATAAATAAAAATTTAGAGTGACACAAAACATTACTTTCAAACAAATGTTACAATATAACATATATACTGACAACTACTACTACTACTAATAATAATAATTTAAACAATTACTAATAATTATAATGACTTTTTGACAAATGTTACAATATAACTTGTTCACTGACATATAATAATAGTAATATTAATAACGAATAAAATAATGACTATTTGTAATAATTACTTCTACTAATAATAATGCTTTTGGGGAAAATGGTATAATATAGAACACATGCGGAAAGTATTCACTTTTTCCACATTTTGTTATGTTGCAGCCTTTTTCCAAAATGGATTAAATTCATTATTTCCCTCAAAATTCTACAAACAATCCCCCATAATGACAACGTGAAAGGAGTTTGTTTGAAATATTCGCAAATGTATTAACTACTTAAGCCCCGGACCATTTTGCTGGCCAAAGACCAGAGCACTTTTTGCGATTCGGCACTGCGTCGCTTTAACTGACAATTGCGCGGTCGTGCGACTTGGCTCCCAAACAAAATTGGCGTCCTTTTTTTCCCACAAATAGAGCTTTCTTTTAGTCATATTTGATCACCCCTGCGGTTTTTATTTTTTGTGCTATAAACAAAAAGAAGAGCGACAATTTTGAAGAAAAAGATGCATTATTTTTTCTATTTTGCTATAATAAATATCCCCCAAAAATATATATAAAAAATTTTTTTTCACTCAATTTAGGCCGATACATATTCTTCTATATTTTTGGTAAAAAAAAAATCGCAAACCGTTTATTGATTGGTTTGCGCAAAAGTTATAGCGTTTACGAAATAGGGGATAGTTTTATGGCATTTTTATTAATAATTTTTTTTTTTTACAAGTAATGGTGACGATCAGCGTTTTTTATCATGACTATGACATTATGGCGGACACATGAGACATTTTCGACACAGTTTTGGGACCATTTTAATTTATACAGCAATCAGTGCTATACAAATGCACTGATTCCTGTGTAAATGACACTGCCAGTGAAGGGGTTAACCACTAGGTGGCAGTGTAAGGGTTAAGTGTGTCCTAGGGGTGTGTTTCTAACTGTGGAGGAGCGTGGTTCTGTGTGTGACACGTCACTTATCACCGCTCTCGATCACAGGGAGCTCTGATCAGTGACACTGTCACAAGTCAGAACGGGGAGATGCTTCTTGACATTAGCATCTCCCCGTTTTTCCTCTCCGTGAGACGATTGCGGGTATCCCTGCGGTGATCGAGTCTGTGGGACCCGCAATCCGACTCACGGAGGTTCTGACCGGCGCACACGCGATGGCACGGTGGCAAATTTAAAGGGACGTACAAGTACGCCTATTTGCCTGTCCGTGCCATTCTGCCGACGTACATCAGCGAGCGCCGGTCGGGAAGTGGTTAAAAATGTAAAAAACAAAAAAAATCCCATGTACATAAGTATTGACGGCCTTTGCTCAATACTTTGGTGAAGCCCCTTTGGCACCAATTACAGCCTCAAGTCTTGTTGAGTATGATGTATGATGAGTATGATGAGTATGATGTATGATGAGTATGATGAGTATGATGTATGATGAGTATGATGTATGATGAGTATGATGAGTATGATGTATGATGAGTATGATGAGTATGATGTATGATGAGTATGATGTATGATGAGTATGATGAGTATGATGTATGATGAGTATGATGAGTATGATGTATGATGAGTATGATGAGTATGATGTATGATGAGTATGATATATGATGAGTATGATGAATATGATGTATGATGAGTATGATGTATGATGAGTATGATGCTACAAGCTCAGCACACCTATTTTTGGACAGTTTCTCCCATTCTTCTTTGCAGGACCTCTCAAGCTCCATCAGGTTGGATGGGGAGGGTCGGTGCACAGCCATTTTCAGCTCTCTCTAGAGATGTTCAATTGGGTTCAGGTCTGGACTATGGCTGGGCCACTCAAGGACATTCACAGAGTTGTACCATAGCCACTTCTTTGTTATCTTGGCTGTGTACTTAGGGTTGTTGCTCTTGTTGAAAGATGAAACTTCACCCCAGTCTGAGGTCCAGAGCGCCCTGGAGCAGGTTTTCATCAAGGATGTCTCTATACATTACTGCATTCATATTTCCCTCGATCCTGATTAGTCTCCCAGTTCCTGTCTCTGAAAAACATCCCCACAGCATGATGCTGCTACCACCATGCTTCACTGTAGGGATGGTATTGGCCAGGTGTTGAGTGGTGCCTGGTTTCCTCCAGACATGACGCTTGCTATTCAAGCCAAAGAGTTCAATCTTTGTTTCATCCTCTATGGCAGTGGTTAGGGATGGACTGACAACTCATGGGGCCCCCGGGCAATAGGAGATTATGGGGCCACACAGTATACACACACACAATATACAATCACACAGTATACACAGACATGTTTCTATTGGCTGAGAAGGTACTGGAGAGGTGGGGCAGCTATAATCTCAGGATTTTTAGACCAAAAGGATGTCGGTAAGGGATATTTCAGAGACAGATGTAGAAAAAACAAAGATTTTTACATACTGTCCCTGGTTTTACTGAGGCTGGCAAACCTGATGGGGCCCCCTAGTGGCCCGGGGGGCCCTCGGGCAGTGCCCGAGTAGCCAAATGGTCAGTCCGTCCCTGCCAGTGGTCATCAACCCTGTCCTCGGGGCCCACTAACAGGCCAGGTTTTAAGTATTACCTTGGGGAGATGCAGACTAGAATACTACAATCACTGAGCAGCAAATGATATCACCTGTGATGTATTTCAGTTATCTTGCAAACCTGGCCTGTTGTTGGGTCCTGAGGACAGGGTTGATGACCATTGCTCTATGGGGAGGAAGGGCCGTAAAAAAACACTGGTTTTTACCAATCAAGGAAATCTGCCAACATCTCAAAATGACTTGTAGAGACAACAATGATACCCCAGTTGGGACCTTAGAGGCAGACAAATGAGGTGATAAGACAGTATAGCAAGAGTATAATAAGAGATAACAAAATGTTATTGTTGTACAATCATAAAGCATAAGCATTTAGTCAGTAGATAATCATGTTAATAAAAACAGATCATATTGGGACATGCTGATTAAAAACAAATAGCAAATAGCACCCACTAACTCAAAAATGTTGGAGCACCAGGCTGGCCAATATGAAATTACGAGGCCAAATCCTGCATGGTGTTCGCAGAGCAATCCGACGCGTTTCCAAGTAATGTTTTTTTCCTTCTTCAGGGAGAGAGAGGGGGATGCAGCACAATCTAGAGTGTGATGGTATTAAACCATCTCCCAGGGACCCTCCATAGTATTTCCCCCAAAAAATTGCATGTTAACACACATGCAGGACACCAAGGTCTGAATGGACCACAACTCCCAATAAAAACGTTATTTCATAGTTTCCCACCCAACTCCCTCCTCCACCACTCAGCTGTCATCACAAAATCCCAACAAAATCCCAACCCCCCCAAACAAGATTTTTTTGTTGATAATTTTTCTTTTCATAGATATTGTTAGACCAGTCACGTGGCATCATTACTACATGTCCCTTTCATCGTTACATTGGGAGACCAGGGCACTGTGGTCCCCATGACGCCCTGTACACAAAGTACCTTGTGGGCGTCATGCAACCCAGAAGACTGAGGACATCTTGTGGTGGAGCGAGGTACTGTACAGGTGTTGCCACTGTTTTTTTTTTCAAAGATACAACCTCCAGGGCTGTCATCTTCATCCTTGTTTTGCTACAGGTCAGAAAGTTTATGGTGACAATAAAACAAAAAGCAGCATTGGGGTACAATCCACAGAAGAATTAGAAAAGAGGAAATCGTCCCAAAAGTGGCTTTTCGGGTATAACCGGGGACCGGCGGACACCTGCTGGCTTCTTGTCTTTTTGCTATTGCTTAAAATAAAGTCAAAACTTTTTGTTTTCATTTTGGATAGAGGATGAGCTCATTCGCATCATGAGGTGGATCGCAACTCTTTTGTTTTGTGCATTTTAGGGGAGCCCGTGAATTTCAAAATAGGTGCAGGCGTGATTTTTCAAATTGCATCGCACCAAAATGCATGGTACATACGGTTTAGCGGGATTAAGTTCATGCATGTAAGAATTAACCTGTCTGCAAACCTCAAACATGCAATATGAACAAAGTATATCCATATATAGTGTGTACTTGTCTCTATCCAGAGCACCAAGTCTCATTTCTTTCTGATGCTTCCTTCCTCTGCTATCAACATGAATCACTTTCCTGACACCAAGAGAAAAATGGTGACAGGGGAGGGACCTCCAGCTGATTGACAGTCTCAGCTCTGTTCCTGTGTGCTGTATGAAGGGGGGTGTGTCCCTTCCCTCCAATCAGCTCTCAGCTCTCCTCACTGAGCTCTGCAGAGAGTAACTTCAGCTCTCTCCGCCACCTTTTTTCTGATCTCTAAGACAAGCATTATAAATTCAGCACTTTGAAAGGATGTAGGGGAGAGAAACTGCAGATAAATAGATACAACTTATCTAGGAGGATTTTCATCTTTGTTTTACCTGTGGATAGTCACTTCACTGGGTATATGGAAGGGTTCACAAGCACTTTAATGGCATCAGGGCATGTCTGCAGAAGGCAGTGAGTTTTCATGTGCTGCAGGAAAACGCACAATTTTGCATGCATTCCTGCACCACCCTGCACCTGCTGTGAACAAGCCCTAAGGGAGGGTTATAACCCCTGTCAGTTTTTTTTATCACCCGTGTGTGTCCCATTTGGGGAGATTTCCCTTCGTTTCCGGCCCTATAGCCAAAACAGGAAGTTATAGGAGATCCCTGCAAAGTGAGGGAAGATCTAGAACTAGTGACCCCATTGGAAGATTTCCCCTCTACTGGGGTTCTGGGGACAACACAAAATTTGGGATTTTCTTTCACTTTCAATGATAATGGTAAACAGGACAAACCGAGAGGATGAATCTCCTTAATGGGGACACAGAGAACAATAAAGACCTGACAGAGGTTCTAATCCCTCTCCACTCTATCCAAAACTAAAGACACATGTTTTGTTGCAAACCCTGATTGAAGTTTTCTACATCATATCGGATCATTGGACCGATGCTGCATGCAATGATTGTGCGTACCACCTGTATATATATATATATATATACATTTTTTTTATTAACTCAATGGGCATGTGTTTTTTTTTCATCCTGAATAATTATGGATGAAGTGTGTGTATATATATATATATATATATACACCCCTCACATTTTTGTAAATATTTTATTATATCTTTTCATGTGACAACACTGAAGGAAAAAAAAAAAATATATATATATATATATAAATGTATTTTTATTTTTTTACATTTATTCATTTATTATTATTATTTATTTATTTATATTTATTAATTTATTTTTTAACTCAATGGTCTTTTTTCATCCATTATGAATTAAAGATTATATATAGTATACATTTATTTTATATTTTATATATATATATATATATATATATATATATATATATATATATATATATATATATATATATCTCATTTATTTATATTTAAAAATTATATTTATTAATTTATTTTTTAACTCTATGGTCTTTTTTCATCCATTATGGATGAAAGATTATATACAGTATATATTTTATTCTATATTATTTTCTATGATATACTTAATATATATATATACACACACACATACATAAAAAAAAAAAAATATATATATATATAGTATATCATATAAAATAATATAGAATAAAATATATACTGTATATAATCTTTCATCCATAATGTGTATATATATATATATATATATATAATATATATATAGATATGTGTGTGTGTAAAAACTTTTTTTTTTTTGGTTGAACTCAATGGACATGTGTCATTTTGAAGGACTATATAAGAATCCACAGTTAACATCACTCCATAGATATGATTGCTCTGATAGGTCAGTATAGCCGGGGTGTGGTGTGTCCAGGTCACCAGCACCGGCTAGGTGGCACATGGCTGGGCCCTGAGTGTGTGTGGGCAGATGACACCCCGGTGACACCCCCCATCTGACAGATGGAACCTGTGCACTGTATTAGTGCCTTCACACACACACATAATGAGTGCTGTTATGGTGCCCTGGTGCTAATTGGTGCACATTATCACGTGTGAAATCACCCTGATGCAATGGGTGGTGTGGGCCCAGAGTACCGGGGTCATGACGGGTCTATCTGGACCCAAGCAGAGGGGTGATATCTAATCACATGACTGGGGTGTAATGGCAATCATTAGTCAAAGTTGAAAACTGCATGTGGGGCCAATGACAACCAATCAGAAGTCTGAAGATAAAACTTCCTTTTAAAAGCATTTTTCGGCTTATTTATGGGTCATCAACAGAATTCTGTATTATTTTAAGTTCCTTGTAAAGTATGTAATGAATATATTCATGTGCTGGCAGCCATATTTGCTCATTATATACGCAGCCTGTAGTTGTGGCTGTGCTTTACTGTTCCTCCTTCATATATACATAATGAGTTGTGATTGATTACGGTTGAATAATCATAGATATAAAGATCACTGGGTGTTTTTATTTACAAATGTTAAACAATGAGCATGTGTTTCCACACAAACATACACAATGTTATAAAAACAAACAAACAATATAAGCAAGATATCTTCGAAGTGAATAAATATTACAGCATGATGAGTGAGACCAACAATCTTTGTGGTTGGCCACTTATGATTGGTGGTAGACATGTGCACTGCCGGAAATTTTCGTTTCATTTGTTTGGGGTTTTTTTTTCGTTTTTCAGGTCATTCGAAAATTCAAAAATCTGAAGATAAGAAAGAAAATTTGAAAGAATAACTAACTGACTAATAATAAGTAACTATTAAATTATAGGTAAGCTTTAAAGCTCTCTGATGCCATTTTGGCCTCCTCCAATGTTTGTTCAGGGCCCGAGAATTGCAACCCCCCCTCCCCCCAATTACTATTACATTATAGGTATTGGAATTTCCTTTTAAATTTGGCTGTTGGTGAGCGCAACGAATACAAACTTATCCAAAGTTGCGATTTTATCCGAAATAACGAGTTCCGCATCTAAACAAATGTGACGGAACTAATTAATAATAAATAAAAACACGTTTTTATTTTTATTATTTTTATTTATTACTATTAATTTGTTACGTTCCATTCGTTTAGATGCGGCATTCGTTATTTCGGATAATACGTAGCTTTGCATAAATTTGTATTCGTTAAGCTCACTAACAGCCAAATTTGAAAGGATATTCCAATACCTATTATTTAATAGTTAGTAATAGCTAAAGTGGAGTTCCACCCCAAAAAGCGAAAATGTATTGATGTGCGTAAAAATAAAAAAAACATTTGTAGAAATTTTTTTTTTATGCACCTCTAAATGCCTGTTGCTAGGGGGTCCCTCGTAATCTGCCTCCTTCAGCGCCTGGGCTCCTGACGTCACTTCCCTCGGTGCAGGAAGGGAGATCGCCTCTTCCTCCCCCCCCCTTGTCAATCATCTGAGACACGTGACAGGTCCCAGATGATTGAGCGGCCAGTGACGGCGTGCGGTGCGGCTTGCGCATGCACAGTGGGTGCCCGCAGTTAAAATGCCGGCGCCGCTGAGTGGAGGGGGGGCGAGCGGGGCTTCGATCTCCCGCATCGCTGGACCCTGAGACAGGTAAGTGTCCGATCCTTAACCACCCGGCCGTATATATGCATTGGCCGGGTGGGAGCCGTCTACTCCTGATAGGCCGTTCAGGAACGTCCTTCAGGAGTAGCGGGATCGCGCGCGCGCGCCCGCGCAGCGGCGCGATCCCGATGTGCTCGTGTCACCCGGACACGGCACATCTCAGATCGGCAGGAGGGCTCTGTGATTGGCCCTCCTGATCACATGACGGCCGTGTCCAATCACGGCCGTCATGTGATGTAAACAAACAGCCGGTTGCTAGGCAATCGGCTCTCCTCTCCTCACACGGAAGTCACTGCTGAGGAGAGGAGAGCAGAACGCTGCAGCCGGCTGATGATCAGTGAGTATGAGCTGTTTTTACAGCTTTTTACTCACTGATCATCAGTGTAGTGTAAACACACAACACACCACACAGTACAAACACAGTCCCCACATATGTCCCCAAAACACACATGTCCCCAAAACATACATGTCCCCAAAACATACATGTCCCCAAATAATAAAAACACATGTCCCTAATAATAAAAACATGTCCCCCACATATGTCCCACTAAAATCACATGTCCCAATGATTATCTGCACACATATGTACGTGATCACCTGCACACATATGTACATGATCATTTGCGTACATATGTCCGTGATCACACAAACCAATTATTATACACTTAACGGAATTTTTTTTACCAAAAACATGTAGCAGAATATTGGCTTAAATTTATGACAAAATTTGATTTTATTGGATTTCTTTTCAAATAGAAAAAAGAAAATATTGTTTTTTTTCCAAAAAACGGAGTCGTGAATAAATAACACCAAAATAAAGCTCTATTTGTGCGAACAAAATGATAACAATTTCATTTGGGTACAGTGTAGCATGACCGCGCAATTGTCACTGAAAGCGCTAGAGCGCTGAAAGCTGAAAATTGGGCTGGGAAGGAAGGGGGTGAAAGTGCCCTGTATTGTAGTGGTTAAAAGTCAGCAGCTGCAGTATTTGTAGCTGCTGACTTTTCATTTTTAATTTGTAAAAGGGAACCCATCTTTAAGTTATCATTTCAGATTTTTGAATTTTCTAATTTCCAAATTTTCTAATTTTTGAATTTACAAATTTTCGAATATTCGAAAAATTCGTAAAACGGGTTTTCCTTAATTTGGAAATATCTGAATTAACTCATTTGTTGAAATTCGTTCAAAATTTTTTTTTTTTTAGGAAAAAACAATGTGCACTTGTGCAGTGACACCATCCTGGCTGGTTAGATATAAACATAGCTGTGCGGCGCTAGAAGCGAGACTCCCTAAACCAAAAATATACATTTTTACAAATCTTTTGCACACAAACATACATGAATATTACAACGTTATAACATGTCTATTGCATGGATGTTTCTTTGATCAATCTGCGCTACGATCGTTTCTCTGATGCTCAGATATGCGTTCGATCGATCAGAAGTGATCAGCAAAAATCTGGCATGGCTGACCGATCGTTCAAGAGCTCGTTAAATTGGGATATGTGGTTTATTATTGGGATATGTGGTTGATTTAATTTTTTATTTGCAATGAATAATCGATTGAATGATCATATTGATATGTGTGTAGCCAACTTTAGCCTTTCAGATAGATTGAAGATAATGGGCTCCATTCAAAATCGTTATCTTACCACATAGGGGCATGCGATAAGATACCGCTCTGCGTTTTTTCAAAAAGTTTTTTGGCATTCACTAAAAAAAGCTACTAAAATACCGCATGAGTTATTTTATGAAGTCACGCGGTATTTTAGTAGTGAAAACTTGCGGCAGTCTAAAGCCCCGTGGTAGCCGGTGTATTTATTACCAGTAGTATAGTCAGTGGGGGTTGCCAACAATAAAAATAAAAATGGCCTGGGCCCCCCCCCCAATACATACCAGTAGGGCCAGAACAAGGTGTGGGCAGGAGGGGGCAGCTACCCTGGGCACTGTGGTATTATGTGAGGTGGGAGGGTGCCACAAGGAGATGGGATTTGTTTTGGGAGGGGGGGAATTTGGAATGCAGAAGAGGGTAAGAATTGTTCTAGGAGCGCAAATTTGATGAGAGGGGTGCCAGGAGTGGTGATTTTGGGGGATTTGTGCTGGGAAGGGGGAATTACATAGTCAACATTACATAGTAGGTGAGGTTGAAAAAAGACACAAGTCCATCAGGTCCAACCTATGTGTGTGATTATATGTCAGTATTACATTGTATATCCCTGTATGTTACGGTTGTTCAGGTGCTTATCTAATAGTTTCTTGAAACTATCAATGCTCCCCGCTGAGACCACCGCCTGTGGAAGGAAATTCCACATCCTTGCTAGAAGAGGTGATATGGTAGAGGAGGGAGGGAATTTGTGCTAGGAGAGGATTTATTTTGGGGGCGGAGGGGTGTTTCTGCTAGTAGGAATGATTTGGGGGGGGGGATTTGTGATAGGAGGGGGGATTGTCAAGGGGGGGGGGTTGTGAAGGGAGGAGGCATTTGGAATGTGGAAAAGAGGATGTATACTCAGAGGAGAAATTTAAGAGGTAGAGGATTTTTTTTTTTTGGGGGGGCGGGGGTGTGCTGTGGGTATTTGAGGAGAGGATTGGAGCTGAAAGGGGGTATGGAGGGGGCAAATATTTGTGCTGGGAGAGGGGATTTCAGCAGGGGTGAATTTGTCCTGGGAGGAGGGGAAATTTATTCTTAGAGGGTAAACATGTGGGTTAGTGCTGAATTTTATTGGGGGGGGGGATTTTTGTTGGCACATGATGCTCATACTTAGGGGGGGAGGGGGCGATGCACGGCTTGGTAAGTTTGCCCTGGGCTCTAGATTAACATGTCCCAGCACTGCATACCAGACCTTTATCCAAGCATGCAGCCCAACAGGTCAGGAAAAGGGGGGGCAAACAAGTGCCCCCCCATCCTAAACCATACCAGGCCACGTGCCCTCAACATGGGGGGTGCTTTGCGAGCGCCCCTCCCCAAAGTACCTTGTCCCATGCTGATTGGGACAAAGGCCTCTTCCCTACAACCCTGGCAGGTTTTTGTGGGGGTCTGCGGGCAAGGGGCTTATCGGAATCTGGAAGGGGCACAGGAGGTAGTTTTTGACAAGATCTTTATTAAAAAATCGGGTTCTTCTCCCTGTTAGACATGGAGATGAGTGAAGGGAAGATGGTCCCCACCCGTCTCCATATCATTGGGTATCGCTGCGATCGGTAAAGCGAGAACAATAATTCTAGACCTCCTCTGTAACTCAAAACATGCAACCTGTAGAATTAGAACATCGCCTATGGAGATTTTTAAGGGTAAAAGTTTGTTGCCATTCCATGAGCGGGCGCAACTTTGAAGCGTGACATGTTGGGTATCAATTTACTCGGCATAACATTTTCACAAAAAATTGGGCTAACTTTACTGATGTCTTATTTTTTAATTTAAAAAAGTGTATTTTTTCCAAAAAAAAGTGCGCTTGTAAGACCGCTGCGCAAATACGGTGTAATAGAAAGTATTGCAATGACATTCATTTTATTCTGTAGGGTTTTAAAAAAAAGTAATTTTCTAGCAAAAAATAAATAAATATATTTTAACCTGCAAACAAGTCTTAAAAATAGGCTTGGTCTTAAAGTAGTTCAGGTCCAGTGTACTGCTTGTACCTTGATGAATGGGACATACCCCGAAAGCTTGTCCTGAAAAATTGTATGTTAGTGCAAATAAAAAAAGTATCACAGACAGCGGCGGTGCGTTCATTAAGGGCGCCCCCTCTCTCCAGCCACCCCCCTTTATGATTAATGGGTAGATTCATGCATTGCATGAATCCATCCATGGCCGCCACCGGCATCCCCTATTCAGTCGTCCGGCCCCTTTTCAGACCCATGGCACCTGAATTAAAGTGGTGGGGGGTGTATTTGCACCTGATTAGAACCATAGGCTCTAATAGGCTTCAAAAAAGGTGAACTGCGAGCGCAAAGCATTGCACTCAGATTCCACCCAGGTGTGTTAGAAAAGCGAATGAGTATTTGCTTTTAGAACATTGAACCACCTCTCCACCAACCAGGTAGCATGAGTCTGATACCCATCACCTGATCGGCTAAAAGGACGGGGGCTGCGATTGGACGCCTATCAGGAGGAGGGGAGGAGATGCATGAAGGACACAGCGCACCACTGCAAGGTCCCACAGCTCGCTGCCGTCACCTGCAGCCTGACCCACCACTGTCTCACAGTGGCAACTTTTGATGGGCATAGTGGTGGCATTTGATGTGCACAGTAGCTGCGTTTCATGGGCACAGTGGCTGCGTTTGATGCCACAGTGGCTGCATTTGATGGGCACAGTGGCTGAGTTTGATGGGCACAGTGGCTACATTTAATGGCACAGTGGCTGCGTTTGATGGGCACAGTGGCTGCGTTTGATGGGCAGAGTGGCTGCATTTGATAGCACAGTGGCTGCATTTGATGGGCACAGTGGCTGCATTTGATGGCACAGTGGCTGCATTTGATGGCACAGTGGCTGCATTTGATGGCACAGTGGCTGCGTTTGATGGCACAGTGGCTGCATTTGATGGCACAGTGGCTGCGTTTGATGGGCACAGTGGCTGCATTTGATGGCACAGTGGCTGCATTTGATGGCACAGTGGCTGCGTTTGATGGGCACAGTGGCTGCATGTGATGGGCACAGTGGCTGCATTTGATGGCACAGTGGCTGCATTTGATGGCGCAGTGGCTGTGTTTGATGGGCACAGTGAGCTTCAAATTATGGGGGTTTTTTCAGAATTTTTCAGTTTGTTTGCGCCCCCCCCCAAAAAAATTTTGAGCACCAGCCGCCACTGATCATGGACAGTACTCAATTGCTTCTATTGCTTCCTATGTGTGAAATTCCTGGTGTTCCTGTCAGTCCCTCTGCTTTCCTATTAAAAACAGACCACACTAGGTATGAGAGCACACCGCGGTCAGTTCTTTAGCTGTGCTGAGAACTTCTCCAATGATAAGACTTGTCCTCCACCCCCACCCCACCCCCCCCCCCCCCCCCCCCCCACACAGCCATCCACTGGGAAGATCAGTGTGCTGCTGTTTCTCCTCCCCCAGCTCTTATGCAGCTGAGAATTCTGGGAAGGTCACCCATTGTCTTCAAATTAGTAGAGTTCACGCTGGTTGCCCCAAAGGATTCTGATAGATCCTACATAATTCTAGCAAGCAGAGAATTCTGTGAAGGTTGGCATTGTCTTCTAATTAATGAAGTTCACGCTGGGTGCCCCAAAGGATTCTGGTAGATCCTACTAAGTTCTAGAGTGCAGACTATTCTGGAAAGGTTGAAGTTGTCTTACAGTTAGTAGAGTATACAGTGGCTGTCCCTGAGGATCTTGGTAGATCCTACACAGAGAATTCTGGGAAGGTCACCACTGTCTTCCATTTAATAGAGTCTGCAATGGCTGCCCCAAAGGATTCTGGTAGATGCTACATAGTTCTAGAGCACAAAGTATTTTTGGAAGGTTGCCATTGTCCTCCAGTTGGTAGAGTTCGCACTGATTGCCTCATTGTCTTCCACTTAGTAGAGTTTGCCCTGGCTGCCCTAAAAGATTCTGGTAGATCCTACATAAGCCAATCGTGTAGAGGATTCTGGGAACGTTGTCATTATCCTCCAATTAGTACAGTTCACACTGGTTGTCCCAAAGGATTATGGTGGATCCTTTAAAATGAGTGTAGAGGATTCTGGGAAGGTCACCATTGTCTACCAGTAGAGTTTGCACTGGTTGTCCCCAAGGGGTCTGGTAGACACCACATAATTCTAGAGTGCAGATGATTCCAGGAAGGTTACCACTGTCTTTCACATAGTAGACTTCACACTGGTTGCCCCAAATGATACTGGTAGATATAATTCTAGAACACAAAGGATTCTGGGAAGGTCGCCATTGATTTCCAGTTATTAGAGTCTGAAATAGCTGCCCCAAAGGACTCTGGTAGACTCTATGTAGTTCTAGAGCACAGAAGATTCAGGGAAGCTTGTCATTGTCTTCCAGTTAGTAGAGTTCGCACTGAAGGCCTCAAAGGATTCTGGTAGTACCTACATAATTTTAGTGCACGGTGGATTTTCGGCAATTTCACCAGTATCTTCCAGTTAGTAGAGTCTGCAATGGCTACCTCAAAGGATTCTGGTAGACTCTACACATTTTAATTTACAAATGTTAGTGTACAAAGGATCCTGGGAAGCTCACCAGTATATTCCACTTAGTAGAGTCTGCAATGGCTGCACCAAAGGATTCTGGGAGGTCTCTGGCGTCTTGCATCCATCAGCTGTGCACCATACAGCCAAGATCAGAGGCTTTCATCCCAGGCAGAAAGGGGGGACCTGGTGTGATTCTACTCCTGGGATTGGGGGGGTGGGGCAGTGGACATTTGCACTGTCTTGCTGGGGCAGGTGCAGAAAGTGACACTTGGGGCGTCGGGCAGATTAAAGGGCCCTACGCACCCAGCAACATCCCAGCAGAGAAGGACCTCTGATCACAGGCTGGGATAACACGACGGAGAGAGAAAGCAAAATACTAAGAGGAAGCCGGGGAGAGAGGACATGGAGAGAGGGGACAAATGGGAAACACTTTGTATTTACACAGGCTACGTGTCACACGGACAGCTATTTATTGTCATCGCTGGGTGTGAACCAAGAAGATGACATCTACATGTCAAACCATCTTCTGTACATCTCTGGGATATTAATGCTCCAACTACTGTCTACCCATACGCCTTGCGGCGCTTTAGTGGGACGGTAATCTGGCTTCTATGAATGGAGCTCTTGGGGCCCAGCGGTCCATTGCATTGCGTCAAGACAAGGAATAGGCTGCCAACGCACCACGCCAAAAGAAAAAACACGCTTTACTAATTTTTTTTTCTAACAATGCAGTGCACAACAACGCAGAGTATATCTGTTGTGGAGCCCTGTAGTGCATTGGGCTCTACTGTGCAATACGTTGGGGTGCCAACACATACACATACAGCAGGTATATTGCCATGCGTTGCCATTTACGTCTTTGCGGTGTGTTACCTTACATGCGTTAATGCCGACTGAGCCACACATTAATGTGCATTGGGTTAAGGCAGCCCATTGAAACGCAATACAACACACTACCATGCGTTGTGGGCAGGTGTGTTGGCGTTCCTTTCAAAATACATGGCACCACTACTCAGTAAAACCTTATGTGCATTACCATGCGTTGCGTCAAGCACCTTACTCTAGGGAAGTATAAATGGGCCCTAAAACTTCTGCCAATAGATGCCAGATTACCTTCTATTCCTTGGATCTGTGGAATGTATGGTTAGATCTGTGGGGCTACTACATTTATAATAATTCATGGTACATCCCATTAATCCCATTGGTTGATATTTCAATCAATTCCAGAAAAATATTGATCACTTTGCAGCTTTTTTTTTTATTATTATATTGCATTAAATTGTTATTTTCACCTTTATTTGATTGCTACTTTACTATTATACTATATACTAAAATGTACTTTAATTATTATTATTTTTTTAATGAGATCAGAGATCAGATATTAAATAAACAATGTACCTGGTGTCATCTGGAATGACCAATCAAAATTCATCTAAAAAAAAAAAAAAAAAGCAGCTGAAAGTGGATTTGGAAACAGGAAATCAATGTTATTGGTATTTTTTTTTTGTCCAATAAAGTCCCACATTTAATCCGACCGTAATAAGTCCAATCTATGTCGGGTACAGCGTATGGGGCAAACTCTCCCAGCAGATGTTGTGGGACATTATAGGGACTAAGAGACATTAGAGGAGGGGGAGGGCAGGAAACAAGGTGATAATTGTGTAATGAAGGAGATTAAGTCTATATAAACAGAGAGGGACAGTGTGTACAGACCCCCCCCCCCCCCCACTATAATATATTCATTATATGTCATTATATACTGCTAATTCTACATCATCATATAGACAGTGTACAGATACCACCCCCCACTATATGTCATAATACACTGCTAATTCTACATCATTCTATGGACAGTGTACAGAAGACACTGCACCCAACCACCACTATAATATATGCATTATATGTCATTATTATATACCCCCCCCCCCCCCACTATAGTATATTCATTATCTACCCCCCACTACAATATATGCATTATATGTCATTATATACCCCCCCACTATAATATATTCATTATATACCCCCCACTATAATATATTCATTATATACCCCCCACTATAATATATTATATGTCATTATATACCCCCCCACTATAATATATTAATTATATGTCATTATATACCCCCCACTATAATATATGCATTATATGTCATTACATACCCCCCCCACTATAATATATTAATTATATGTCATTATATACCCCCCCACACTATATGTCATCATCTACCCCCCCCCCACTATAATATATTCATTTCATTATATACCCCCACTATAATATATTCATTATATACCCCCCACTATATTATATTCATTATATACCCCCCCTATAATATATGCATTACATGTCATGATATACCCCCCCACTATAATATATTCATTATATACCCCCCACTATAATATATGCATTATATGTCATGATATACCCCCCCACTATAATATATTATATGTCATTATATACCCCCACTATAATATATGCATTATATGTCATTATATACCCCCCCACTATAATATATTAATTATATGTCATTATATACCCCCCACTATAATATATGCATTATATGTCATTATATACCCCCCCCACTATAATATATTAATTATATGTCATTATATACCCCCCCCACTATATGTCATCATCTACCCCCCCACTATAATATATTCATTTCATTATATACCCCCACTATAATATATTCATTATATACCCCCCACTATAATATATTCATTATATACCCCCCACTATAATATATTCATTATATGTCATGATATACCCCCCCACTATAATATATTATATGTCATTATATACCCCCCCACTATAATATATTAATTATATGTCATTATATACCCCCCACTATAATATATGCATTATATGTCATTATATACCCCCCCACTATAATATATTAATTATATGTCATTATATACCCCCCCACTATATGTCATCATCTACCCCCCCACTATAATATATTCATTTCATTATATACCCCCACTATAATATATTCATTATATACCCCCCACTATATTATATTCATTATATACCCCCACCACTATAATATATTATATGTCATTGTATACCCCCCCCCCCCCCACTAAAATATATTCATTGCATGTCATTAAATGCCCTCACTATAATATATTCTTTATATGTCATTATATGACCACACTATAATATAATGCCCTCACTCTAATATATTTATTATACGTCATTATATGCCCCAAATATAATATATACATTATATGTCATGATATGCCCCAACTATATATATATATATATATATATATAGATAGATAGATAGATAGATAGATAGATAGATAGATAGATAGATAGATAGATAGATAGATAGATAGATATTCACATTGCAAATTATTAAGTCAAATAACTAATTGGGATGAGTCATAATTGACTTTTTACGGGTCTACCCATGTAGAGTGAATAGTGATTGGTTGGGATGGGTTAGCATAGTCTTGTTAGGTGTGAAATGGTTTGGGTGATTCTCACACCATAATTTGTGGTATTTTGTTTTCTTTCCCTTAAAGTGATGAGTACACCCCTCCCAGCTGTATATTGTCACCCCACCCCCTGTATATAACATCCATCCTCTGCCCCCGGGGCTAGACCACACCATGCACAACACACTGACACTAGGCTGCTGCCTGACCACACCTGCCCCGCTCAGCCGGGATATGGGTGAGTATCTATCTATCTATCTATCTATCTATCTATCTATCTATCTATCTATCTATCTATCTATCTACTATCTATCTATCTATCTATCTACTATCTATCTATCTATCTATCTATCTATCTATCTATCTATCTATCTATCTATCTATCTATCTATCTACTATCTATCTATCTATCATCTATCTATCTATCTATCTATCTATCTATCTATCTATCTATCTAATTTATTCATCTAGAAAAGCTTTTCTCAACCTTTTTACCCCAGAGGAACATTTAAAATAACTTTCTGGTCTCAGGGAACCCCTGCTTAAATAAATGAATTGGGGGGTCATTAAGTACACCCCCCCTTCCGTTTATGGTCAGTGGGAATTATGCAGGCACCATCAGATGGGAGGTCAATCAGCCCTAGCAATCTCTGGAGGAACCCTAGGATTCCATGGAACTCTAAATAAGAATGTCCGATCTTCCTATCTTCTTTCCTGCCTTCCTTCACTTCCTTATTTCCTTCCTTCTTTATACTTATTCTGTAATTAGATCAGTCAATGAATAATTGCATGTTAATGTAAACCTTTAGTGCTCAACTGGAAAAGTGATTGATGAATTTCCTTACTCCAATTTCCATCATTTAGCGTCTTTTGTGAAACCATAGCAGACCTGTTTCCCATAGCAATGTTCCAGCCTAATTTGGGAAGGTGATGAGGGAATGTAATTGCGATGGGTAACAGTGATCCCTTTTGGGTTGCAGTGGGGGGGGGGGGGGGGGCAGACATTATCACTTTGTACATGAACTATTTAGGATCCCAAGTCATAGAGATGGTGATGTAACTTTTTACATTTTTTTGCTATTTAGGTACAAACCTCCCCCCATCGTCCGGATACTATTTGCCCCCTCAGTATTGCTCTTCTGCCTTGCCACCACCTACCTCTCTACAGATTAGTGCCCGGCTGGAGAACAAGAAACTGTGGGAAAAGTTCAACTCTGTGGGAACAGAAATGATACTCACCAAAAATGGCAGGTGAGCTACTACCATGGGAAGGAGGCAGGTCACCACCATGGGGGGGGATGGCAGGCTACCTCTAAATGAGATAGGCAGACCCCCTCCAAGAAAGGGGCCATGCTATCACAGAGAGAGGCGTATGGACTATCACCAAAAAAAGGGGGGGCAGGCTACTGCCAAGGGAAGTGGACAGGCTACCACCAAGAGAAGGGAGAGGCTAGCACTGAGAGCAGGGGACAGACTATCACTGACCACCAAGAGAGGGGAGTGGGCTACTGCCAAGGGAGGCCTACAGGCTACTGCTAAGGGAGGGGGGCATACTACTACTCAGGGAGGGGGGGGGGGCTGGCACAAAGAGAGGACGATGGACTACAACCAAGAAAGGGGAACAAGCAACTACCAAGAGAGGGGAACGGGCTATCACCAAAAGAGGGAAATGGACTTCTACCAAGGGAGGTCTACAGGCTACTGCTAAGGGAGGGAGACATACTACTACTCAAGGAGGGGGGCAGGCTACCACTGAGAGAAGGAGATGGTCTACATCCAAAAAAAGGGGATAAGCTACCACAAACAGAGGGGGGCAGGCTACCACTGAGAGAGGGAGATGGACTACAACCAAGAGAAGGGGACGAGCTGCCACAGAGAGAGGGGGGCAGGCTACCACTGAGAGAGGGAGATGGACTACATCCAAGAGAAGGAGACGAGCTACCCCCAAGAGATGGGGACAGGCTACCACTGAGAGAGGGAGATGGACTACATCCAAGAGAGGGGGCAAGCTACCACAGAGAGAGGGGGGTGAGCTACCACCAAGAGAGAGAAATGGACTTCTGCCAAAGGAGACCTTGGCAAGAGAGGGAGATGGACTACATCCAAGAGAGGGGGACGAGCTACCACCAAGAGAGAGGGGGACAGGCTACCACTTAGAGAAGGAGATGGACTACATCCAAGAAAAGGGGACGAGCTACCACCAATAGAGGGGGACAGGCTACCACTGGGAGAGGGATGTGGACTACATCCAAGAAAAGGGCTACCACAGAGAGAGGGGGACTGGGCTACCATAGAGCGAGGGGCACAGGCTAGAGGGGATATAGAGAAGGTTTTTGAAAACATTAGTAGACATTGACAAGAATAATATAAAAGGACATAAAAACATTGTAGTGTATTTGGATATGTTAGTGACATCGGATGAATCGATCTCACTCCTCTTTCCACCAGGCGCATGTTCCCAGAGTTCTTGGTTTCCCTTTCCGGCCTGGATCCGCACCGTCTCTACTCCCTGTGTGTCCAGGCCGTGCCCGAGGGTGAGAACCGCTACAAGTGGAGGGATGGAGTATGGAGCAGGAGCGGCCGAGCAGAACCAGGACCGCCAACCCGCTTCTATCTTCACCCAGAATCTCCGGCTCCTGGCCACCGGTGGATGGAGAGACCCATCTGCTTCAACAAGATCCGACTGACCAACAACACCCTGAGTCAGGGGGGGCAGGTAAGAAGTAAGGATGAGCGGAGACGTTTCAGTGAAATTGATTTTGCTGCAAAAATCTTGCTGGAATTTTGGCAAAATTTGCCTCTAATTTCACCAGATTTTATGCTTAGGTGAAAAATGCTTGGAAAACAAATACAGCTTAAAAATTATTTCTATGCCACTCTGTGAAGTGTTTTGTGTTTATTTCCTCACTTTGAGTACATTTTTTTTTCTTCCCTCATTTTTTTTCTGGTGTTTTCCCTCATTTTGAGAATTTTATCATTATATATTTTTTTCTTATTTTGTTAGTGTATTTAAAAAAAAAAATCTAATTTGTTTTAATATTTTGTTTTTATGTTTTTTTATCCCCGTTTTATATTGGTAATATATAGATTTTTCAGGTTTTTTTCCCTCATTTTGTGAGTTTTTATACCTATTTTTTTCCCTCATTTTATTTGAGCATTTTTTAATGTTTTTGTTCCTCATTTTATTTGAGCATTTTTTTATGTTATTGCCCCTCATTTTGTTTGACATTTTTATGTTGTTTTATATTTTTCCTCCTTTTGTTTGAATATTTTATTGTGTTTTATATTTTTCTTCATTTTGATTGAATATTTAAATTTTTCATGTTTTTTTTTTCTTCATTTTGATTAAGTAATTTATTGCTCTTTTATGTTTATTACCTCTTTTTGTTTGGCTTAAAATAGCCAAACAAAAAAGAGGAAATAAACATAAAAGAGCAATAAAATACTTAAACAAAATGAAGAAAAAAAAAACATGAAAAAATAATAGTTTATTTTTATTATTTTCCGTCATTTTTATTAGGTATTTTATCTTTTTTTTATGTTTTCCCTCCCATTTAGTTTATTTCTTTTTTTACATTTTTTTTATTGGCATATATTATTTTTTTAATTTTGTGTTAGTATTTTTTTGTTCATTTTATTAGTTTTTTTTTTCCTCAGTTTGTTTATTTCACTTTTTAATTTACATTTTTTTGAGTTTGAATATGTTATTTTTTCATGTTTTTTTATTTTATATTTTTTAAAAATATTTTTTCCCCTCATTTTGTTTGGCATTTTTATGGTGTTTTATATTTTTCCTCCTTTTGTTTGAATATTTTATTGTTTGTTTGGCTTAACAACAAAATTAAGAAAAAAAAACATGAAAAAAATTGTTTAATTTATTATTTTTCCAAATTTTTCTTAAGTATTTTATTTTTTTAAATGTTTTTCTCCCCCATTTAGTTTATTTATTTATTTTATTTGCAAATATTATTTTTTCATTTTTATGCTAGTATTTTTTAAACTATTTTTTTGTTCATTTTGTTAGAGGTTTTATTATGTTTTTTTCCCTCATTTTGTTTATTTCACTTTTAATTTTTATTTTTTTAGTTTGAATATGTTATTTTTTTCATTTTTTTTTTTTTAATTATATAATTTTTTCATGTTTTTTCCCTTATTTTACTTCAGTATTTTATCTTTTTTATATTTTATTTCTTTATTTGTTTGTTTCATCTTTTTAGCGTTTTTTTCTTATTTGGTTTGAATATTTTCTTTTTTTTTTCATGTTTTTCCTTCATTTTGTGTCAGTATATTTTTTTTAATTTTATATTTTTTTTTTCATTTTTTGTCCCTTATTTTACTTGAGTATTTTAGCTTTTTATATATTTTATTTCTTTATTTGTTTGTTTCATCTTTTTAGCGTTTTTTTCTTATTTGGTTTGAATATTTTCTTTTTTTTTTCATGTTTTTCCTTCATTTTGTGTCAGTATATTTTTTTAAATTTTATAGTTTTTTTTCATGTTTTTTTACCTTATTTTACTTGAGTATTTTAGCTTTTTTATATTTTATTTCTTTATTTTGTTTCTTTGTTTTAGCTTTTTCCTTATTTGGTTTGAATATTTTCTTATTTTTTTTTTCATGTTTTTCCTTCATTTTGTGTCAGTATATTTTTATTTTTTTTATAATTTCATCGTTTTTTTCATGTTTTTTCCATTATTTTACTTGAGTATTTTATCTTTTTTTATATTTTATTTCTTTATTTTGTTTGTTTCATCTTTTTAGCATTTTTCCTTATTTGGTTTGAATATTTTCTTTTTCTTTTCATGTTTTTCCTTCATTTTGTATGAGTATTTTTTTTTCTCATCTTGTTTGAGTTTTCTAATAGTATTTTTTCCACCCTCGTTTTCTTTATCATTGATCGTTAGATCGACTTCTCTCTAGCAGGAGTGGCTATAGATGGAACGAGATCTGGCCAGTCCCTGCTGACCCAACCGAATTTCGATCCATCTCTGGCCAGCGTTAGGCTTTATAATGGAGATGCGGTAGAGTGCTCAGCTCTCGTTTTGGGCTCATGTGATGTTTGTGTCTCCCCCTCCCCCAGATGGTTCTTCAGTCCATGCACCGCTACTCCTTGCGCCTCTATGTCATCCCAACCTCCGACGGCGGATCTCCACCCCGGCCGGCAACTTCCGTCTCCTTCCCTGAGACATCTTTCATTGCGGTGACCAGCTACCAGAACCCCAGGGTAAGAGAAGTCCCCACCACCCCTCTTCTTCCCACCAATCTGTACCAGGCCAACTCACCAAACCTATTTGACCACACCCCTTACAATCTGATTGGACAATCTCCTCGAGACCTAACAAAATCCGGTTTAGTCCAAGGCCACTGCCTGATTAGATAAGGATTGAAACATGTTTTGACCACTTCTAATTGTCACATAGTTGTTGGTAAAGCCTAAGATCTTTAATACTTTGAATTTCCACCGTTTTTACATTGGCCTCTCGCGCGTTTCGTCACGCTAAATGAAGTGAAGCATGCGTGCACAGTGCAGCTTGTTGATTATGGTTTTATCCATAGCATTAGGGACATCTTTAACACAGGGCAAAAGGGGGCAGCTGCCCCGGGCCCAGACTTTTTTGCGAGGCCCTTGAGCACGCACTGGCCACAAATAGTTGATAAGTGGATTCAGGGGGGGGGGGCCCAAAAAAATATTTGGCAAGGGTCCAATCATTATTAAAGATGGCCCTCCATAGCATGCTCCACCCACAATGCCCCAAAATAAAATAATCATAGGATATTATTTATTTATTGACCCCAATTAAAATTTCCCCCGTTTTTACATTGGCCTCTCGCGCGTTTCGTCACGCTAAATGTGGCGAAGCATGCGTGCACAGTGCAGTTTGTTGATTATGGTTTTATCCATAGCATTAGGGCCATCTTTAACACAGGGCAAAAGGGGGCAACTGCCCCCGGCCCAGATGTTTTTGCGAGGCCCTTGAGCACCCACTGGCCGCAAATAGTTGATAAGTGGATTCGGGGGGGGGGGGGGCAAGAAGATGTTTGGCAAGGGTCCGGGGGGGGGGGCCAAGAAGATGTTTGGCAAGGGTCCAATCATTATCAAAGATGGCCCATAGCATGCTCCACCCACAAAGCCCCAAAATAAAATAATCATAGGATATTATTTTTTATTGACTCCAATTAAAAGTCCTTAGTCCTTCCTTCTGTCATAGACCCCTCCCACTTATATTCTGACCCCTCCCCCTTACCTTCCTCTCTCTACTCTCTCTCCAACAGCTCTCCCTGCTGAAGATCGAGGAGAACCCGTTCGCCAAAGGAATAAAATACTTCAAGAATCAACAAGAAAGGTAAACGGGTCTTCTATTGTTTTCTGTAATGTGTCTATAATAATAATCTAACTGCCAGACACCAGTGTGGGGATTCAGGTTTTAGTTCCCCAGTACTGATTAAGGCATTTAAAAAGAAATGGCGTTTTATGGCCACTGGGTGGCGCTTATAATCATACTACCGGTAGGTATTTATACCCATAGACAGAATATGGCAGGTTTCTTTGGAGATATGTGCAGATGTGTGTCGCATTCCTTTAGCAAGCTTCTTATACATAGACCCCCACAATGTGTGTGAAGGTGTCAGGCACTCAGTGTGTGCATTGGCTGAGCTTCCATTATAAGGGCAGCATGGGTTTCTTGGGAAAGATATAGGGGTCATTCTTTATCTTTAAACCTGCAGTTTAATCTGCATGTATTTTGCCTTCCCCCTCATACATACTAATAAATGTAAAAAAACAAAAACAAAAAAAAAACACCATATTTTTCATCACTGTGATGTCATCACTGGGTCTCTGTGCTTCTTTGTGCAATGCAGGCAGATCATGGTTGGTGGGAGTGGCCTAAAACCACCACAGCACCCGGCCTCAGTACTCCTCACAAGCAGTGGCGGCTGGTGCTCAAATTTCCTGGAGGGGGCGGCCCGTGGCCCCCACTCAGCCAGCCATCCTTCCAACCACCACCACCAAACCCCCCTCCCTCATCGCTCGATCGATCGCCACTACCCACTCCATCAAGCGCCGCTTCTCTCACTCGCCCATCGCACGTCTCTTTCCCCGAGTCCCGGTGGTCTCCTCCCGACCAATCAGGAGTCCTGGAATCCGGCCAATGGGTTCTTAGGACTCCCAGGCCAATCGGAGTCTCAGTACCTGCTGATTGGCCAGGATTGACCAGGAGGAATACATTAGCGGATATTACTTTGCTATTGTCAGACAACTGGGTGGGCTCAGAGTGCAGTGCCCCCACCCTTTTTTGAACCCAAGATGTGCAGAAAAAGAAAAAACCCATTGAAATTCATGTGTCCTGCATGTAGATTAGGGGGCTGGACGCATGGACAGGGAGGGGTGGCGCTCGTGTGCCCTGCACGTAGATTAGGGGGCTGGACGCATGGATCGGGGGGCTCCCGTGCATCCTGCCTGTAGATTAGGGGGCTGGACGCATGGACAGGGAGGGGGCGGCGCTCGTGTGCCCTGCATGTAGATTAGGGGGCTGGACGCATGGATGGGGGGGCTTCCGTGCATCCTGCCTGTAGATTAAGGGGCTGGACACATGGACAGGGAGGGGGCGGCGCTCGTGTGCCCTGCATGTAGATTAGGGAGCTGGACGCATGGATAGGGGCAGGGGGTGGTGCCCATGCACCCTGCATGTAGATTAGGGGGCTGGGCGCATGGATAGGGGCAGGGGGTGGCGCCCATGCACCCTGCATGTAGATTAGGGGGCTGGACGCATGGATAGGGGCACAGACAGTGTGCTTACATCCCACCCAGGTGTGTCACAACAGTGAATCAATATTCGCTATTGTAACACTGATCCTCCTCCTGGCCAATCAGGGAGAGGGTTTTGACATCGGTCACATGAATTGGCTGAAAGGACATGCGATCCTATTGGATGCCTAGGAAGAGGAGGGTAGGAGCCTGAAGCCGCCATGGAGGTGAGGACACGGAGCCTCTGCACCATGCTGCCTGACACCCGCCACGATGGGGTAAGTGCCAGACTGACCAGCAAAGGGGGGGGGGCTGGGTGCTGCACAGGGGAGAAGCAACCCCCCCCAAAAAAAATAAAAAAAATACCGCCACTGCCTTCATGCATTCTATGTATGAAGATAAAAAGCATACTTACCCGAGACCCATCTTCTCCAGCGATGTCCATGACAGCAGTGGCTCTCTCAGCTCTTTCCCTCCTCATTGGCTCAGAAACAGCAGCGGGAGCCATTGGCCAGTGATCTGCCCACAGACACCCCCATTGCTCCAGCCCACCACCCCACACTAAGTAGGCGTGTGTATGACGGGAAAAAAAAAGTTTTGTTTCTTTTCGTTAATCTAGTCATTTCGTTTAGTTCAATTCGGTTGATTCGTTCAATTGGTAGTCGGAATTTGTATTTGACATTTTTTGAATCTTCTTTGAACTCACCGTTTTTTTCTCGGTTTAAGAGACCAAATCGATACATTTTGAATCGGTCAAAACGAAAAAGACGAATCTTCATCAAATGGCTACAATGACTCTTTAAATCTCCTTTTGGCCTTAACAAAATCAGCAATTATTTCCAAATGTTACTCTAATAACACACACAGTGTTTGAGTTCAGAAATGTGTTTACAGTTTGAATTCGAATGTAAAATTAGATTCAAATTTCAATTAGAATTTTGGAAATTCTGATGAATTTCATTTCGTTATTCGGGGGCATTCGGTAAAACTTTGTTTATACCATAATTCGGGTATTCGGATATATCCGAAACTCTAAATAACAAAAATTTTTGGAACGAAACAAACCGCACATGTCCAACACTAACCTCCCCCCCCCCATTTGCCGACTTGCTCGCTTGCCCTCTGGCCTGCCAGGCCCCCCGTCAGCCTTGCACTTACCCTATGCAGGCCAGGGCGGCTGCAGCTTTCCCCCTCCGCCCCCTCCGTGTTTCGGCCGTCGCGTCTCCTCCCGGCTAATGGGGTCTTCGGACTCCCGGGTCAATGGGGGTCTCAGGATCCGCATCCCGATTGGCTGGAAGGAGAAACAGGAAGACATTAGTGAATATTAATTCGCTAATGACACACAACAGGGTGAGCTCTTCACCCTGAGCCCATCCTTCTTTCTAAAGCCTCCAGCTCTAATCATGTGCTTCAAAAGTAAAAAAAAAGAAAAACATTGGAATCCATGCTTCCGGCGCCCTGCATGAAGATTAGGGACCGGGCGCATGGATTGGTAAGGACCCCCATAATGACCCACTGCTTTGGAGTCACTCTGCACATGCTCATTGTGGTATTTTGTATTGCTAGAGAGTTTTTTTTTTGTTTTTTTTCCTTGGGAGGGTGCATGTGATCAGCACAGGGCTAATCAGCACTGTCTAGACAGAGGGTCAGGTGTCCTGCAGCCTCATAGGAAAATCAGGGGAGAATAAAAACTCCTCCTACAAGCTTTAACCAGAAACTGATAGAAGTCACAAGACTGCTGTATACTGCTGATGAGAAAAAGGTATTTAGCGGCTATTATTCACTAAAATAATATAATTTTCATGTTCTGTGTACTGTAGGAGACCAGATATAGTGAATGCAGGGTGCTGGGTTAGGTAACACTCGAAGTATAGCAATTTGTGTAATAGCCACTAAACAAAGCTCTCTCTCAGTGCAATTATTGTGTCTCTCTTTTAATAACTGATACATTGGAAGGGTGTGCATTGTTTTAAGTGAGTTAGGAAGGAGAAGGAGCAGCAAAGCACAACCATTGTGTAGAGCTGCAAAGCAGGAGTGTGTAGTGAGCAAACGTGTCTTCCGCCACCTACATATATTAGAACAAATTGTACATAGGAATAACATTTTTTTTTCAAATAATAATATGCATTGAGAATATAATTTATAATCTGGTCTCTTTTGCATGTATATCTTGAAAGAAATCATTAAAAAAAAAAAAAAACTGCACGCTCTTTTTAAGCAGCGATTTTGGCTTGTTCTCTTTTTCAGCCACACACCCAAAAAAAGGATCTGTGGGCTGAAAAAAAATGACAGAGACTCAGGTAAGGAATATATGGCAAGGCAGGCCTGGACGGTACAGGCAAACATTCTGCATCATGGTTTTGTATTCAAGAGAACAGATTGCAATATGTCTATTGAAAATCATTTTCATGCATTACCAATATTTACCACAAGATGGTGCTGTAATGAAGCACAGATCGTGTATGTGTATATATATATATATATACATATATATATACATATATATCCACTTTTCCACTACAAGTGCACTTGGAAAAGCAGTCACTGTAGATCTGAGGGGAAGATCTGCAATGAGGGGAAGCTCTGCTGATCCAATCAGGTGCAAGCAAAAATGCTGTTTTTTTCTTGCAAGTAGTGCAAAGTGGATTTTCCTTTAGTAAATCAACCTCAATGTCTTTGTATTTTGTAGCTGATTAGATAGTAAAGGTTTATGCAGGCCATAGATTATGCTATTTTCTTTCCTTCTACCAGTGGTGGCCCGTCCATTAGGGGGCATAGGGGCGCTGCCCCCCCCCCCCAAATCCATGCACCCGACCCATAATCTCCATGCGGGGTGCTGTCGCATGAATTTAATTTTTTTTTTTTAATAAGCTCATGATTAGAGCCCGAGGCTCTAATTGGCTTCAAAAAATGGATGGACTCACGGTGCAGAGCACTGTGTCCTGAGCCCACCCAGTTGTTTGACATTAGCGAATTAATATTCGCTATTGTCTTCCTGATTCTCCTCCCAGCCAATCATGAATCATTAAGACCCAATTGGCCGAGAGGAGAAGCGATCGTATAGGCCGCTGAGGAAAGGAGGAGGGTGAGGCCGCCAAGCAGGTAGAAGCCAGAGCTGGGGTAAGTGCAAGAGGCCTTGGGTTTTGACACTGAGCGACTTACCACGACCGGGGGGGGGGGGGGGGGGGCGATGTTGGGTGTCTTTTGTGCCCTCCCCCAAATATACAGCATCAGCTGCCACTGGTTAGAGATAATACATTCCTGGAAGTGTTATACTGCCACATGACTTCCATGCACTTAGCATGAAACAATATAACAGTTGACAGGTCCGCTTTAGAGTGTGCCTCCTGTGCAGGGAGAACTGTAGACACAGTGCAGTTGCATAGCTCCCAACTGTCCCGGATTTGGAGGGACTGTCCTGGATTTGGAGGGACTGTCCCGGATTTGGAGCAATGTCCCTCTGTCCCTCATTCCTCCTCATTTGTCCCTCATTTTGGTCTGATCCATATAGCTGTATAAAAAAATTGCTGCATTTGCAAATTCCAAAAGCCAATATAAAGGAATTAATTATAGAGAGGGGACCATTATAGAGAATAAAAAGCTCCATTTGTTGTTGCCACCATCCCTAATATATTGTGTATGTAAAGAAAATAAGTACCCCCGGCCCGGTACTGTGGGACTTTAAGGGCAAACTTTTGAAGACCCAGTATTTTAGAAACATAGAAAAGTTTATTATTTCATAAAACACTATGACGGTCTGAGACAACACCATACACACAGTAGTACATGATCTCCATATATAATATGAGAACAAAATCAATTCTCTTATGGGCCGTCGCATTTCAGAAATTCAGGGTAAATCCCTTGTTCAGGGTCATGGGGGAGGTGATAGTTGGAGATACTCTGGACTAGAGAAAACAAACTCTAGAATACAACAGGGCAAACATTGTGTTAAACATGGAAGCATCACAGACAAAAAACACATGAACATATCAGTACTATATGCATGGAATCGAATGTTTGTTAAAAAGATTGTTGGGATAGCGCTGAATGCTAATGCTAATTCAGCGCCATGCCAACTATCTTTTTAACAAACATTTGATTCCATGAATATAGTACTGGTATGTGCATGTGTTTTTCTGCTGTGATGCTTCCATGTTTAACACAATGTTTGCCCTGTTGTATTCTAGAAGTCTAGACTTTGTTTTCTTTAGTCCAGAGCATCTCCAACTATCACCTCCTCCATGTCCCTGAATAAGGAATTTACCCTGAATTTCCCGAAATGCGTCAACCCTTGGAGAAGTGCTTTTGTTCTCATATTATATATGGAGATCATGTACTACTTTGTGTATGGTGTTGTCTTAGACCGTCATACTGTTTTATGAAATAATAAACTTTTTTTATGTTTCTAAAATACTGGGTCTTCAAAAGTTTGCCAATATAAAGGAATAGTAGTGGTAAAAAAAAGTAGTAGTGGTAAAAAAAAAAACACTTGTGGGTTTAACCAATCATTTTTTATTGTACAATTCTCTTTTAAGGGGGGTCCTATGCATGCATACTTTTGCTGATAGGTGTCCCTCATTCCCATCTCAAAAAGTTGGGAGGTATGCAGTTGCTGTCTATATCAGTGGTCATCAACCCTGTCCTCAGGGCCCATTAACAGGCCAGGTTTGCAAGATAACTGAAATACATCACAGGTGATCTCATTTGCTGCTCAGTGATTGCAGTATTCTAGTCTGCATCTCCCCAAGGTAATACTTAAAACCTGGCCTGTTAGTGGGCCCTGAGGACAGGGTTGGTGACCACTGGTCTATATGCCGTCTAGATCTCAACTTTTATCACCACGTATTTCCAATCTTTGTGTTTGCGGTTTGCTTGCTGCCCTGTTTGCTAAGCCTCACGTGTAACAAAGTGTCCTGCGTGTCCTTCCAGAATGTAAGCGCTTAAAAGAGAGCGCACAAGTCCCACTGAGCCCGGCTGGGGGCGACACGGAGGAGTCACAAGCGCTCTCAGAAGAGAGTGCAGAGGAAGCGGAGGAAAAGCAAGAATACGTAGAGGAGACTGAGGAAGAGAGAGCAGAGACTCAGCCGCCTGGAAAAGACACTTCAAGAGTCAGCAAGAAAAGAAGCCCGGGAGGGGACAGAAATCCGGAATGCAGGAGAGATCAGACTGTACATGAGAGCGCAGAGAAAAGAGAAGACGGAGGACAAAGGACGGACATGATTGTACAATGGGGGCCCCCGACACAGAGAACGCCATGGCTGCCACCCCCTGCGTTCTCTCCGCTAGCCCTGACACCGTACACTCCCTCCTCCTGTCTGATGGGACACAGGTAACCAGCAGCTACACAGGGTGCTCTGCATCTTTGGAGCTTATTTTTTTATGTTGTAAAAAAAAAAAAAAAAAAAAAGAGAGAGAGAATATTTATTCATAAATGTTTTCACCTAGAATCAACACGTTTTATACCTGTACCCAATGAGAAAAAAAATCTGCACACTGGCATAATACTCAAGAGAAATTGTAATATCTATTGGAAATAATAGTCAAATTATATTCCTGCATTAATAATATTTACCACAAGATGGTGCTGTAATAAAGCACAGAACGTATGTTAAAGCCGGAGTAAACCCGCTGAAGGTTTTTTTTTCTTGACCTGCAAAGGAAAAGGCATAATGAGCTAGTATGCACCGCATACTAGCTCATTATGAAATACTTACCTTAGAACGAGGCCCCGACATCTGGCCCGATCCACACCGAGGGAGCTGACATGTTCCCTCGGTGTGTCTCTTGTGAGTGGCCGGAGCGGCGATATCGTCACTCCCGTGTATGCGCGCGGCAGATTTCTTTCTGGCAGGGTCCAGGGTCTGCCGGACTTTCAGCCGAGAATCCCCTGTGCGCAAGCGCCGCGGCAGTCAGCGGCGCATTGCGAGGGGAATATCTCCTAAACCGTACAGGTTTAGGAGATATTATTTTTACCTACAGGTAAGCCTTATAATAGGCCTTATTATAGGCTTACCTATAGGTAAAAGTAAAAAAAATTACTATACAACCACTTTAAGATCATGTTTTAAAAATGTGTTGCCTGATTAGATGTTGAGCCCATAAAAGAGAAGTGAGGGATTGAAAAACAATATTATTAATATTCAAGGTACTTATATAAGTGCTGTCAATTTATGCAGCACTTTACATATACATTGTACACTCACATTGGTCCCTACCCTCAAGGAGCTTACAATCTAAGGTCCCTAACTCACATTCATATACTAAGGTCAATTTAGGCAGAAGTCATTTAACCTACCAGCATGTCTTTGGAGTGTGGGAGGAAACTGTAGTACCCGGAGGAAACCCACGCAGGCACAGGGAGAACATGCAAACTCCAGGTAAGTAGTGTTGTCGTTGGGTTTTAAACCAGCAACCCTTTTTTGCTGCTAGGCAAGAATGCTACCCACTACACCACTGTGCCACCCTACATATATACATATAGGTGGATGCTGCATCTGTCCCCCACTGCCTCTAGGACTGAGAACTGAGGGATCAAAGATGGCTGATGACTCAATACTCAGTGTGCAGAGAGCCATGACAGTGGCTTGTCAGTCACCGGCTCTCCACTCTGCCCCCTCCAGCACCCACTGGAGCGCCGGGCTGTGGAGGGGAACGGCAGCGGCTGGTTCAGGCTCCCAGCAGCTCACTGAGAAGGCTGAGCCAGCTGCCGGTCAGGAATCTAGGTGAATCCTGACATAAGAGTTGGGATCCCTTTAGAGTCTGGACCGGGTGAGTGACAACAGTATACTGAATACGGGTCACAGAACGAAATGCACTCCTGTGACCTACAGGAGTCGTGGGGCCAAAAGAGCTTTGGGTATACGTCTTTTTTTTGCTGTTCGTGTTGATTACTGTAAAAAGAGTTTTTCCTGGATTGGCTGAATAGAGTAATTAAGTTTATGGCCATTAAACCAAATCTTGTATATGCATTTCAAATGAATATTTAGCAGGTTCTGCTTGTCCCTTTGTTCCCCCTGTCCTCTACAGGCTTCATTCTGCTGCTTTTCACATTGTCGCTGTTTGTAGTCGCAGTCATGTGACCGTCTGCTCTTTTTTTTTTTTTTCACAGATTTGCCCAGCCTGTACATTCCAGTATGGCCCCCTTCCCTGCTCTGCCCCCCGTTCCTCCTCCCACTGCCCCCTACTTCCTTGGCCCTTGGACTTCATCAGCGGGTAGGTTTGGTCATCCCCATCCCGGACTTCCCCCCCAGTTCTTTCAGCAGCAAGTGTGTGTTTCGCCCTGGTACCTGTCCCCGCAGATTACCTCCAGAGGACTCTGAAGCTCTGAGTGTGGAGGAAGCCTGAGCGCAGAACAATGGACGTATGATGGAAGCTGGCAGAGCCCCCTCTGGAGCTGTGAACACTCTGCTGGGTTAGCTTGACTTGCCGCACAGCACTCTCCTGTAGTGATTAGTGGACCTGCCGCACAGCACTCTGCTGGAGTGATTAGTGGGCCTGCTGCACAGTACTCTGCTGGAGTGATTAGTGGACCTGCCGCACAGCACGCTCCTGGAGTGATTAGTGGACCTGCCACACAGCACTCTGCTGGAGTGATTAGTGGGCCTGCCGCACAGTACGCTGCTGGAGTGATTAGTGGGCCTGCTGCACAGTACTCTGCTGGAGTGATTAGTGGACCTGCTACACAGCACTCTGCTGGAGTGATTAGTGGGCCTGCTGCACAGCACTCTGCTGGAGTGATTAGTGGGCTTGCCGCACAGTACGCTGCTGGAGTGATTAGTGGACCTGCCGCACAGCACTCTCCTGGAGTGATTAGTGAACCTGCCGCACAGCACTCTCCTGCAGTGATTAGCGGACCATCCACACAACACTCTAAGACTGAGTAGAACCACCGTATACTGTTAGGCGGGTGAGTGCTGCTACAGACTGGGGTACAAGGGTTTCTATGAGAGTCAATGGGACAGGTGCAATCCTACAAAAAGATCAGGCTTGGGTTTTTTTTTTTCCTGAAGAAAGCTGCTAATTGGTGCACAGACCTGGGATTATGCACTCCTGCAATCTCAGAATACTTTCAGTTTTCAAAATGGACTTTACAGAGAAGCCTTCACTGAGAATAGAACTTCTCCTAAGTCAGGAAGCATGGAACCCAGAGGCAGGCAGCTTCATCAGGTCAGCAATGGCAACCATTGTGGTTCACTCAATGGAGGGGCTGCTTACTTATTGGTGGAATCCAGGGGTTGTAGGGTGAGGTCCCCCTAATATAATTCCTGACTGTTGCCATTTATTTTTTGTTTTGTGTGTTACATTGTCCATATTTTTAAATATATAAAGGGATGGTGGGAGCCCCTTAAAATGGGAAGAACAGGTGTACAGACTGGGGAACTCAGCACAAGGATGGTGAGAACCCCTCATATTCGGTACAGCAGGTGTACGGACCTGGGAACTCCACCCAGGGGTGGTGGGAACCCCTCATAATGGGCACAGGGGGGTGTACAGACCGGGAACTCAGCTGAAGGATGGTAGGAACTCCTTAAACCAGGGTATAGCATAGGTGCAGACCCAGGAACTCAGCACTGGGATGGTGGGAACCATTCATAATGGGCACAGCAGGTGTACAGACCTGGAAACTCAGCACAGGGATGGTGGGAACCTTTCATAATGGGCACAGAAGGTGTACAGACCTGGAAACTCAGCACAGGGATGGTGGGAGCCCCTCATAATGGGCACAGAAGGTGTAAAGACCCGGAAACTCAGCAAAGTAATGGTGGGAACCCCTCACAATGGGCACAGCAGGTGTACAGACCTGGGAACTCAGCACAGGGATGGTGAGAACCCCTCATAATGGGCACAGCAGGTGTACATATCTGGGAACTCAGCACAGAGATCTCAAACTAGAGCCCCTGAGAGATAGAAGCCTGATTGGTGGCTCAGGGGATAATGCAGTCAGCACTTAACCCAAAAGGGACATCCTGTTCGCAGGTTGTCAGGAAGTGACCTCAGCCACACAGACGGCCAAAACTGTCACTTTATTGGAAAACTAGAAGCAATTTATTGATAAAGCTCCGTATTTACAAAACACAAGCAGTAGCAGCACTGTGTCCCTCAGAATCGATGTTGTTGCTGCTCTTCTTCTGCTGCAGGCTCTTGAGTTTCCGGGGCCCGGGCCCTCTGCCCCCCTTCATATTTCTGTAGAAAGCGGTGCAGTTTAGAGGGGTAATCTGTCATAACGCCGGTGACCCCGTAATCAAAGGCTCGCTGGAAATCCGACTCCTGGTTCAATACCCAGAGGTAGACCTGTAGAGATGGGAGAGAGATTGTTTATTGACTGTCTGCATTAACCACAGCAACCAATCAGCTCTTAGATGTCACTTCTTTAGTCAATCTGACTTGCTGCGGCTTCTAATGCACATTGTGAGAAGCTCACAGTGTGCGGTGAAATCAGAGGAAGTCATTTCAGTGCAGGAGAGGAACCGGTAGAAATGTGCAAGACTGAAGGGAAGACCCAGATGTCAGATTTCATTTTTTGCCTCGTATTGCCCCCCCCCCCCCCCCGGGATGACGGCTCTGTGCACACATCTGTGCCAGCTCAATGTTCATGGTTATGCTCTGTGCAGACCCTTCCAACGCAGGCCTTGGATGACCAGTAATAATTAACTAGAATACTCCATTGCTCAATGATCGGTTCCTTCCTCTGACATAGATATGCAGGCATTTCCAAAGCCATCCATTATCAGCTTTGATCTTGTGTCTAGGGGTAGCCCAACATTTATAAATGTTTTCACACCTGAATTCAATAGGAAAATGTGTGAAAACTTTTATAAATGGGCCCCTTGGTGTCCTCCTCTCCTTACCTGAATCCCCCGGGCTTGTAGGTGCTTGAAGAGACCTTTCCTCATCATTAATCTGCAAAAGAGGTAAACATGGTTCTCTCATTACTTTATCATAGTACACATTACTACACACAGCACTACTACAACTGTAGATGTTCTTTACCCAAGTACACAGGTAGAATAGAGGGAAGGACGGCTGATTGCTATCCATGACTGGAGATGAATGGAGATCCAACCAACCATATTAGGCAGAGGTCTCCAAACTGTGGCCCTTTTCTTGCATTTATCTGGGCCTTGGGGCACTATTTCCTTCACTGACACCAACAAAGGGGCACAGTTCCTCCCAATGATACCAACAATGGGGTGCAATCAGACCAATGATGGGGGCACAATACCTCCCTATGACACAAATGATGGGTCACAATTCCTACCAATGACACCAATGATCGGGGCACAGTTCGTCCCAATTATACTAACAATGGGGTGCATTGACACCAATGATGGGGCACAGTTCCTCCCAATGATATTAATGGGCACTATTCCTCCCAATGATACCAATAATGACACCAATAATGGGGCACAGTTTCCAATGATACAAACAATAGGACACTAGTCTTCCCAATGCCACCAGTAATGGGGCACAATTCCTCCCAATGACACAACCAATGGGGCACTATTCTTCCCAATGACACCAACAATGGGGCACAGTTCCCAATGATACAAACAATGGGGCACTATTCTTCCCAATGTCACCAATAATAGGGCACAATTTCTCCCAATGACACAACTGGTGGGGCACTATTCTTCCCAATGACACAACCGATGGGGCACTATTCTTCCAAATGACACAACCCAAGGGGGACTATTCTTTCAAATGACACAACCCAAGGGGGACTATTCTTTCCAATGACACCAAGAATGGGGCACAGTTCTCAATGATACAAACAATGGGGCACTATTCTTCCCAATGTCACCAATAATGGGGCACAATTCCTCCCAATGACACAATCGATGGGGCACTATTCTTCCCAATGGCACCAAAAATGGGGCACAGTTCCCAATGATACAAACAATAGGGCACTATTCTTACCAATGTCACCAATAATGAGGTACAATTCCTCCCATTGACACAACCAGTGGGACACTATACTTCCCAATGACACAACCGATGGGGCACTATTCTTCCCAATGACACCAACAATGGTGCACAATTCCCAATGATACAAACAATGGGGCACTATTCTTCCCAATGTCACCAATAAGGGGGCACAATTACTCCCAATGACATAACCGATGGGGCAGTATTCTTCCCAATAACACCAACAATGGGGCCCAATTACTCCAATGATAGGGCATAATTCCATTTACTGACACAAACAATGGGGCACGATTCCTCTCATTGACACCAAAGATGGGGCATTCTTTACTCCAACTAATGCTGGGAAATTTTCTACTCCTGATGACCACAGTCCGGCCCCCCCAAAAGTCGGAAGGACAGTAAACTGGCTCTTTATTTAAGAAGTTTAGAGACCTCTACTTTAAAGCTTTCACATGACAACAGGACAGGCAGACCCAACCAGGCTCAGGCCCCAGTCCAGTAGGGGCGTACCTGCCTGTACCCCTGTATTGACATCCCTGTCCATAACCAATAAATCTACAAATACAAAATCATTGAGAGAGCAGCAAAGATTTTATGCTTATGCTACTTCAACCCGGGTGATACTTTGATGAGTTTCCGAGGATATTTCTCAGTTTGAATGGAAAAGGAATAAAGTTGTCAGTTTGTAAAAGTCTGGTTCAATGTGTGTTCAATGTAATTGGATCATGTGTGCTAGATCTGACTCATGTTTCTTTATTTGATCTTTCAAAGCATGCAAAAAAAAAGGGAAAGGAAAATGAATCTATTTGATCATAATTTAGAATAAACTGAAAAATAAGCAGCAAATGTGTATAGCTAAAACAAAAGAAAGAAATAAAAGCCCTGAAATGTGATCCGTATTTCCTATTACATTTGAAAGGTTGATGCAGAGTTGGTTGTGTGTGATCAGTGTTATCTTTCGTTAAGCTTTGTCTTACCCGAGTGTATATATATGTACAGTATACAATCATCTGCTGTGTACAGACCAATAAATATATATTTTCTAAAACTGTGTTTTATTCCTTTACTGGCTAGGCAACCAGACAGAATCGATTTTAAAGGTTTTCCCATATTTTTCTAATTGATCACAATGCTCCAGGCAAACACATCCACCACGGCCGGGGCTTCCCGGGATCTGCATTCTGCCCTCCTGGTATACAAATTCATAGGCCACACTACGCTGTATTTATTTTTTATTTTTTTTCTAAACTGCAACAAGCTTTATTGATGTCAGATTAGGTGAGACAAACTCTTTCTTCCCCGTCAGACGTGACTCTGCTCCTGATGCATTTCACCTAGCGGGCTTAAGCATAGAGAGTCAGAAATCAGTGATCTTATAGGTGGCCTCCTATGAGTAAACCCATATGATCAATTGCGTCAGCGGGTGCCATCACAACTGATGCATTTCACCCAATGGGCTTAAACTGGAAGTCCGGATTCATATTATCTAAACTTAAACCTGCTCCCAGCCCCATTCTATATAAGTCCTATACTAACTATACTGTAAAGTAAAACTGTTTCTACTCATCTATACTGAGGGTACTCCGGTCCAGTCACTTGATTTTCCCGGGGCCGGCTTCAGTGAAGAGAAGAGAAGAGATCGCCGACAATGGCGGCAGTGCCTGTGTGGTGACGTCACCCATAGATTTACTATGGGGCATCTGTTGTCTGCTGTCCCTCCTCCCATGAAACCCGCACTGGGATACAATCATTTAACTGGACTGGAGCGCCCTGAGAATAAGTAAGTACAGACATCTTTCAATTACAGCAGCGGTCTCCAAACTGATGCCCTTTGCTTGCCTTTATCCGGCCCTTAGGGCACTATTGCATCCACTGAAACCAACAATTGGGCACTAGTTCTCCCACTGACATCAATGATAAGGCAGAATTCCTTCCAATGAAACCAACAATGGGGCAGAATTTTTTCATTGACACCAAGGATAAGGCAGAATTCCTTCCATTACACTGACGATGGGGCAAAATTTCTTCCATTACACTGACGATGGGGTAGAATTTCTTCCATTGAACACAATGATGGGGCAGAATTTTTTCATTGACACCAAGGATAGGGCAGAATTCCTTCCATTACACTCACGATGGGGCATCATTTCTTCCATTGAACACAATGATGGGGCAGAAGTCCTTTCATTGACACCAATGATGGGGCACTATTCCTCCCACTGACACCACAGAGGGTATTGTTTACTGCCACTGAACGCCAGGACATTTTCTACTCCCACTGGCCCTAGTCTGCCCCCCTAAAGTCTGAAGAACAGTAAACTGGCCCCTAATGCTGCGTACACACGACCGGACTTTTCGATGGACTTGGTCCAGCGGACAATCCGACGGACTTTGCAGCTGACTTTCAAATGAACGGACTTGGCCCCACACGATCACTCCAATGATCACATGATAACGTAGAATAAGGAAGTTCATAGCCAGTAGCCAATAGCTGCCCTAGCATTGGTTTTAGTCCATCGGACTAGCACACAGACGAACGGATTGTCCGCTAAAAGCCGAGTCCGGTGGACAAATTTGAAGCCAGTCCTATTTCTAGGTCCGCCGGACTTTTGGGAAGAAAAAGTCCGCTGGAGCCCAAACACGATCAAATTGTCCGACAGACAAGAACGATCGTGTGTACGTGGCATAAGTTTGGAGACCCCTGTTTTACAGGATAGTTACTAGAATTTAGAATAGGGGTGGGAGAAGGTTTAAGATGAGATAGTATTTTCCTGGATTTCTACATTAAACATAAGAGGTGATTAAGTTCATCAATTGTCTTCTATGAGGTGTACGGCTTTTTGATAGCGACAAACATAATTATGTGAAAGAAGGATTGTGCAGATCAAGCAGTCGCATACTGGAGGCTGCGCTAAGACACAGGCGTCACGGAGGAGCACAGGGTCCACTGGAGTCAGTAGATGACATGAGATGCTCTGGGGTTGCCACCTCATCCCTTTAAACCTGAACACACATTAATTACACGGGTTCTGTGGCTGATTAAGGTGGTAATTAAACTCACTTGGTGCCCTATCTGCATTAAATTAGCCTCAAAACCTGTGTAATTCATATGTGTTCAGGTTTAAAGGGATGGGGTGGCAACCCTACCTATAACAATGGATAATCAAGGGTGTCACGGAGTCATGGGGCACAGATGAGTCACTGGATAACACTGGATGCAAAGAGTTGTCTTAGAATCATGGGGAAAAAAAACACAGCTGCAAGGAATCCCTGGATGACTTTGGATACAGAGTCATGTGACACACGTGAATCATTGGATGATCACATTTAGACGCTCAAGGGTTTCATGGAGTCATTTGGGGTACACAGGTGTCAATGGATGACACTTGGATGCTCAGGGATGTACTGAGCCCACTAGGAGTCATGGGGTACTCAGAGGCTGGATGGGAGGGCCAAGGAGGTATGAGGAAACAGGTGCCTATGGCAAGGTTTAGCTGTAGCATGTCAACGCAAAGTCTCGAAATTTCAGGTGGCGAGTGAGTGGTAGCGGCACAGGCAGTGCTGACAATTGCATGCTGAAGAGGAGACCAGGTTCTGGATTCCCAGAGAGGGGAGTGTGATGGTTGGGATGTTAAATTTGCCATGAAATTAAAACACCCAGAAAAAATGTTTTGAGCTAAAAAGTCAGCACACTCACATTAGCACCATTTGGGGCTTAGTAAGTGAACTATCATGGGGAGGAAGGGACAGCTGATTAAACTGTATGACCCACAGTCTGCGGGCATCTGACCATCACACCTATATGAGCTTGTTGGACATTTTCTTTCAAGTCCCCCATCCCTACCCTTTTGGTATAACATCTCTTGCCACTCTGGAAGCCTCCACTCTTCTGGGAAGGCTTTCCACAAGATTTCAGAATGTGTCGGTGGGAACATTTGTAAAGGTCAAGGTACTGATGTTGGACCTGAGTCGCATTGCATTGCTATTCATCCCAAAGGTGTTCAGTAGGGTTGAGGTTGGGGCACAACCCATCTGAACCACTAGAGTTCCTTCACACCAAACTGATCAAACCATGTCTTTGTGGAGCTGCCTTTGTATACCAGAATTCAACAATTCGGAGGCGGCAGGGAGTCCACATACTGTCCATACAGAGCACATGTCAGGTATTGTATACTAAGTTGATTACACGGCGTGCACTTACTTGTCCTGCAGAAGGACCAGAAACCGGTTCCTCATGAGCTGATTGTGGGGGAAATACGTCCTGTGATGAGACAAGTGTTAGTACCGAGACCTGTTTATCCTGTTAATACAACACAATGGTCTGAATCTGGCCATTGCAAGGGGAGACGGCCCAGTGCTGGTGTCTGTCTACGGCAGGTACTTGCCAATGGACAGGAAACCCCCATACCCAGGGAATGGACCACTAGAGATGATAGCTCAGACTGACCTGTTTATAATGGACGGCATGTAGGTTTCCACCACGGACTCTGGCAACGGCACGAAGGGAAGGAGACCAGTATAGTAGAGGACAAGGAGGATGATCCCTCGACGGGGTGTGAACATGAAGGGCATGTCGGAGTTCTGGAGACGAAAAGACGAGGATGAGACAAGGAGGACAGGAGATAAGGGAGAGAGTGCAAATAAAATTGGGAATAGTCGGGGGGGATCGTGGGCGGGGTTCTGTTTGGTATTTTTTCTTAAACTACCAAACCTAAGAAGCCCGGTATAGTAATCTGGGCTCACAACCCAACCAATTATTGGCCAGTGATTACATGGAAGTGTTTTGGGTGGATGTGGGGATGAAGGTTGGGGGGGGGGGTGGTGGTTGGGGGGTCTGTTTGGTAGTTTTTCTTAAGACAATTCTTTACCTCCTCCCGACATTTCTTCATGACTGGATCGCTGGTACTGGCCCAGATTGTCCTTTCTGTCCTCTGGTACTTCTTCACCAGGTCTGAGACCTACAGGAGCACAGTATAGCTGCATTACATATTCTGACCACACAGTGGCGCAGTGACCACACTAAGGTGCGGGTTCACATCTGGTTCGCAGCATTTTATATGCACCTTTTTAGGTGCAGTACTTTTGAACTCTATATAACGTGCTTTTTTTTCCAATGCGCACAAAAGGTGTGAACAGAGGCTTAACACTTTATTCATTAAGTACCTTTTTAATCAGCTCATCGCAGTCTCGCTTTATCTCTATGTTGATGGGTTTCTCTGGGAATCTCTGAAAGACTTCCTCCAGCAGCGGCATTTGACGATCGTGTCCTAAAGACATGTGACCTGAAACACACAAACATGTGACTGTTCTGCCGGCAGTACTGGCGCAGGTCATGTGACTTCTCATCAACTGCCACTGAGTCCTAAGTTGTCCTGTATAGTAATCCGGTTGGTCACATCCCATCCAATCATTGAACAGTGATTGGATGGGACAATGCGAGGGGCTTACAGAAAATAAATAGAGACCATCTTCGATCACGACCAGCCCCAACATTGGCCAGCAACAGCTATATGACTGGCCAATGGGAGGCGATAAGGAGTGACTGTGACTTATGATCCCCTATATGTGTGTGTTGCGTACATCACAGTAGCCATTACACACAATACACCTCACCCAAGCCCATGGAGCCCAGTATACAATTTCTAGCTCAGTTACCTCTAATGCAATTATACAGTTTAACCACTTCAGCTCCGGACCAATAAATACCTTAAGGACCAGAGGTCTTTTTGCAATTTCGCACTGCGCTGCTTTAACTGGTAATTGCGCGGTCATGCAATATTGCACCCAAACGAAATTTGCGTCCTTTTCTTCCCACAAATAGAGCTTTCTTTTGATGGTATTTGATTGCCTCTGCGATTTTTTTTTTTGCGATATAAATGGAAAAAGAGCGAAAATTTTGAAAAAAAAAGATATTTTCTTCTTTTTGTTATAAGAAAAATCGAATAAACTAAATTTTAGTCATACATTGAGGGCAAAATTTATTCAGCCACATGTCTTTAGTAAAAAAAATGTCAATAAGCGTATATTTTTTGGTTTGCGCAAAAGTTATAGCGTCTACAAACTAGAGTACATTTTCTGGAATTTACACAGCTTTTAATTTATGACTGCCGATCTCATTTCTTGAGGTTCTAAAATGGCAGGGCAGTACAAATCCCCCCCAAATGACCCCATTTTGGAAAGTAGACACCCCAAGGAAATTGCTGATGGGTATGTTGAGCCCATTGAATATTTATTTTTTTTGTCCTAAGGGATTGAATAATGACAAAAAAAAAAAAAAAAAATTTTTTTTTACAAAAAGTTGTCACTAAATGATATATTGCTCACACATGCCATGGTTATATGTGGAATTGCACCCCAAAATATATTCCGCTACTTCTCCCGAGTATGGGGATACCACATGTGTGGGACTTTTTGGGAGTCTAGTCGCGCACGGCACCCCGAAAACCAATCACCACCTTCAAGATTTCTAAGGGTGCAAATTTTTGATTTAACTCCTCACTACCTATCACAGTTTCGAAGGCCATAAAATGCCAAAATAGCACAAAACCCCCCAAAATGACCCCATTTTGGAAAGTAGACACCCCAAGCTATTTACTGAGAGGCATGTTGAGTCCATGGAATATTTTATATTTTGCCACAAGTTGCGGGAATATTACAAACTTTTTTTTTTTGCACCAAGTTGTCACTAAATGATATATTGCTCACACATGCTATGGGCATATGTGAAATGACACCCCAAAATACATTCTGCTGCTTCTCCTGAGTACGGGGATACCACATGTGTGGGACTTTTTGGGAGTCTAGTCGCGCACGGCACCCCGAAAACCAATCACCACCTTCAGGATTTCTAAGGGTGCAAATTTTTGATTTAACTCCTCACTACCTATCACAGTTTCGAAGTCCATAAAATGCCAAAATAGCACAAAACCCCCCCAAATGACCCCATTTTGGAAAGTAGACACCCCAAGCTATTTACTGAGAGGCATGTTGAGTCCATGGAATATTTTATATTTTGCCAAAAGTTGCGGGAATATTACAAACTTTTTTTTTTTTGCACAAAGTTGTCACTAAATGATATATTGCTCACACATGCTATGGGCAGAAGTCAAATTACACCCCAAAATAAATTCTGCTGCTTCTCCCGAGTACGGGGATACCACATGTGGGGGACTTTTTGGGAGCCTAGCCACGTACGGGACCCCGAAAACCAAGCACTGCCTTCCGGATTTGAATATAAAATGCTACCAAAAAACCTGTTAGCGATGGCAGGGATCAGGCCTGACTCTGCGATCGCTGCAGTTATGTGTTTAGTGTTTTGTAAGTGACAGTGATCGATCGATACTGCACTTGGGTGGGCTGGGCAGAGGGGCAAAACGCAGGTGCCAGCAGGTATTTGGGCTGATCCCGCTAACAATGCGTTTTTTTGGAACCCTAAACTGCTGGGGACGCTAGTATAGATCTGATCAGATCAGATATTGATCTGTTCAGATTCTATACCACTACGGGAGGTGTATGCTTTGCGTGTGGGTGTTAGCGGTACTGGCACTAACCTAGCGCTGCCTGGGGCGACGCAGACCCTGACCCTAAAACCTAATTGATATCACCCGCCGGGTGATCAGGGGGTTAAACCTTTATTGGGTAATAAATGGTGGGTGCCCTGATGCTATAAAAAACAAACTAACCAGAGTCACCCGTAACACTTATACGGTGATCAGTGGTGAAAGGGTTAACTAGGAGCAATCAGGGGGTTCAAATTTTTATTAGGTAGTATATGGGGGTCCCTGGCGCTATATAAAAACCTGACGGGGAACCTAAATAACTAACTGGCTAACCAGCGTCACCAGTGACACTTATACTGTGATCGCTGGTGAAAGGGGGTGAAAGGGTTAACTAGCAGCAATCAGGGGGTTAAAACCATTATTGGGTAGTATATCGGGGTACCTAGCGCTATAAAAACCTGGCGGTGAACCTAAAAAAATAACTAGCTACCTAGCGACACTAGCGACACTGATGCAGCGTTCAGAAAAATTATCGCTTAGTGACACTGGCAAAAGGGGGTGAAAGGGTTAACTAGCGGAAATCAGGGGGTTAAAACCATTATTGGGTAGTATATCGGGGTACCTAGCGCTATAAAAACCTGGCGGTGAACCTAAAAAAATAACTAGCTACCTAGCGACTGTAGCGACACTAATGCAGCGATCAGAAAAACGATCGCTTAGTGACACTGGCAAAAGGGGGTGAAAGGGTTAACTAGCGGCAATCAGGGGGTTAAACCCATTATTGGGTAGTATATCGGGGTACCTAGCGATATAAAAACCTGGCGGTGAACCTAAAAAAATAACTAGCTACCTAGCGACACATGCAGCGATCAGAAAAATTATCGCTTAGTGACACTGGCAAAAGGGGGTGAAAGGGTTAACTCTAGGGGCAATCAGGGGGTTAAATCTTTATTGGGGGGTGATAGGGGGCTACCCTGGACCTAACACTAACTGTCCTGACAGTTTTTACTGTCACAACTGACACTGAATGCATTGATCAGTAAAGAAATGATCAATGCAATCAGTGACACTGTGACTGGGGGGGGAGGGGGGGCGGATCGGGGGGCAATCGGGGGGGGGGATCGGGGGGGGGTTTGTGTGCCTGTGTGTACCTACATGTCAGTGTAGTGTTGGTGCACACTTACTTTTACTCTTCTCCTCGTAGTCCGGTCAAAAAGACCGCCCGAGGAGAATGACATCACTTCCTCCTTCCTGTGTAAACAATACACAGGGGAGGAAGCTTCTCATTGGCCAGGAGCGATCCAGAGGGGGTGGCCGAAAACCAACGGCCATCCCCTCATCACGGAGCGCTCCTGGACCGAATCGGACCGCCGTAACCAGCGGGAGGGGGTCCGATCGGACCCCCCACCCGCTGGAAGGAAATCACGTAGATGTACGTGATTGTGCCTGCCTGTGCCATTGTGCTGACGTACATTGGCAATACGGCGGTCCTCAAGTGGTTAAGGGGCTCATTTAGTCTTTGCATTTTTTTTTTTTGCACACATGTTTAACCATTTAAGGACCTGAAGGATTTACCCCCTTAATGACCAGGCCATTTTTTGTGATACGACACTGTGTCGATTTAACTGACAATTTCGCGGCCGTGCGATGTTGCACCCAACCAAAATTTATGTCCTTTTTTTCCCCCCCACAAATAGAGCTTTCTTTTGGTGGTATTTGATCACCTCTGCATTTTTTTATTTTTTGCGCTATAGACAAAAAAAGAGCGACAATTTTGAAAAAAATTACTCTTTTTGCTATAATAAATATCCCCCCCCCCACAAAAAAAAAATAACAAAAATGTCTTCCACGGTTTAGGCCGATACGTATTCTTCTACATATTTTTGGTAAAAAAAAATCACAATAAGCGTTTATTGATTGGTTTGCGCAAAAGTTTTAGCGTCTACAAAATAGTGGATAGATTTATGGCATTTTTATTATAATTTTTTTTACTAGTAATGGCGGTGATCTGCGATTTTTAGCGGGACTGCGACATTGCGGTGCACAGATCGGAAACCTAACTGACATTTTTTACACTTTTTTTGGGAACCAGTGACATTATTACAGTATACAGTGCTAAAAATATGAACTACTATTGTACTAATGACAATGGCAAGGAAGGGGTTACACACCAGGGGCGATCAAAGGGGTTAAATGTGTTCCCTGCAGGTGTTTTCTAACTGTATAGGGGGCGGGGGGGGGGGGTGGGCTGCCTGGGGCAACACACAGATCCGTCTTCCTGCATAGCAGAAACCTGTGCGATCTCAGGCTGATCCCCATTCTGTCACTTGCGGGGAATGATCGCGGGTGGCCGGCGGACATCGAGTCCACCCCACCTCACCCCAGCTGATTGGCTCCTCCCTCCCCCCGGGCCAGTGCGCGTCCACAAAATACAGTTCCCTAAACGATGTACAATGACGGCGACTCGCCTGCGGCTGGTCGGCAAGTGGTTAAAAAACGATTTTAGGCCTGAAGATAGCATTAAACCCCAAAATCGTTATATAATTTCTGAAAGCATTAAAGAATAAAATAGTGGTAGATTGAAGTTTTTTAATGTCACACAATATTACAGCAAAGGTCTCGGGAACGCAAAATTTCAGTAAAAAAAAATACACCAAAATTATTTTAGGCCACACAAATGCAATAAAGTACCACATTTTTTGGGGGTAAGATATAAAAGCCGAGGTTGCTCGGAATAAATAGATACCCAACATGTCAAACCTTAAATTTGCATGGGCCTGTGAAATGGCAACAAGCTCCAGTACCCTATATTTTCTATGGGCAATGCTTTAAAAGCTCCCTATAGTATACTTGTTCTTACATGCGACTTTTAAACTCCGCCTCCGTGTGGGCAAACCACACGCTTGTCATGTTTACTCTAAAATTCTATAAATATATTGAAACAGAAAAGACCCCTATATGTCATCAGATCAGTTTAGTGTTACGGAGAGGTTTTGATGCATATGCAACATGTGTATTGCAATAAATGTTTTCATGTGTAGGTGCCCCTCCCCCCCCCCCCCGATGCATGCTTTTACTATATATGCTTGGGTGTAACTTGAATTTTTTACAATTGTCCACTCGTCATTATACTGTGGCAGGTCGGCTCGTCCCCGCTCCTCTCCTGTACATACTGCCCCCATCATACCCTTCACACTCCTCTCCTGTACATACTGCCCCCATCATACCCTCCGCACTCCTCTCTTGTACATACTGCCCCCATCATACCCTCTGCACTTCTCTCCTGTACATACTGCCCCCATCATACCCTCTGCACTCTCCTCTCCTGTACATACTGCCCCCATCATACCCTCTGCACTCCTCTCCTGTACATACTTCCCCCATCATACCCTCTACACTCCTCTCCTGTACATACTGCCCCCATCATACCCTCCGCACTCCTCTCTTGTACATACTGCCCCCATCATACCCTCTGCACTTCTCTCCTGTACATACTGGCCCATCATACCCTCCGCACTCCTCTCCTGTACATACTGCACCCATCATACCCTTTGCACTCCTCTCCTGTACATACTGCCCCATCATACCCTCCACACTCCTCTCCTGTACATACTGCACCCATCATACTCTCCGCACTCCTCTCCTGTACATATTGCCCCCATCATATCCTCTGCACTCTCCTCTCCCGTACATACTGCCCCCATCATACCCTTCACACTCCTCTCCTGTAAATACTGCCCCATCATACCCTCCGCACTCCTCTCCTGTACATACTGCCCCATCATACCCTCCACACTCCTCTCCTGTACACACTGCCCCCATCATACCCTTCGCACTCCTCTCCTGTGCATCCTGCACCCATCATACTCTCCCCACTCCTCTCCTGTACATACTGCACCCATCATACCCTCCGCACTCCTCTCCTGTACATACTGCCCCCATCATACCCTCCACACTCCTCTCCTGTAAATACTGCACCCATCATACCCTCCACACTCCTCTCCTGTAAATACTGCACCCATCATACCCTCTGCACTCCTCTCCTGTACATACTGCACCCATCATACTCTCCGCACTCCTCTCCTGTACATATTGCCCCCATCATACCCTCCGCACTCCTCTCCTGTACATACTGCCCCCATCATACCCTCCGCACTCCTCTCCTGCACATACTGCACCCATCATCCCCTCCACACTCCTCTCCTGTACATACTGCCCCCATCATATCCTCCGCACTCCTCTCCTGTACATACTGCACCCATCATACTCTCCGCACTCCTCTCCTGTACATACTGCCCCCCATCATACCCTCCGCACTCCTCTCCTATACATACTGCACCCATCATACCCTCCGCACTCCTCTCCTGTACATACTGCCCCCATCATACCCTCCACACTCCTCTCCTGTACATACTGCCCCCATCATACCCTCCACACTCTTCTCCTGTACATACTGCCCCCATCATACCCTCCACACTCTTCTCCTGTACATACTGCCCCCATCTGAAGTGGTTATACATTTCAGTCCAGGAGGGGAGCCGGTACAACTGTGCAAGACTGAGGGGAAGGATGGAGGTCAGATTTAAATGCAGTCCATAGGAGGGCAGTCAGGACTTACCTGGGAAAAATGTCACCTCCAGAGTCTCCTTATACTGCGGAAGATCCTGAAGGGAAAGGAAGAGAATATATACATTACAGGAAGGTCACTGACCTCTATCACCAACAACAAAAGGTGTACAGCCCTACGGGATCAGACAATCTATAGAAATACACCGGTCCCGTCACCTGGTCATTACCTCGTATTTGACGTCACATATGTTGACATCGTGTCCACTCTGCCGCAGCAAATTGTCGTCATGTGACACCACAACCTGCCCGTCCTTGGTCAGGTGACAGTCCAGCTCCAAGAGGTCCGTGTGATTGGCTGTGGCACTGCGGCGGCAGAAAAAGTTTAACCAATTACAGAGGTGCGTCTGAAAATGACCCCACTCCACACCTCTCTAAACTACAGGCAAAGTACAATAGTCTATTATATGGAGTGAAGAAGGAGAAGGGGGATTGTTGCGGTGCTTACAGACAATAACGGAAACCATTTATTTAAAAAGGGTAAATCATTTTAATGAGAATAAAGTGTACAGGGACCAGGAATATGTAATGTGTGTGCAGGGGCCAGGAATATGTAATGTACAGTGTGCAGGGGTCAGGAATATGTAAGGTACAGTGTGCAGGGGTCAGGAATATGTAAGGTACAGTGTGCAGGGGCCAGCAAAATGTAACGTACAGTGTGCAGGGGCCAGCAATATGTAATGTACAGCGTGCAGGCGCCAGCAATATGTAACGTACAGTGTGCAGGGGCCAGCAATATTTAATGTACAGTGTGCAGGGGCCAGGAATATGTAACGTACAGTGTGCAGGGGCCAGGAATATGTAATCTACAGTGCGCAGGGGTCAGGAATATGTAATGTACAGTGCGCAGGGGCAGTGTAATCAGTGTATCTGCCGTCTTAACATTAAGCCACACCCCGCTGACGCATTTCACCCCGATAGGGCTTATTCATAGAGGTTACCAGAGTCTGCTGACAAGTTAAAGCAGGCCACGGGGAACTGCTGTAAAGTTACAAGCAACGGTTAGAGATTTCTGCATGTTAGAATTTTTTAAACGTTATAATCACTAATTATCCAACTTGTCCTGCCCAGTTCCAGTCGAGTGTCCTGGATCTCCAACCTCCTGCAAGGTTCTCCTCTTTGCACTCGTGTTACATGGGCCTCACAGCCACAGGATTTCCAGAATCCCAGAGTGATGTAGAACATGATTCTGTAATTACGGTGGTAACCGGTAACTCCTGTCATTACATAAGTGCGGTTTACAAACCTTCACTCATTTGTTTCTGCCTTGGGTATTGGCAATGCTTTCATGTCACACATCCCAACGCCTCCCTGAGCATGTTCAGCCTTGTCATTACCTGACTGAAACCCAACGAGGAAATCGGCCACCACTCAACCCCCCATCATCTGTGTGCTACAGAGGTGCTAGCCCTTGTATATACGGTCGGAAATTCCGACCACAAATTCCGCCGGATTTTTTCCGATGGATTTTGTCCGAAACTGGTGTTGCATACACACGATCGTTCGGAACGTGATGACGTTCGTTCGTTCCGATGGGACTACGTTCAGCCTAGTAGCCAATAGCTTTGCTCTCGTACTTTGATCTGAGCAGGCGTGGCACTTTGTCCTATCGGAAATTCTCTACAAACGATTGGAAAAAGTCAGATCGGATTTTGCTGTCGGAAAATTTGAGATCCTGCTCTCAAATTTTTTCTAACGGAAAAAGTCAGATAGAGCCCACACACGATCGGATTTTCCAACAATATAATCCGATCGGACCGTTTCCATCGGAATTTACAACCGTGTGTACAAGGGCTAAAGGAGGAGAATTAGAAGAATGCCCCTTAGATTGGTGGTTAGTGGAAAGGATATCCCTTATACCGGTGGTCAGAATGTCCCTTACATTGGTGATCAGTGGGAAGAATGTCCCTTACTTTGGTGGTTAGTGGGAAAATATCCCTTACATTGGTGGTCAGTGAGAAAATACCCCTTACATTGGTGATCAGTGGGAAAATACCCCTTACATTGGTGGTCAGTGAGAAAATACCCCTTACATTGGTGGTCAGTGGGAAAATACCCCTTACATTGGTGGTCAGTGAGAAAATACCCCTTACATCGGTGGTCAGTAGGAAAATACCCCTTACATTGGTAGTCAGTGAGAAAATACCCCTTACATTGGTGATCAGTGGGAAAATACCCCTTACATTGGTGGTCAGTGAGAAAATACCCCTTACATTGGTGGTCAGTGGGAAAATACCCCTTACATCGGTGGTCAGTGAGAAAATACCCCTTACATCGGTGGTCAGTGAGAAAATACCGCTTACATTGGTGGTCAGTGGGAAAATACCCCTTACATTGGTGGTCAGTGAGAAAATACCCCTTACATCGGTGGTCAGTGGGAAAATACCCCTTACTTTGGTGGTCAGTGGGAAAATACCCCTTACATTGGTGGTCAGTGGGAAGAGTTGTGGCCAGCGGGAAGAGTTGTGGCCAGCAGGAAGAATGCCCCTTGCATTGGTGGTCAATGGGAAGAACTCCCCTTTACAGATAGCTAAAAGGAGGATAATTGGTGTCATTGGTTACATTTCGAAGAGGCAGAAATTGCTCATTGCTCAAGGAAGCCCTAGCAGCCTGTGGAGGAACCCTGGGTGAGAAAGGCCGTGTAAAGGAAGGCGGTAAAGATAGTCATGTTGCTCAGTCCATACAGATGACACCAAGCTATGCAGTGGAATAACGTCCTTAACAGGATGTCTTCAACTTACAAGCCGACCTCAATGCTCTGTCTAATATGTGGCAAATGAGGTTGAATGTTGATAAATGTAAAGTTTTGCACTTGGGGGCTAAGAATATGCATGCATCATACATGCTAGGGGGAGTACAACTGGGGGGATCCATAGTGGAAAAGGATCTGTTTTTTTTTTGTAGATAATAAGCTCAATAATAACATGCAATGCCAAGCTGCGGATTCCAAAGCGAGCAAAGTCCTTTCTTGTATTAAGAGAGGTATGGACTCCAGAGAGAGAGATATCATTTTGCCCCTGTTCAAATCATTAGTAAGGGTCTATTGGTGCTGGCTGCTGGGGAACTATTGTTGCTGGAGGTGATCTATTTTTACAGGGGAAGAGACTTTTGTTGCTGGGGAGGTAAGTTGTCGCTGGTGGGGGATCTATTATTGCTGGGGGGGGGGCTTGTATGCTATTGGGAGAAAATTGTTTCTGGGAGACATCTACTGTTGAGGGAGAGGTCTATTGTTGCTAGCTATTCAGAGTCTATTATTGCTGGGGGTGCTCCATTGTTTCTGGATATAGGAGATCTATTTTACTTCCTATCATTAACAAATTACATACAAATTACTTAGCACCACAAATTGATACTTGGTTCTGTATACATTACTGAGAGGTGGGTAGGGGGTGGAACCAAGGAACAGTGCTCGGAGGTGGGACCAAGGAATGGTGCTCAGAGGTGGGTAGGGGGTGGAATCAAGGAAAGGTGCTCGGAGGTGGGTAGGGGGTGGAACCAAGGAATGGTGCTCAGGGGTGGGTAGGGAGTAGAACCAAGGAATGGTGCTCAGAGGTGGGTAGGGAGTGGAACCAAGGAATGGTGCTCAGAGGTGGGTAGGGAGTGGAACCAAGGAAAGGTGCTCAGAGGTTGGTAGGGAGTGGAACCAAGGAAAGGTGCTCAGAGGTTGGTAGGAGTGGAACCAAGGAATGGTGTTCAGGGGTGGGTAGGGAGTGGAACCAAGGAAAGGTGCTCAGAGGTGGGTAGGGAGTGGAACAAAGAAATGGTGCTCGGAGGTGGGTAGGGAGTGGAACCAAGGAATGGTGCTCGGAGGTGGGTAGGGAGTGGAACCAAGGAATGGTGCTTGGAGGTGGGTAGGGGGTGGAATCAAGGAAAGATGCTCGGAGGTGGGTAGGGAGTGGAACCAAGGAATGGTGCTCAGAGGTGGGTAGGGAGTGGAACCAAGGAAAGGTGCTCAGAGGTTGGTAGGGAGTGGAACCAAGGAATGGTGCTCAGAGGTGGGTAGGGAATGGAACCAAGGAATGGTGCTCGGAGGTGGGTAGGGAGTGTAACCAAGGAATGGTGCTCAGAGGTGGGTAGGGAGTGGAACCAAGGAAAGGTGCTCAGAGGTGGGTGGGAAGTGGAACCAAGGAATGGTGCTCAGAGGTGGGTAGGGAGTGGAACCAAGGAATGGTGCTCGGAGGTGGGTAGGGGGTGGAACCAAGGAATGGTGCTCGGAGGTGGGTAGGGAGTGGAACCAAGGAATGGTGCTCAGAGGTGGGTAGGGAGTGGAACCAAGGAATGGTGCTCGGAGGTGGGTAGGGGGTGGAACCATGGAATGGTGCTCGGAGGTGGGTAGGGAGTGGAACAAAGGAATGGTGCTCGGAGGTGGGTAGGGAGTGGAACCAAGGAATGGTGCTCGGAGGTGGGTAGGGAGTGGAACCAAGGAATGGTGCTTGGAGGTGGGTAGGGAGTGGAACCAAGGAATGGTGCTCAGAGGTGGGTAGAGGGTGGAACCAAGGAATGCTGCTCGGAGGTGGGAAGGGGGTGGAACCAAGGAATGGTGCTCGGAGGTGGGTAGAGGGTAGAATCAAGGAATGGTGCTTGGAGGTGGGTAGGGAGTGGAACCAAGGAATGGTGCTCAGAGGTGAGTAGAGGGTGGAACCAAGGAATGCTGCTCGGAGGTGGGAAGGGGGTGGAACCAAGGAATGGTGCTCGGAGGTGGGTGGAGGGTGGAATCAATGAATGGTGCTTGGAGGTGGGTAGGGGGTGGAACCAAGGAATGGTGCTCAGAGGGGGGTAGGGGGTGGAACCAAGGAATGGTGCTCAGAGGTTGACACAAAAGGTGACTTGGCAGGAGGGAGTTCCTGCACCTATTCTCTGCTAACATTTATAGGCAACGCTGATCCAGGGAATATCCGGTTGCCTCTCAGGGGATCAGGAAGGAATTTTTGCCCTGCTGAAGCAAATTGGATCATGCTTTGCCGGGGGGATTTTTTGTCTTCCTCTGGATCAACTGTGGGTGAAGAATTGAGTATATGGAGGTTTTCTATTTGTGTGTGTGTGTTTTTTTTTCTCACTGTGGGTTGGACTGGATGGACTTCTGTCTTTTTTCAATCAGATTAACTATGTATGCTGCCAGTTATGACAACGTGGTCATACAACATCATCCAACCAGGAATGGGTAAAATCAATGTGCCCTGTGCCTTATTGACCGTAGCTGCCTTTGGTGAGTTGATGGTACGCTGACATAACGGAGCATGGCCATTGTCTATATATGGTGGAAAAACCTTTATCTTGGGGCAATGAGGACATTTAGTAAGTGCTCTGCATCTAATCAAAATGTTCTTCTGGAGGGCAATATTGGGGATCAGTGGGGTACGTCATTATGTGACATTCAACCCAACCCAGGAGGATGCAGGGGGAATACTTGAACACATCAAGAGATCTAGCCTCAAAGGTAGACCTTATGATGAGATAATAAAAAATAAAATCAGTTTATCAAAGACTTGAAACTGTCCCTACTACCCTATAACAACCCATTGGAATCTGAGATCGACTTTCTCATATGGTATGTTGTCTGTGACCTGTTTGGGTAGTTACCTTCACTTCCTGTGGCATTCTGTCACCGCAAAAATATGGCTGAAGTTTTTCTAGTCACAATCTGATTGGTTGCTCTGGGCCATGGTTGTTACTCAAGAAGTTTGATTACAAAACAGGACTTGGTGGTGGTAACATATTATACACATGAACATATTATACACATGGACATATTATACACATGAACATATTATACACATGGACATATTATACACATGGACATATTATACACATGGACATATTATACACATGGACATATTATACACATGGACATATTATACACATGGACATATTATACACATGGACATATTATACACATGGACAGGTCAACCATGGCAGACCCACTTGTCAAACGCTCCTATGGTGTTCTCGATCCTCTCTCCGGCTCCTGGAAGACACACATAGAATAATTCCAAGGTCAGTTTAATCTCAATAAATCTTTGTGAATCGAGTTCTATTTATTTTATCATTTACATATCATGCTTTCTTATTGTCCTATAGATATGGTCTCTGCTGTGCTCCTTGTATACAAGTCAACCTGCAAAAATACTAGATCCAGAAGAATAATACTGGACTGTATTGCTGGCTTGAACGTGGTAATCACTTTTTATCATACCTTTCCTAAGCCCTTGCTGAAGAGCATATGTGCTATATTGTCAGAAGTATTGGGACGCCTGCCTTTACACGCACGTACATGAACTTTAATAGCATCCCAGTCTTAGTCGGTAGGGTACAATATTGAGTCGGCCCACCCTCTGCAGCTATAACAGCTTCAACTCTTCTGGGAAGGCCGTCCACAAGGTTTAGGAGTGTGTCTATGGGAATGTTTGACCATTCTTCCAGAAATGCATTTGTGAGGTCAGGCACTGATGTTGGACGAGAAGGCCTGGCTTGCAGTCTCTGCTCTAACTCATCCCAAAGGTGTTCTATCGGGTTGAGGCACTGATTCTGTGCAGGCCTGTCAAGTTCCTCCACCCCAAACTTGCTCATCCATGTCTTTATGGACTTTGCTTTGTGCACTGATGCGCAGTCATGTTGTAACAGGAAGGGGCCGTCCCCAAACTGTTCCCACAAAGCTGGAAGCATGAAATTGTCCAAAATGTTTTGGCATGCTGTCACCTTAGGAGGTTCCCTTCACTGGAACTAGGGGGCCAAGCCCAACCCCTGATAAACAACACCTCACCATAATCTACCCTCCATCAAATGATTTGGACCAGTGCACAAAGCAAGGTCCATAAAGATATGAATGAACAAGATTGGGGTGGAGGGACTTGACTGGCCTGCACAGAGTCCGGACCTCACCCCCTATAGAACACCTTTGGGATGAATTAGAGCAGAAACTGCAAGCCAGGGCTTCTCCTACCGTTTCAAAGCCTGACCTGCACTTCTGGAAGAATGGTCAAACATTCCCATAGACACACTTCTAAACCTTGTGGACGGCCTTCCCAGAAGAGTTGAAGCTTTTATAGCTGCAAAGGGTGGGCCAACTCAATATTGAACCCTATGGGCTAAGGCTGGGATGCCATTAAAGTTCATGTGTGTGTAAAGGCAGGCGTCACAATACTTCTGGTAACATGGTGTGTGTATATATAATATATATATATACACACACACACAATATTACCAAGAGTATTGGGATATATATATATATATATATATATATATATATATATATATATATATCCCAAACTTTTGGTAATATCGTGTGTGTGTGTGTGTGTGTGTGTATACACACACACACACACACACACACACACACACACACACACACTTTAAAGGTATCCTTAGAGGGGGGTGAAGTTGCTGACCTTCTTCTGAAAATGCCAGTGCTTGCTCTAAGTTGCTGACCCAAAGTACTGGACACAGAGGGTCAGCATGACAGCCAGGTATTTAGCATTTTCAGGAGAAGTCATGCCATCCTTATATTTCCCAGAAATTTTAATGGCACATGTAATGAATGGCTGACCCCACAGGCACTTTCCATGACTGTTACAATTGACAGAGCTCCTTGACGTTTCTCTTTTCGGTGTAGAGGAGTAAGTGAAGACCCCCCCCCACCCCACCTACCTGTGGCTAGATGTGTACTCACCTCCTCGGTGGGATATATGCCGGCAATAGAAGGGTAGCCTCTTCTTCCGGTGCAGAATGTGAGGATTCTTTAGGAGGTAATAGGAGGTGGCCGCGTAGCCCCCCAGAACTGGCACCAGGTAGTATAATGAGGGCAGCATGACGTCAGGTGCTCGGTGGGGGTTGATGACGGGATGACAGGGGGAGATCTCCAGAGGTGGGGGTTGATGATGGGATGACAGGGGGAGATCTCCAGAGGTGGGGGTTGATGATGGGATGACAGGGGGAGATCTCCAGAGGTGGGGGTTGATGATAGGATGACAGGGGGAGATCTCCAGAGGTGGGGGTTGATGATGGGATGACAGGGGGAGATCTCCAGAGGTGGGGGTTGATGATAGGATGACAGGGGGAGATCTCCAGAGGTGGGGGTTGATGACGAGATGACAGGGGGGGATCTCCAGAGGTGGGGGTTGATGATAGGACGACAGGGGGAGATCTCCAGGCAAGCAGCGGGGAGGCTCCGATTGGATCCTGGCAGGGAGACGGTCTCAGCAATGATGCAGAGGAAAATAATCATTAATTGGAGCTGCAGGGTGGATCTGTGGAGGAGACGCAGCGGCTGACGGAGAGAACAGAAGATGGAGGCAGGTTAGATGTGCCAGCAGTTAACCCCTGCCTGCCCACCACTCTGTCCCCTTGATGTCCCCTTCACTTGTCACTCTGCCTGTAATACTGGCTCTGCCTCATTCCCTCCTCCGCCCCCGTCACAGTCACTGGACTGGAACACTGCCTAGGACAAACATGGCAAAGCGGTGTTTTTCTGGTTTTTTATTTCTTATCGGAAATTAAATAGAATTAGACCGCTGTGCATTGAGGCGGCGCCCTCTTATAATATTGTGCATCATGTTTAATCATCACGGAATTATTTTTGCAAATCACAAAAAAATTTAAAATTAAAAAATGCAATTAACAAAACCAGATGCAAAATAATTCAAAGTACTTTAATAAAAAATGATATTTGCTGCATCGGTCTGTGCAGTGCTGTGATCATCGATAACGTCCGGAATGTCTGGGGAACTTGTTGACTCAAATCAGTCAAATTCCCATGGACATTTTGGCAGTTAGCTACTGTATATGGTTTTTCCAGCATGGATGGTATATTGGAGCCTATCTGATCTAAATTTTATGTATAAAAATCTGTGTACATATTGAAAAACATTTTAAAATCCTATTGATCATTTACCAACTTTTATTTTGTATATGTCATAAATATACACACACAGGCAGTATATACTCTAGATATAAGGAGATATATAAAGTGGTGGCCAAAAGTTTTGAGAATAACACCAATATTAATTTTCACAAAGTCTGTTGTTGTTTTTAGATCTTTTTGTCAGATGTTCCTATGGTATACTGAAGTTTAATTACATGCATTTCATAAGTGTCAAAGGCTTTTATTGACAATTACATTAAGTTTATGCAAAAAGTCGCCTTCTTTTTTCAAGACCTCTGCAATTCACCCTGGATTGGTGTCAATCAACTTTTGGGACCGCATCCTGACTGATGACAGCCCATTCTTCAATAATTAATGCCGTGTACACACGACCGCACTTTCCGACAGTCTAGGTCCGACGGTCTTCCCGACGGACTTTCGGCGGACTTTCCGAACGAACGGACTTGGCCACACACAATCACACCAAAGTCCAATGGATTTGAACGCAATGGCGTATGACTGGACTAGAACAAGGAAGTTCATAGCCAGTAGCCAATAGCTGCCCTAGTGTCGGTTTTCATCCGTCGGACTAGCATACAGACGAACGGATTGTTCGACCGGACAAGAGTCCGTCGGAAAGATTTGAAACATGTTCTAAATCTAAAGTCCGTCTGCTTTTTCGACAGCAATGGTCCGATGAAGCCCACACATGGTCGAATTGTCCGACGGATTTGTTCCATTGGATCTTTGCTGACGAAAAGTCCGGCCGTGTGCACACGGCATAATGCTTGCAGTTTGTCAGAATTTGTGAGTTTTCTTTGTTCAGCCGTCTCTTGAGGATTGACCACAGGTTTTCAGTGGGATTAAGGTCTGGGGAGTTTCCTGGCCATGGACCCAAAATGGTGTTGTTGTTTAGTTCCCCAAGCCACTTAGTTATCACTTTTGCCTTATGGCAAGGTGCTCCATCATGCTGGAAAAGGCGTTGTTCCTCACCAAACAGTTTATGGATGGTTGGGAGATGTTGCTCTCAGAGGAAGTTTTTGTACCATTCTTTATTCATAGCTGTGTTCTTGGGCAAAATTGTGAGTGAGCCCATACCCTTGGCTAAAAAGCAACCCCACACATGAATGGTCTCAGAATGCTTTACTGTTGGCATGACACAGGACTGATGGCGTTCACTTTTTCTTCTCTGGACAAGGTTTTTTTCTGGATGACCCAAACAATCGGAAAGGGGATTCATCAGAGAAAATGACTTTACCCCAGTCCTCAGCAGTCCAATCCCTGTACCTTTTTCAGAATATCAGTCTGTCCCTCCACGTTTTTCCTGGAGAGAAGTGGCTTCTTTGCTGTCCTTCTCGACACCAGGCCATCCTCCAAAAGTCTTCGGCTCACTGTGCATGCAGATGCCCTCACACCTACCTGCTGCCATTCCCGAGCCAGCTCTGCACTGGTGGTGCCCCCATCCCTCAGCCGAATCAACTGTAGGAGACGCTTGCTGGACTTTCTTGAGCCACTCCCTGAAGCCTTCTTCACGAATGCAGTGGAAATGTTTTTTATGGGATTCATGGCAAAGAGGGACTTTGCAATTAACTACAATTCATCTCATCCCTCTTCATAACATTCTGGAGTATATGCAAATTGCCATCATAAAAACTGAGGCAGTAGACTTTGTTAAAATTAATAGTTGTATAATTCTCAAAACCTTTGGCCAGGGCTGTATATACAGTATATATATATATATATATATATATATATATATATATATATATACACACACACACACACACACACACTATATATATGTATATACAGTATAGATGGACACATCTCAGTACCAGAACAGAAGGTACCCAGTTATTAACATTATAATATTATCACTAATCACATGTTATAAGGATATATATATATATATATATATATATATATACACACACACACACACTATATATAAGTATATATACACACTATATATATATATATATATATATATATATATATATATATATATATATATATATATATATATCCTTATAACATGTGAGATTCAAGAAAAAATTCAAATATCAGTGACGGCATAATAAAATAATGTAAAACTGTAGATACTAAACTGAAATTATTAGCAATTAGAATGATGGCAACATACAGTAAATGAGTAAAAGGAGCATGGAAGGTTGATAATGGTTGTATTCATAGTACTGTTAATCTAGTAAGACTAGTAAAATATTCTTATTAGAATATTAGTGATAATATTATAATGTTAATAACTGGGTACCTTCTCTTCTGGTACTGAGATGTGTCCATCTATACTGTCCTAGCACTGGGGGCTACCTTCTCTTCTGGTACTGGGCTGTTTCCAGCCAAACTGCCCTGGCACTGGGGACCTTCTGTTTTGGTGCTGAGCTTTTTACATCTAGACTATCCTGGCACTGGGTACCTTCTATACTTGAACTGAGCTGTGTACATTTAGACAGTGCTGGCACTGGGTACCTTCTCTTTTGGTGCTGGGCTGTGTACATCTTGACTGTCCTGAAACAAATAACCTTCTCTTCTGATATTAGGTTGTGTACACCTAGACTGCCCTGGTTCTGGGTACTTTCTCTTTTGGTACTGGACTATGTACATTTATACCACCCTGGCATTGAGTACCTTCTTGTTTGGTACTGGGCTGTGTACATCAACTCTCCTGGCACTGGATACCTTCTCTTCTGGTACTGGGCTGTGTACATCTAGACTGTCCTGGCACTGGGCACCTTCTCTACTGTTATTGGTCTTGGCTGTGCACATCTATACTGTCCTGGCATTGGGCACCTTCTCTAATGATACTGTCCTGATACTGTCCTTACCTGGTATAAGTTGGCTCCTCTCTTGGCTCAAAAAAACAAGTTCCTCTCCTGGCACAGATTTCCAGTGCCTATATTGGTACAGAATTCCAGCTCCTTTGTGGGCACAGGGTTCCAGCTCTTCTCCTGGCACAGAATTCCAGCTCCTCTATTGGCACAAAATTACAGCTCTTCTCCTGGCACAAATTTCCAGCTCCTCTATTGGCACAGAATTCAAGCTCTTCTCCTGGCACAGATTTCCAGCTCCTCTCCTGGCAGAGTCCTTTTACGCTCTCTCTGGTCACAGCGTATCTGCCCTTGGTTCTTCTCTTGCTACAAAGCAGACTAGCCCCCTTCTCTTTGTCCTGGCACTCTGCTGTGCCATGTTTCTACTTGTTCTCTGGACTGGAAGGGAATTCTGAGCATCAGCAGAACAGAAGAACAGCAATCAGCAGTTTAAGGTCAGCAGTGTGTTGGCCCTGCAGAGGTTCCAGCACTGGACACCGACCTCTTCTGTGCTCACAGGGCTCAGGTGTGATTTCAAATCTGCTCTGCTGGGTTCCTGGGGCCACGTCTCATTATACCTGTACAGAAGCAAAGGCTGTTCCCAGGCAGCTGAGAAGTTAACTCCCTATCTCAGTTACAAAACACACCCACCTGCATTCTTGGGCAGGTATGTGCCCGTTCACCTGATCACACATGGACAGAACCTGTTTGGGTGGCAGCCTAGGGTCAGGGAGTTGTGGCTTTTTCCTGCCCATCCCCAGGGCAACCTGCAGATATCTATATGACAAGCTGGTATGGAGCATGTCATCAATTGTTACTGAATTAATACAGTTAGTTATAGGCAAACCCATCTAATTAACAGCATGTGCAGGTGCATGTATGAAAAAGTGTCTTTGGGTAATTTGGGTAAAATGTGTACCCATTCTGGAGATTTCCCATCATTTCCTGTCCTGGAGACATATTGCAGTAAAAGTTTTTTTTTATAGTTAGGTACACATGACTGCGGCTTTATTTAACTTCTTACCCTGGTGACGCAGGAGAAGAAATAGGGGAAGAAGTTGTGAGCAGGACAAAAAGGCAGGGACAGCAAACGAGCACAAACATAAGTTCCTCACGCAGCTAAAATGTTTTCACCCCCTAGGGCTGTGACAGCCTGTTTTGAAAGACTGAGATCTAAAGTGGTTGTAAAACTCAGACACGAAATATAAACAAAGCATATCTCTCTCTATAGTGTTTACTTGTCTCTGTCCAGTGCACTAAGTGTAATTTCTGTCTGCTGCTTCCTTCCTCTGCTATCAGCAAGAGTCACTTCAGTTTTCCTGACACCAAGAGAAAAATGGTGACAGGGGAGGGAGATCTTTTCCTGTGCGCTGTGTGAAAGGAGGGGAGTGTATAACTTTAGATCTCCACCCCCTTTTTTCTGACCACTCAAACAAGCTTTAAAAATTCTGGAACGGATATGGAGAAGAAAAGACTGCAGATAAGCCGAGTTAGACTTACCAGTAACTCCTTTTCTGAGAGTCTTCCAGGACAGTCCATGAGACCTAGGGTTTCTCCAATCAGGACAGGAAACACATGAAGTCCACCAGATAAAAGGCGGTCCTCCAGGCCTCCCCTTCAGTATTCTCGAGAATCGCAGGACGTCCCTTCAAAACATATGCATAATACATAATTTAAGTACATAACTGGATGGGAATCCAGCTGTCCTGGAAGACTCTCAGAAAAGGCGTTACCGGTAAGTCTAACTCAGCTTTTCTCAAGTCGTCTTCCAGGACAGCCCATGAGACTATATACCAGAACTTACCAGTCTAGGGAGGGACCACTGCCTGGAGGATCTTTCGACCAAAGGCCTGCTCCTGAGAAGATAGGAGGTCCAGGCGATAATGTTTAAAGCGGGAGTGCTCCTAGAAAAAAAAAATATTAAAAGCCAGCAGCTACAAATACTGTAGCTGCTGACTTTTAATAAATGGACACTTACCTTTCCTGGAGTCCAGCGATGTTGGCAGCCGTAGCCGATCAATCGCTCGGCTCTCGGCTGCTGCCGCCATTCTCTATTCCCGGAAGTGGAGGCAGATACCTGTATTATACATGTTTCTGCACCCCCCCCTCCGAAAGGTGCCAATTGTGGCACGGGAGGGGAGGTGGAATCAGATGAGGGGAAGTTGCACCTTTAGGTGGAACTACGCTTTAACAAAAGTCGTAAAACTGGACCGCTTTACATATTTGTTCCGGTGAGGCTCCAGCCCTTTCGGCCCAAGACGCGGAAAAGGCTCTTGAATGCACATTGGAAAATAGTGAGGAAACTTTCATAACCCTATAGGATTCAGTAATTGCCTGCTTTATTCACCTGGCTATGGTTTTCTTGGAGGCTCCCTTACCTTTATGGTCCCCAGAAAAAAGAACAAATAAAGCATCTGCTTTTCTAAAACTTTTGGTGACGTCAAGGTAAAGTTCAGCATGGAGGGTAACCGAACCGAACCAAAGAGCTTGTGGATCCATCCCAGGTTCATAGCAGGAACAGCTGCAGTGGACGTTGGTGCAACCTCACCCACAGTACTGCTGGAAAGCAAGAGCTCATTTGAGACATCTCTGAGTGAAACCCACTGATTGGTTATCGCGGATGCAATCACCCGAGTCACTTTCACAACTTTTTCCTAAAGAAGGGAAATCTTTTGATCTACTGAGCAAATCTCCTACCCGCGATATGTTACTCTCTGGGCAGAATTCAGAGAAGGTTTCTCTTTGTTGACTAGCCAGTGTAGCGACCGGAGAAACTCCTGCAGAGTTTGGAGATCCTTCTCTAGTTCCTGATGCGACTCTGCCACCAATTGATTTTAGTCTCAACGTTGCCAACGCTTCTCCCAGGATCTTTGTAAAGGAGCCGATGACAACCTGAAGAGCAGCACCCGCAACTGAAAATGACGGACATCTGATCCCATTTTCACTGCTAGTCTCAAACATTTTTGGAATGCTGGATGAATAGCAATGTGCAAGTTTTAAGTACGACAACGCTGGCTTTAAGTCCCTTAAAGCCAGCGTTGTCGTAAAGCAGACTTTTGCTCGAAAAACACTGACGAAAGTGTGTGCATCTGATCGAACGATTCAGAGAGTGAAGGTTCAAAATTAGGCAATACTTCCCTGATGGCTTCTTTATCACAAAGATATGGGAATAAAAGCCTTTGCCCTGATCTGACCGAGGGACCGGGATCAGGACTTCCTGATCTACCAAGTCTCCAATCTGAAGGCACAGCGCCATCGCCTATACTCGATCACGGGGTAGGTTGGTGAGCAACAACCTTTCTGGCGGCTGGGAATCAAGCTTTAGCCTGTGCCCATTGGTCACTAGATCCAAGATGAATGGACTTGAGGTGACTGCTGCACACTGTGGGAGGAAGGCCCTCAATCTTCCTCCCACTGGGAGGCAAGAGTCATTGTGACTTGGCGGGTTGCTGAGGAAGGAGCTTGGTGGGTTGTTGAGAAGGGAGTTGTGCACAAGAAAAACCATCATGCTTGGACATCTGAACCTTTTCCTCTTCAATTTAGAGTGTCACATAGATCGCTTTTAACAAGTTATCAACATCTTCTAGACCAGTGATGGCGAACCTTGGCACCCCAGATGTTTTGGAACTACATTTCCCATGATGCTCCTACATTTTGCAGTGTAGTTGAGCATCATGGGAAATGTAGTTCCGAAACATCTGGGGTGCCAAGGTTCGCCATCACTGTTCTAGACTAAGAACATGGATTACTGGAACCATGTCCTGTGGTCAGATGAGACCAAGATACATTTATTTGGTTCAGATGGTGTCAACCGTGTGTGGCAGCAACCAGGTGAGGAGTACAAAGAAAAGTGTGTCTTGTCTACAGTCAAGCATGGTGGAGTGTCATGGCCTGGGGCACCATGAGTGCTGCCAGCACTGGGGAGCTACAGTTCATTGAGGGAACCATGAATGCCAACATGTACTGTGACATACTGAAGCAGAGCATGATCCCCTCCCTTCAGAGACTGGGCCGCAGGGCAGTATTCCAACATTAAGCTGAGGGTAAAGGTGATAGAATGGCTAAGCATGTCTCCAGACCTAAACCCTATTGAGCATCTGTGGGACATCCTCAAACAGAAGGTGGAGGAGCGGAAGGTCTCTAACATCTACCAGCTCTGTGATCTCATCATGGAGGAGTGGAAGAAGACTCCAGTGGCAACCTGTGAAGCTCTGGTGACCTCCATGCATGGAGGGCTAAGGCAGTGCTGGAGAATAATGGTGGCCACACAAAATCTTGACACTTTGGGCCCAATTTGGACATTTTCACTTAGGGGTGTACTCACTTTTGTTGCCAGCGGTTTAGACATTAATGGCTGCGTGTTGAGTTATTTTGAGGGGGACAGCAAATTTACACTGTTATACAAGCTGTACACTCACTACTTTACATTGTAGACAAGTGTCATTTCTTCAGTGTTGTCACATGAAAAGAAAGAATAAAGTATTTACAAAAATGTGAGGGGTGTACTCACTTTTGTGAGATACTGTACATACTTACCTACCTGCTCCATTGGTCCCAGGCTGCAGTTATCCCCCATTGGCTCTAAGCCTGAGAACCGCGACTGCTGAACTCTCCGTTCTTGGGTCAGCTCTGAGCAGTGTTGACCGTCAGTCACCGTTCTCTGCTCCTCCCATCCAGCGCTCACTGAAGCGCCGGGCAGGAGAGGGGTGGGAGCAGGTGGCTTAGATGGACATAGATGATGCGATTTTCTTTTGTTGCAGGAAAGGAAAATCGCTCAATTCCTCAACCTCCATCAATACAGTCAGTGTTGATGGGGGGACCCCTCCCACGGAGCTCTTGTGTTCTCCCGTTAGTGGTAGTGGGGAGCTGTCCCTGCTGGGAGAACACAGTGATTATTGCCAGTGGCTATATGTGCCAGCACTAACTGCATATAAATAACCGGCATGCTGGTAGTAACAAAGTCTAATCGATGGATCGACTTGGATACAAATCAGCTTGCCCATACATGGATCAAATCTCAGCCAGTCCCTGCTGAACAGTCTGTGACCTGCTTTAGGCTCTCAGTGGGACATTGAGAGGCTGAGCCAGCTGCCTGTAAGTTATCTGGGCGATTCCCAACATCATTGTCGGGATCCTATCAGCGACTGGAACGGTTTGGTTACGTCAGTGCACTCCTGTGACCCACAAAAGAAGCACGACCAAATCATTTTTGGCCATATTTCTCTTTTAAATAAAGCAACAAACCTAATGTTTTTTTTTTTTTTTTCCTGCTGATTACCGGACAATGGAACAACAGATGCAAAAGGGATTGTTTCAGACCACAGAATAGAATTGTGATTTAGCCTGTTGTGTTGTTTCATGACCAGAGAAAAGAACAGAAAGTAACCAACACAATTTCTTTTTGAATATTTTATGACATTTTATTACATCTCATTCCAAAGGTTGCAGAATTCATTATATCCCTTCTTGCCAAGAACAGATGGAAAATACTCCGTCAGGTTGTACAGGCATTAACCCCAAAGTGTTTGGCTGCTGCCGATTGTTTTTTGTTACCGTTTTCAGGACTAAGCTTTATTCATAGGATTGGGATTGGTAGACTGGCGGCTATTCCAACCCTCATTTGCAATGGCTCCTGTGGCGCCATAAATACTTTAAAAAAAAAAAAAGTAGAGCAAGAGCGGGGTTTTGGGACTTCAAAATGAGGCAAGGCTTGTTAAGGTCCTAGGCCCCCATCCCTATCAATATAGAAGAAAAGGCGAGGAATTGGGACTTTATATGAAGCATGCGGTGGTAAACAAATGGATTGATGGATAAAAAAAAAAGATATTTATTAGTTCATATACAAATATATAATATTTATATTACATTTAATTTATAATAATATAAATTTAAATTACATTTTAAGGCAATTTTTCATAACTGTAATCTAGGGTTCAAACAACTAATCGATTACTCGACAACAAATAATTATGAAATTAAATCTATTAATCGAGCAGCAACATAATGGGGTTAAAAAAAACTAAAAGTAGCCCTTTAGGAGTAGAAAAAGAGCAAATAATCGCTACCGTAAATTTTACTTTCACTGTTGCACAGTAAAAAAATTAACCCCTTACAGTAGCGATTATTTGTTTTTTTCGTACTATAAGAGCCCTTTCACACCGTCGGCGGTAAAGTGGCGATATTTTTAGCACTATTCGGCCGCTAGCAGGGCGGTTTTAGCCCCCCCCCCACTGGTGGCCTGAAAAACGGTTAAATTCGCCCGCAAAACACCACCGGAGTGGGTTTTGCCAGCGGTATTGGAGCTCTGCCCCACCGATTTCAATGGGGAGCAGCAGCAGTGAGTTCACTGCTCCAAAGAAGCCGCTGACACTTTTTCTGACGCCCTGCCAGCGCACTGCTCCAGTGTGAAAGCCCTCGGGGCTTTCACACTGGAGTGCATGGAGCAGCTTTTATCGGGCGCTATTTTTAGCACTCTAGCGCCTGAAAAATGCTGGCAGTGTGAAAAGGGTCTTAAGGGCTATTTTTATTTATTTATTTTTATTTTATTTTTTTACTTATGTTACTAAACGTCTTAGATCTGGTTCACACCTATGTGTTTTTTGGTGCTTTTTGCAAAAATGCACTACAGTTCATTTAACGCACACATCTATGCTTTTTTTTCAGCTGCTGCATATTTAGAAAGGGTCAGGGACTTTTTTCAAAAGCAGAATGGTGCTTTTTTTGGTTCAATATACTTCAATGGAGAAGCTGCAAAAAAGCATGTAAAAAGGCATCAAAAAAAAAAAAAAAGCAAAAAACGCAAATTGCAGGAAAATCACATGTGCAAAAAATCAAAACGCACAGCAAAAAGCAACTGCAGAAACAGATCAAAAGCAAACAGTGTGTACCAAGCTTTATGCTGGCCACACGGATACATTTTCAGACGAGAATATTCAGACAAACAAACAATCTTGTACATTCGCTGAATGAAAGAATGTTGTTTGAAATTTTCACTTGCTTTTAACATTCTGTTTTAAAATGAATGTCATTTCTGAACGAAAACCACATACACTACTGTCTGAAAATTCCTTTGACCGAGAAGTTTTCTATTAATTCCAAGTTGAAAAGAAATGTCGATTTGACCCCTTGAAGGATTAGAAAATGAAACAAACGTTCTTAAAATTTTTTTTTTTTTTTTTTTTAAGACGTTGTTTTTGAATGGCCAGCATATAATATATTACAGTTCTGTTTGAAAATCTGCGAAAGTTTTTTTTCTTTTAACCACTTCGCACCCAGGCCAATTCCGACGTTTCTCTCCTACATGTAAAAATTATAATTTTTTTGCTATAAAATTACATAAAACCCCCAAACATTATATCGTTTTTTTTTTTAGCAGAAACCCTAGAGAATACAATGGCGGTCATTGCAACTTTTTATCTCGCATGGTATTTGCACAGCAATTTTTCAAATGCGTTTTTAAAAAAATAAAATAAAAAAACAGTTTCATGCTTTAAAAAATAAACAAAAAGTAAAGTTAGCCCAATTTTTTTGGCATAATGTGAAGATGAAGTTACACCGAGTAAATAGATACCCAACATGTCATGCTTTAAAATTGCACACACTCGTGGAATGGCACCAAACTTCGGTACTTAAAAATGAGCTATGACTAAGCACCGTGTTCGGTCAGCGGCTGTGCAGTTAGTCTGTTTACCAGCCTAGATGCTATGATTTTAATTACATTTTTGAAATAAAGTTGAATAATTCGGAGTGCGGCTATCCAGCTACATCTTTTCTACTTCAGTTCCTGTTGCAAACAGAGCCAGCACCCTGTGGGATTGTGGAGACAGCTGTTTTGGGAGAAGTCATTACCTTAGAGCGGTAATTCTTTGTACTTAAAAATCCCCATAGACAACGCTTTAACATTTTTTTACTGGTTACATGTTTTGAATTACAGAGGAGGTCTGGGGCTAGAATTATTGCTCTCCCTCCAACATTCACGGCGACACCTCACATGTGTGGTTTGAACACAGTTTTCATATACGGGCAAGACTTATGTATGCGTTTGCTTCTGCGTGCGAGCACACGGGGACAGGGGCCCTTTAAAAAAAAAAAAATGTTATTTTGACACTTTAAAAAAAAAAAATTTGATTACTTTTATTCCTATTACAAGGAATGTAAACATCCTTCGTAATAGGAATATGGCATGACAGGTCCTCTTTACAGTGAGATATGGGGTCAATAAGACCCCGCATCTCACCTCTAGGCTGGGAAGCCTAACATAAAATAAAAAAACAAACAAAGAAAAAATGATCCTGGCTTCCCGAGCCAAGGTGGCGCCATTTTTTTTAATGCAGAGGCCGGGTGTGACATCATAACATTGCGCCCAGCCTCCGACGATCATAGAGACTGCGGCGACCATCTGGAAATCTCTATGGTGGATATCCGGGGCCAGTAGATCCATCCTTCGACTCACCGATCGAGTCGGTAGAAGCACCGGAGGGCGGTGGGAGGGGGGACCCCCCTTTTGCCGCCCATAAGAACGATCAAGCGGTGGAACGTCTGCTATAATCATTCTTATGGTGCATGGAATCGCCGGCTGAAAATGCCGATATCTGAATGATGCCTGTAGCCTCAGGCATCATTCAGATATACCACCGCAAAGTCGAGGCCGACATATGACGGCCTGCCGACGGTAAGTGGTTAAATAAAAATAATTTGATCTCAGAGTCTGATGATATTTACTAGATTCAACCTCTAATAGTATATACAGTATATCTCCTCTAACAGTATATACAGTCCATCTCTAATAGTATATACAGTATATCACTTCTAATAGTATATTTCTTCTAACAGTTTATATCTCCTCTAACAGTATATCACTTCTAATAGTATATACAGTATATCTCCTATAACAGTATATACAGTATATATCTCCTCTAACAGTATATCACTGCTAATAGTATATAAAATATATCTACTCTAACAGTATATCTCCTCTAATAGTATATCACCTCTAAATAGTATATACAGTATATTTCCTCTAACAGTATATACAATATATCTACTCTAACAGTATATCTCCTCTAATAGTATACATCTCCTCCAACAGTATATCTCTTCTGTCTGTTATTCTCAGAGTGGATTCGAGATTTTACTCCCTAACCATATAGTTGGTTATTTATATTTACCACTGCATAGAGATATTTAAGAATAAATTACCAATTTTTTTAAGGTTATTAACCGATTAATCGCTCAAAACAATAAAATCGGCCAACTAATCGATTATGAAAATACTTGTTAGTTGGAGCCCTACAGTAATCCATATAACAATTTTAAAAACACCACATAATATTAATTTATGAACCAATAAAATGTATTTTATATACTCATTACATGATATCTATATAGCCTATAACAATAGGTATATGATGCCTCACACAAGTCACCTCTCAGTTCTGTTTTCTCCCAAACCTCATTTCATTTTCCCATTTTTTTCTTGGTGGCGCTCTTTTTCACTTTCCTTCACACGCCTCATTCTTTTCTTTCTTTTACTCCTTCTTCTATTTCCTCTTTTTTTTTCTCCGGCTGCTTCATCTTCACCATCATCTCACTCACGTTTATGGGTCACACTGCCAACCTTCATCCCAAACCCACGTGTTGTTATTTTTTCACAGAGGTCATAGGTGATAGATCATCTAGACATGTATAATTTTCTTTATTTTAGATAGATACTAAAGGCTTGCTCCCGAAGAGTGACTGAAAGTCAAGAAACGCGTCGAGCTATCAGCTGCCGTATTCTATACCAATCGTGTTGACAGATTTTTTTTTTTATACCATTCGTTTACATAATACGTGTTTATATGACTATACGTGAAATTGTTTGCCGTCATGTTTAATATTTTTTACCAACAAAGATAGGGAGTAGCAAGGTTATAGGCTATATAGATATTATGTAACATGTTTATGTGTATATAAATTACATTTTATTGAATCAAGAATTAATATTATGTAATGTTTTTGAAATCGTTTACTGTTATCGTGAAAAATTGCCCTAAAATTTGATATAAATATTATATATGAACTAATAAATATTTTTATATCCATCAATCCATTTGTTTACCAGCGCGTGCTTCATATACAGTCCCAATTCCTCGCCTTTTTCTTCTAGTTAAACGTAGAATTCCAATTTTTTGTTTCATTTTCAAATGGTCCACATTTTGCAAAAAAAAAAAAAAAAAAAAAGGCAGTCTGCTTGGCACCTAAATATGGGTGTAACAGGGTCCTAAAAAAAAGGTGGAGTTAGCCTTATAATAGTTTTTTAGGGCCAAGCTGGCCCAAACCAACTGTGTCCATTACAGATTGTTGGGGCCGCTGTATGTGCTGTAATGGTCTGTAGTGACATTAGCTACATGCAAAGCGGCACTACGGGGGTTATTTACGAAAGGCAAATCCACTTTGCACTGCAAATGCACTTGGAAGTGCAGTCGCTCTAAATCTGAGGGGTAGATCTGAAATGAGGGGAAGCTCTGCCGATTTTCTCATCCAGTCACAAGCAAGCAAACATTTTTTTTTTTTTCCTCTTGCATGTCTCCCTCGGATCTACAGCGATCGCACTTCCATGTGCCCTTGTATGTAGTGTCTTCCTGTCTGCTTCTCCACCATTCAGGATAAGCCTTGCATTTTTTAACCACTTGCTTACTGGGCACTTAAACCCCCCTCCTGTCCAGACCGATTTTCAGCTTTCAGCGCTGACACATTTCGAATAACAATTGCGCGGTCATACATCACTGTACTCAAATTCAATTTTTATCATTTTTTCTCCACAAATAGAGCTTTCTTTTGGTGGTATTTGGTCACCTCTGTGGTTTTTATTTTTTGTTGAAAAAGACCGAATTTAAATTTTTTTAAATTTTTTTTCCATAGTTTGTCATAACATTTTGAAAACAGGTAATTTTTCTCCTGCATTGATGTACACTGATGAGGCGGCAGTGATGGGCACCGATGGGTGGCAGGGATGGGCACTGGTTGCTTACACTAATAAGTGGCACTGATTGGCACCACTCGTGAGCATTGATAGGTGGCACTTGTGGGCATTGATAGGTGGCACTGGCAGGTGGCAATAACAGGTGGCACTGTAAGGGGGTTCTGATTGGCCCAGATGAGTTGCCCGTGTTCCTTAATCTTTGGGACTGATGTCCCTTTAACATAAGCCGGTGATCGGCTTTTTTTGCTGCTCATGCTGACAGTGCGAGAAAAAAACTAAAAAATAAAAAAAAAACTATTACCAAACTTTTGTTTACATCATGTGATCAGCTGTCATTGGCTGACAGCTGATCACATGGTAAGGGGCCAGGACCGCCCCCTTACTCAGATCGGTGATCACCCGAGTCTCAGTGATCACAGCGCGCTCCCCGCGCACCCTGCGTGCACAGGGGAGGATGTCCTATGACGACCTCCTGGAAATTGAGGTCCGCGCTGTATTCGTCATGCGGCTATGACTGGACCTCAAGTGGTTAACCAATGAATATAAGGCTTCCTTTGATTGGCCAAGGTGGAAATCATGATGCCTCTCCACTTCAGCCAGAGGAAGCCTTGTATTTATTGATAAAAACTAATTATATATATATATATATATATATATATATATATATATATATATACACATACATATATATATATATATATATATATATATATATATATATATATATATATATATATATATATTATATATATATATATATACACACACACACACACACACACACACACATATACATATATACACACACACACACACACACACACACACACACGGCTTCTGCAGAATAGTGGAGAAGCAAATCAGCCCAACTCTCATATCCGGCAGCAGATGGGGAGTTGCCTCGTTGCTGCAGCCAGAACACACACAGGCGCCACTGACTGTATGTAGCCAATGACACTACAGTACCTTACAGCGCACACAGCGGCTGCATCAATCTGTAATGGAAATAGATTTCGCACTGGGGCACTGGACAGGGAGGAAGGGGCCAGGAGCACCGGCAAGGACTAAGAGGAGGAGGAGGATCGGGGTCGATCTGTGGAATTCCATTGCACAAAGCAGGTAAGCATAGAGAGGTTTATTTATTTATTATTTTTTTTAAATATTCCTTTATAAATCACTTTAAAGATAAAAAAGTGGCCCTTGCACAGAAGACTGTCACAATAAAAAAAAGTCCATAACATAGTATACACCAATATAAACCAACAGCAAGAAAGACGAGATTGGGAATAATTCTGTATATCAACATAAACCGATAGCAAACACATAAAACAGCATTTTATTTTTTGCTGAACCACAAGCTTTACTGCTGCCAGATAAGGCCAGACATGCAAATCGCTCTGCCATCAGAGATGACTCCAAGCACTGAGGTCACATGCTTGATGAAGGGGTCCTGCGTGGCTCCGAAACTCTAAAGATGTGATCACTGATTAAAGCTTTGGACCCATTTTTTTTGGAGATCCCGGTGTGCTGGTGACATTACTTTCTAAGGCGCCACGCACTGACGCATTTCGCCCAAAGGACTTACTCCAATAAGGTCACCTACGTGACCTATGATCAAGTCCAAGGGGTGAAGCGCATCAGTGTGTGGATTGACGTCTGATGGTGGAGAGAATGTCTGACCTAAGCTGGCATCAATAAAGACTTGCTACAGTGGAGTACGGCTTGTGTGTTTTAAATGCTTTGAGGGGAAGAGAAGGATCCCATAGCTCCTGTGCACCCATGGCCGATGTGCTTCCCTGGAGTCTGGGTTGGGTTAATGTAGATTATGGTCTGCTCCAGCCCTGAAGAAGTGTTCAGAGTCCCCCGAAGCGTGTTGGCTTGCCTTCATCAGTAAATTAAAGATCAGATTTTGACCTCTCCATGCTGATGATATATTCTCTGGCGTTTCATACACCAACATACAAAAGAACTTTTATCTTTGGGGGGGGGGGGGGGGGGTCCCCCTCCAGGTGTACAGCCCAAATTTATATCAACAGCATCCACATTTTTCAAACTTTCAAGGAAATCTAAACCATCCCAATCCAGTACTACCACATCCACAGCAAAAGGACAGCAATAAAAACCTGACTGAGGTTCAAACCGCTCTCCACTATAACCAAACATATGTTCTGTGCGGAGTTGGGCTTTAAGACCTTCATCCTATATTTCAAAGGAATCTTACAGTTCTTTTTGGTTCATACATAGAAAATGTGGTTAAAATCTCCAGACTGGCCATATCGATGCCATGCAATGAACAGTACACTGCCAGTCCTTTATGGGGGGGGGGGGGGTCTACCAGCATGCGCCCCTCTTTTCAGCCACAATCTTGATGAAGTGGGCATGGTTGGCATACAGACTGTGGTTCTGGCTGATATCTGCCCACTGCACTTTTCCAGCATCATCGCCCGCCTCTAAGGCCAGCTGGTCCAATATGTGGCCTGTCAAAGAAGAAGAACAAGGAGGTCAGCAGAAGAAGAAGCGACTCAAGGGAAGACGTGTGTTAGGTGTCAGTATCCCCACCTGTATCATCATGGAAATTAACGGCTTGTGTCTCCATCCAGGCGTTATCAGTGTTCCGAGGGTCATCCACATACCCCTTGTACACCTGTAAAATCACAGATGTTAAAAAATAAAAATAAAATAAAAACAAAACAAAAAACAACGCAGTACAAGAAATATCAGATAGAATATGTCCCAGGAAGGAACAACAAACTGCCAGTCTGTCAGATTCACACCAAGAGAAATGAGACTTAAAGCGGAGTTCCACCCAAAAAATTGAACTTCCTCTTTTCCGGTCCCCCTTCCCCCCCGTTGTCACATTTGGCACCTTTCAGGAAGAGGGGGCTTAGCAGATACCGGTCTAATACAGGTAATTTGCGCCCACTTCTGGGCATAAATACCCGAGTAACTCACGGGTATCTACACCACTTCTGGCGCCTCCTCCGTCCATCCCCCCGCTGTCTTCTGGGAGACAGTCCCAGAAGACAGCAGGGACCAGTGGGATAGCGCAGCGTGAAGTCGTGCATGCGCTTTAGGGAACCAGGAAGTGAAACCTTCCAGATTCCCCTACTGAAGATGGCGGCTGCAGCTTTGGGTGCCGACATCGCTGGCTCCCTGGACATGCAAGCGTCCTTATTTAAAAAGTCAGGAGCTGCGGTATTTGTGGCCGTTGATAAAAAAAAAAAAAAAAAAAAAAAAAAAGCAGCGGAGCTCCGCTTTAAAGGACAACTCATAGTTCCCGTAACAGAATTTATTACCAGATGGTGTTGTTACTCCTCTCCCTGTAACAGGCCAAAACTGTCCAGCAAAACAGGAAGTTGGAAGGGTTGGGAGAAACCATATTCTATCAGCAGGGGTGATAAACGATTGAATTTTATATGGGTCCAAAAAAAAGAAGAAGAAAAAAAAAAAAAAGAATCAACTATTGCTGTACCTGCTCAATAAGTGTAAGCTGGAGTTGGGCTTTAAGTTGTTTGCCGCTTATGTACAGTCCAGCCAAGACTACAAATCCATCAAAGAATATCCTATCCCATACGGTGACAACATTGATGCATCATTTCACTTTGGAACGCACAGCCTTGCCTGGCTGTCATATCAATCTGATTGGACACTTTACAGCTCCAAATCTGCACGGTTTTTCCCACGTCTACAAATCAAAATCACTGAAGCTGAAGGATTCAGCTGGTATTTTCAGAAGCAATGGTTTCCAAATTGGAGACATAAACCACAATATAATATCACAGGGATGGTGGAAACCCCTCATAATGGGCACAGCAGGTGTACAGACCCGGGAACTCAGCACAGGGATGGTGGGAACCCCTCATAATGGGCACAGCAGGTGTACAGACCCGGGAACTCAGCACAGGGATGGTGGGAACCCCTCATAATGAGCACATCAGGTGTACAGACCTAGGAACCGAACCCAAGGATCCTAGGAACCCCCGCAAAGAGCTCAGCAGGTGTGTGCACCTGAAAGAGTCCCCTAAAAATAGAAGAGCCTGTCAGGGGCTGAACTCTGCAGCACCCAGGGGACCAGAGGTTTTCATATCACATTTCCTCTGCCATGCTGGGTTTAAATCAAGATACACAAGGATATGGTTTTCCATAAAAGGACTGTAGGTAGCTGATAACCAAAATGACAAACACGTCATTAACTAACCCAACATACTAAAAAAAAAAAAAAAAAAAAAAAAACACATATACAATTTTCCTTACCAGGGAGTTGCAGAGTACAGTGCTATCATAATTGTTCACGGGGGCGTTGCTAGGATTGTGAAAGACCTGGGTCACCTCTGAGCAAGGAGAATAAGGATGGTGGGTGTGCCTACTAACCATATACACAGCACACGTGTCATCGTCCTTATACCCACAAAATATGCTTTAAAAACGTTGTGCTACAAGGGAGAGTTTGACAGATATACAAAATTGAAAGGCATGTACACAAATGCTGGAAGTCTAGTTAACAAAGCGGCTGCGACACGTCTCCTGGAGTTATTTCCGGGTATCTCAGGCTCCGGTGCTGTGATGAGCCGGAGCTGCAATGACGTCACTCCCATGCAAGCCGTTTATTCAGTGTGTATGCACCGATGATGTTGGCACATGCAGATACAGGGGATCTCTCCTAAACAGTGCAAGTTCAGGAGATATCCGGGTAACGGGTAAGCCTTACCTTTAGGTAAAAGCGGTGTGTAAGGGTTTACTACCACTTTAAGACCCCTTTCACACTGGGGCGTTTTTCATGCGCTTTAGCGTTAAAAAATACGCCTGAAAGAAGCTGCAACTGCAATCCCAATGTAAACACCCGAGTGCTTTCACACCAAGGCGCTGCGCTGGCAGGGCGTCAAAAAAAGTCCTGCAAGCAGCTTCTTTGCAGCGCTTTTGGAGCGGTGAATAAAGCGCCCCTTCCCATTGAAATCAATGGGAAGCGCCTGTAAAACGCCAGAAAAACGCTATTGGCAGCAGCGTTTTGTGGGCGCTTTTAACCCTTTATTTGGCCACTAGCAGGGGTTAAAAGCTCCCCAATAACGCTGGTAAAGCGCTGCTAGTTTAAGCGGCGCTTTACGAGCGTTTTTCGGGCGCTGACATTGTGAAAGGGTTCTTAAAGCACTTGGGCTTTCACATTGGGACTGCAGATGAGGCTTCTTTCAAGCGCTTTACAGGCGCCTTTTTAACGCTAAAGCGCCTGAAAAACGCCCCAGTGTGAAAGGGGTCTAAGAGCAGTAAGGATGCAGAACTCCCCTCCACAGTTGGTGGTGTCAGCAGGGAGTTTAGAGAAGTTCAGAAACCTTTTAGATGCGTTTCATAGCAAACACAATGTACAAGAGAGGGAGGGAGAGGGAGGGAGGGAGGGAGGGAGGGAGGGAGGGAGGGAGAGAGGGAGAGAGGGAGAGAGGGAGAGAGGGAGAGAGGGAGAGAGGGAGAGAGGGAGAGAGGGAGAGAGGGAGAGAGGGAGAGAGGGAGAGAGGGAGAGAGGGAGAGAGGGAGAGAGGGAGAGAGGGAGAGGGAGAGGGAGAGGGAGAGGGAGAGGGAGAGGGAGGGGGAGAGGGAGGGGGAGGGGGAGGGGGAGAGGGAGAGGGAGAGGGATTCTCTCCCCCCCTCCCTTCATACTCCTGACACTTTGCAGGAGTCTGCAATGCACAGAGTGCAGGGACAGGATTACGAAGCACAGGGACCTGGTAGTGCAGAAGACAGATGCAGGCAACACAGGCTAGTGTACGGAGTACAACCTAAATTACCCCCTCCCAGCCTCATATGTCCTACAGAAAAGATGCAATTTAACAGCCCCCACCCCAGTACAAATTTACCCACCTAAACTCACATCCCACCATTCCCCACCCAGTTCACGCTCTCAGTACGGACCAAACCCTTCCCAACCCAACAGACCTTACAACCCAGCCCCTTATCACTACAAGCCCCCCACTATGACCTCAGAACTCGGGGCTCCCCTTATAGTACACAGAAGTGAGTTGGGGGGAGGGTAAATAATCACTATATGAGACAACACTGGATCTCAAATAGAACAAACGGGTGTTTCTTGCAATTATCGAGCAGATATAATAACCCTTTAAATGTTTGTATAAGTTGCAATAAGTAAGAAACTGAAACTTGGTGAGAGGTTGATTGTAGGTGAGTCAGGTGTGACCTGACCCAGTGTTGGCACAACGCGCCCCTTTTCCTTGTTTGATCTAAGGGTGTGACGTACCGGTAAATGATCCTGGGAGAAAAGGCTCTGAATCCTCTCCTGCGTGTCCTTCTCTTCTCCCGCCCTCTCCAGAGAGTTCAGAGCCTCCTCGCAGAACTCCCTGCGTAGTGTCGCTGTGATCACCTCTCCAGGATCCACCATTCCCTGCAAAAGGGGAGAAAAAACAACAACATCAACTACATCATCATAGTGAAGTGGGGGGGGGGGGGGATGGGGATGATGAAACACACATGACTATTGCCCACAGAAACCAAACCAGTTTCCTGCTGCTGCTTATGTTTTGCCTTCCCTGGTTTCTCCCCCCCTCCCCCCCCTCCATCAACATACTAATGAAATAGAAAAAAAAAAAAAAAAAACACTTTTCGGGTTGATTACACACATTATTTTAGACACAGTGATGTCATCGCTGGGTCTCTGTGCTTCTTTATACAATGCAGGCAGATCATGGCTGGTGGGAGGGGCCAGCAGGGTGCTGTACAGAACTTCCTGAAGACATCACAACACCCCGACCTCAGTGCTCCTCAGTCCTGGATCTTGGGAGGAGTTATGCAAATATCAAAATGTCCTGGTGGGTGTCCGCCTGGAGGGAGTGGCGTAGCGTGGGTTGTCAGCGCTCAGGGCAAGGTGAGTAATTTGCGCCCCCTAACCTGCAGACTTTTAGCACTCCCCAGGGGCCCTTCCCTTCCTACAATAGTACTGACCTACCCAAATCCTAAACTGACCAATCTGATTCCTACAGTGACCACTACACTACACTGTCCACTATACTGTCCCCTACTCTAACCACTATATTCCACACTATATTACACTGAGCACTAAACTGTCCACTACTGTACAGTGACCACTATCCACTACACACCGACCACTATACTGTACTGTCCACTACACACCAACCACTATACTGTACTGTCCACTACACACCAACCACTATACTGTACTGTCCACTACACACCAACCACTATACTGTCCACTACACACCAACCACTATACTGTCCACTACACTGTACACACTATACTGTACTACACACTGACCACTATACTGTACTGTCCACTACACACCAACCACTATACTGCACTGTCCACTACACACCAACCACTATACTGCACTGTCCACTACACACCAACCACTATACTGTCCACTACACTGTACACACTATACTGTACTACACACTGACCACTATACTGTACTGTCCACTACACACCAACCACTATACACTGTACTGTCCACTACACACTGACCACTATACTGTCCACTACACTGACCACTATACTGTCCTGCCTACAGTATTTCTAAACTGACACTACATGGCGCTGCTCTTCTACACTCTCTCACTCCAGCTGCTGCTTCTCCCCAGACTGCGTCCACCCACCCATGGAGCCAGAGCTCGAGGGACACAGGAAATGAAATCAGCAAAGGCAGGCAGCAGTGCCACACTCTGGAACGGAATTTGGCCCCCCCCCCCCTTAATGTTGCGCCCGAGGCAATGGCCCCCTCCGCACCCCCACGCTATGCCACTGCCTGGAGGAGTGGGTGTTCCTAGGCAGGCTACATTCACAAAGTAGCGCCCACATGCGATGCAGAGCCTCTATGATTGCTGTTGCCCTCAGGAAGGCGGACCCCTTGGTGAAGGATGGCTCCTCTCTGCAGTCCTTCATTAGGCAATACATTGACTGGAGCCGTTCAGTTAGTGTATGGTGACTCAGCATGGAGAATATGGCAGTTTTATAGATTTAAAGATTTCCTGTTGCAACATCCAATGTAAACATGCAACATATACAGCAGGAATATGCAATTAGCGGACCTCCAGCTAATTTGTTGAAAACTACAAGTCCTCTGGGTCCTACATGCCTCTGCCTCTGGGTGTCATGCTTGTAGCTGTCAGAGTCTTGCTACCCCTCATGGGAGTTGTAGTTCTGCAACAGCTGGAGCTCTGCTAATTGCATATCCCTGGTTTACAGGATTGCAGAGGTTACAGTCCTGCGAGTTCAGAGAGGAGATATTAGGTGAGAGTGGCCGATGACCGTCTACTCACTCCAGGTATAGCCCACTGGCCGCAATCCTTCCTCTGAATGGCTACAAACTGTAAGATGGCTTTCCCCGTCTCCGGGTCGGTCACTTTCTCTCCTGAAGTGTTTCTCTTCCACCTGTAGGGGGAGACAAATCATTACTGATATTTGCACCAAAAGAATAAATTTTTATATATATTATATATATATATATATATATATATATATATATATATATATATACACACACACACACACCTACATACATACACTCAGTGTTGATCAGGCAAACAACTAAAATACAAATACAGTGCCTTGAAAAAGTATTCACACCCCTGGCAATTTTCCACTTTTTGTCATGTTACATCCAAAAAACATAAATTTATTTTATTGGGATTTTATGTGATAGACCAACACAAAGTGACATATAATTGTGAAGTGGAAGGAAAATGATAAATGGATTTCAAAAGTCTTTACAAATAAATATGTGAAAAGTGTTGGGGGTACATTTGTATGGCGCCCCCCGGAGTCAATACTTTGTAGAACTGCCTTTCTCTGCAATTACAGCTGCAAGTCTTTTTGGGGATGTCTCTACCAGCTTTGCACATCTAGAGAGGGACATTTTTGCCCATTCTTCCTTGCAAAATAGCTCAAGCTCTGTCAGATTGGATGGAGAACGTCTGTCAACGGCAAGTCTTGAGATTCTCAATTGGATTGGCCAGAGATTCTCAATTGGATTTAGGTCTGGACTTTGACTGGGCCGTTCTAAGACATGACTTTATCCCTGACCTGTCTGGTGTGTTCCTTGGCCTTCATGATGCCGTTTTTTCACTAAGGTTCTCTAACAAACCTCTGAGAGCTTCACAGAACAGCTTTATGTATACGGAGATTAAATCACACAGGTGGGCTCCATTTACTAAATTAGGTGACTTCTGAAGGCAATTGGTTCCACTAGATTTTGGTTAGGGGTATCAGAATAAAGGGGGGCTGAATACAAATGCCCCCCCAACACTTTTCACATATTTATTTCGTAAACAATTTTGAAAACCATTTATCATTTTCCTTCCACTTCACAATTATGAGCCGCTTTGTGTTGGTCTATCACATAAAATCCCAATAAAATACATTTTAAGTTTTTAACATGACAACATGTGGACAATTTCAAGGGGTATGAATACTTTTTCAAGGCACTGTATAAATTATTTTGAGTGGAAAAAAAAAAAAAAAAAAAAAAAAAAGACAGCTGAAATAAATGCTGTATATAGGATCCATTTTATTTTTATTGCTGTCCATCCAGTCCTAAGACTTAAAGGGCTCTGCCACACAGCATAGGCAGCTTAGTGACTGAACTTTTTTCCTGCAGCAGTTAAATTGTTTAACTTGTATATGTAGTAGCTGCATTCATTTTCCTTTTTTATGCTTTATTTCCCTGTATTTTCCCCTGATGATCCTGCCAGTAACACACTCCCTGTCATAGGGTAACAAAGCTCACTCAGTGTACTGTATCTATAGAGGGAGCCATGGTTGTCACCCCTATGACAGTACTACAGCACACCTCCTACCATCCTCTTTTCCAGAACGTGGGTGGGTATGTGACAATGTAACACAGGAAGAGAGTGCACCATGTTATCAATTTGCATAGTTTCTGGCAGGATCAAACGGGTACTTTTTTTGCCCTTATTTACAACCACTTGCCAACTGCCACATGTACATTTACTTTGGCAGAATGGCACAGATGGGCGTAAAGGTACGCTCCTTTGAATTTGCCGCCGTGCGGTCACGTGCGCGCCGCTGGGCGGCGTGCGCACAACCCTGCCAGGGGCTCCGAGAGTCGGATTGCGGGTCCCGTGGACTCGATCACCGCAGGGATACCTGCAATCGTCCCACAGAGCTGAAGAATGGGGAGATGCTAATATAAACAAGCATCTCCCCGTTCTGCCCAATGACACGGTCACTGATCACAGCTGTAAATCGGGAGCAGAGACCAGTGAAGTGTCTTTTGTAGCCCCTCCCCAAAACAGTTAGAATCACTCCCTAGGACACACTTAACCACTTGCCGACCGCCGCACGACGATATACGTCGGCAGAATGGCACGGGCAGGCATATTGGCGTATATATAAGTCCATGCCTGCCCGCGGGTGGGGGGCCCGATCGGGCCCCCCCCCGGTGCCTGCGGCGGTCGGCATTCGTTCGGGAGAGATCAGGGATGAGGGGACGGCCATTCATTCATGGCCACCCCCTCGCGATCTCTCTCGACGAATGGAAATCCCCCGTGACATCACTTCCTCTCCTGTAATGTAAACACAGGAGAGGAAGTGATGTATTCTCTCCTCCGTGTCGGTATTTTCCGTTCCGACACGGAGGAGAGCGGATCGGTGAGTTGCACCAACACTCTACACACACAGTAGAACATGCCAGGCACACTCACACCCCCCCTTTACCCCCCGATCACCCCCCCAATTACCCCTGCCCCCCAGTCACAGTGACACCAATGTCATTTTTTTTTTTTTTTTTTTTTTTTTTTTGCATTGGTGTCATTTGTGACTGTAATAACTGTTAGGGCAGTTAGAGTTAGCCCCCTTTAGTTCTAATGTACCCCCCTAACCCCCCCAATAAAGGTTTAACCCCGTGATCACCCCCCGTCGCCAGTGTCACTAAGGCTGGGTTCACATTGCAGCGGTTTATGAGAACGAATGTGATTCGCACCGCACTGCAGTGCAAATCACATCCGATCTCTGTGCGATTCGAGTTCAGCCATTCGCCGCACCCGCCGCACCCGCCACACCCGCCGCACCCGCCGCAAATTCGCACGGGACCCTTTTTTTGGCCCGCAGCAGAATCGGATCGCATGGGTGTTCACACCATGCGATCCGAGTTTGCAGATCGCACTGCGATATGCGAACTGATCTGGGGGTGTCAGTAACATTTCACTGACACTCCCAGCAGTTCGCATAGGGCAGTGTGAACTGCCGCCGGGAGGCATGCGATGCGGGAACCCGCCGCGGATTCGCGGCGTTTCCGCATCGCTCCAGTGTGAACCCAGCCTAATAAGCGATCATTTTTCTGATCGCCGTATTAGTGTCACAGGTGACGCTAGTTAGGCAGGTAGGTATTTAGGTTCGCCGCAGCTTTTTATAGCGCCAGGGACCCCCATATACTACCGCATAAAGCCCCCTGATTGCCCCCTAGTTAACCCTTTCACCAGTGATCACCATATAACTGTTACAGGTGACGCTGGTTGGTTAGTTATTTTTTTATAGTTTCAGGGCACCCGCCATTTATTACCTAATAAAGGTTTAACCCCCTGATCACCCGGCGGGTGTCATTTGTGACTAATAACTGTTAGGGCAGTTAGGGTTAGCCCCCTTTAGTTCTAAGGTACCCCCCTAACCCCCCCAATAAAGGTTTAACCCCGTGATCACCCCCCGTCGCCAGTGTCACTAAGGCTGGGTTCAGATTGCAGCGGTTTGAGAACGGATGTGATTCGCACCGCACTGCAGTGCAAATCACATCCGATCTCTGTGCGATTCGAGTTCAGCCATTCGCCGCACCCGCCACACCCGCCGCACCCGCCGCAAATTCGCACGGGACCCTTTTTTTGGCCCGCAGCAGAATCGGATCGCATGGGTGTTCACACCATGCGATCCGAGTTTTCAGATCGCACTGCGATATGCGAACTGATCTGGGGGTGTCAGTAACATTTCACTGACACTCCCAGCAGTTCGCATAGGGCAGTGTGAACTGCCGCCGGGAGGCATGCGATGCGGGAACCCGCCGCGCATTCGTGGCGTTCCCGCATCGCTCCAGTGTGAACCCAGCCTAATAAGCGATCGTTTTTCTGATCGCTGTATTAGTGTCACAGGTGACGCTAGTTAGGCAAGTAGGTATTTAGGTTCGCCGCAGCTTTTTATAGCGCCAGGGACCCCCATATACTACCGCATAAAGCCCCCTGATTGCCCCCTAGTTAACCCTTTCACCAGTGATCACCATATAACTGTTACAGGTGACGCTGGTTGGTTAGTTATTTTTTTATAGTTTCAGGGCACCCGCCATTTATTACCTAGTCTCACTAGTGTACCCCTAAATTTAGGGGTGTCTACTTTCCAAAATGGGGTCATTTGGGGGGGGTTTGTGCCATCTTGGCATTTTATGGCCTTCAAAACTGTAACGCCCTTAGAAAGCCTGAAGGCGGTGCTTGGTTTTCGGGGCCCCGTACGCGGCTAGGCTCCCAAAAAGTCCCACATATGTGGTATCCCCGTACTCAGGAGAAGCAGCAGAATTTATTTTGGGGTGTCATTTCACATATGCCCATGGCATGCGTGAGCAATATATCATTTAGTGACAACTTTGTGAAAAAAAAAAAAAAAAAAAAAAAAAGTTTGTAATTTTCCCGCAACTTGTGGCAAAATATAAAATATTCCATGGACTCAACATGCCTCTCAGCAAATAGCTTGGGGTGTCTACTTTCTAAAATGGGGTCATTTGTGGGGGTTTTGTGCCATCTTGGCATTTTATGGCCTTCAAAACTGTAATAGGTAGTGAGGAGTGAAGTCAAATATTTACGCCCTTAGAAAGCCTGAAGGCGGTGCTTGGTTTTCGGGGCCCCGTACGCGGCTAGGCTCCCAAAAAGTCCCACATATGTGGTATCCCCGTACTCAGGAGAAGCAGCAGAATTTATTTTGGGGTGTCATTTCACATATGCCCATGGCATGTGTGAGCAATATATCATTTAGTGACAACTTTGTGAAAAAAAAAAAAAAAAAAAAAAAGTTTGTAATTTTCCCGCAACTTGTGGCAAAATATAAAATATTCCATGAACTCAACATGCCTCTCAGCAAATAGCTTGGGGTGTCTACTTTCTAAAATGGGGTCATTTGTGGGGGTTTTGTGCCATCTTGGCATTTTATGGCCTTCAAAACTGTAATAGGTAGTGAGAAGTGAACTCAAAAATTTACGCCCTTAGAAAGCCTGAAGGCGGTGCTTGGTTTTCGGGGCCCCGTACGCGGCTAGGCTCCCAAAAAGTCCCACATATGTGGTATCCCCGTACTCAGGAGAAGCAGCAGAATTTATTTTGGGGTGTCATTTCACATACGCCCATAGCATGTGTGAGCAATATATCATTTAGTGACAACTTTGTGTAAAAAAAAAAAAAAAATTTTTTTTTTGTCATTATTCAATCGCTTGAGGCAAAAAAATAAAATATTCAATGGGCTCAACATGCCTCTTATCAATTTCCTTAGGGTGTCTACTTTCCAAAATGGGGTCATTTGGGGGGGTTTTGTACTGCCCTGCCATTTTAGCACCTCAAGAAATGAGATAGGCAGTCGTAAACTAAAAGCTGCGTAAATTCCAGAAAACGTACCTTAGTTTGTAGATGTGACAACTTTTGCGCAAACCAATAAATATACAATTATTGACTTTTTTTTTACCAAAGACATGTGGCTGAATACATTTTGGCCTAAATGTATGACTAAAATTGAGTTTATTGGATTTTTCTAATAACAAAAAGTAGAAAATATCATTTTTTTTCAAAATTTGCGGTCTTTTTACGTTTATATCGCAAAAAATAAAAATCGCAGAGGCAATCAAATACCATCAAAAGAAAGCTCTATTTGTGGGAAGAAAAGGACGCAAATTTTGTTTGGGTACAACATTGCATGACCGCGCAATTACCAGTTAAAGCAGCGCAGTGCCAAAGTGTAAAAAGACCTCTGGTCATTTACCAGCAAAATGGTCCGGTCTTAAAGTGGTTAAAGAGGGATTCCACCTACAAAAAAAAAAAAAATTAAAAGCCAGCAGCTATAAATACTACAGCTGCTGACTTTTAATAAATGGACACTCACCTATCCCGGGTTCCAGCGATGCCGGCAGCCGAGGCCGATCGATCGCTCGGCTCTCGGCTGCTGCCGCCACCATTCCAGGTGAGGGAATCAGGAGGTGAAGCGTTGTGGCTTCACTTCCCGGTTCCCTTCTGCGCATGCACGAGTCGCTCAGCTCAATAGGAATGGTCAGCGCTGTCTCTGGGACCCGTGTGTGTCCTAGCAGACAGTGCGGCGGGACAGGAAATGACAGACTCCCATGTCTATGCCCAGAGTCTATATCTTAGACAGGTACCTGCACCCCTCCTCCCCCCTGAAAGGTGCCAACTGTGACACCGGGGGGGGGGGGGGGGGGGGGGGGGGCTTGTATCCGATGAGCGGAAGTTCCACTTTAGGGTGGGACCCCGCTTTAACCCTTTCCTAGCCCTCCTAGTGGTTAACCTCTTCACTGCCAGTGTCATTTTTACAGTAACCAATGCAATTTTATAGCACCGATCGCTGTAAAAATGACAATGGTCCCAAAAATGTGTCAAAAATGTCTGAAGTGACCGCCATGTCGCAGTCACGATATATAAAAAAAAAAAAAAAAAAAAAAAAAAAAAAAGGCAGAGCACCACCATTATTAGTAAAAAAAAACAAAAAAAAAAAAACTATTAATAAAAATGCCATAAAACTATCCCCTATTTTGTAGACGCTATAACTTTTGCGCAAACCAAACGCTTATTGCGATTTTTTTTTACCAAACATATGTAGAAGAATACAGATCGGCCTAAACTGAGGGAAAAAAAATATTTTTATATATTTTTGGGGATATTTATTATAGCAAAAAAGCTTGCTTTTTTTTTTTTTTTTTTTTTTTTAATTGTCGCTCTATTTTTGTTTATAGCGCAAAAAAACCCCCCCCAAAAAAATAAAATAAAAAACGCAGAGGTGATCAAATACCACCAAAAGAAAGCTATTGGTGGGGGGGGGGGGGGGGGGGGGGAAGGAGTTTGGTTTTGTTTGGGAGCCACGTCGCTCGACCGCGCAATTGTCAGTTACAGGGACCGCACTGCTGAAGCGCAAAAAGTGGTCTGGTCTTTGGCCAGCAAAATGATCTGGGGCCTAAGTGGTTAAACATGACAAAATTCATTTGGTGGTATATTGAACAGACTCAGGGGACCAGATAAAGGAATATTAGGCACCGCAGCCAAGTCACCTCCCTTGCCCCTCAATGGTAAGCTGTCACGGTAGTCCCTAACCCCCACCCAGCTGCATGTATATGTGTCGGGTGCAGAGCAGGAATATCCCTGACTTCAGATGATTGGCCCAATACAGATGGCAGCTTCCTGGCCGGCTCACACATGTGGGTTTAAACTTGGATCTAAACATACCCAACCTCATCGCTATTCCTTCATATCAGAGTAAAGTTCATTTATGTGAACGGCAGGAAAGGCGACTAATCACCGTCATCTTTTATAGGAATGGTTTGCTTTAGAACATTCTGTATGGGGACCGGGTCCCTTTAATGATGAATTAAAGTGGTTGTAAACCTCAGACATGAAAGATGAACAAAGCCTATCCCTCTATAGTGTGTACTTGTCTCCATCCAGAGAAGTGTCATTTCTGTCTGCTGCCTCCTTCCTCTGCTATCAGCGTGAACAATTTCCTGACACCAAGAGAAAAATGGTGACGGGGGAGGGAGCTCCAGTTGATTGACAGCTTCAGCTCTGTTCCTGTGTGATGTGTGAAGGAAGGTGTGTTCCTTTCCGTCCAATCAGCTCTCATAGCTCTCCTCACTGAGCTCCTTTAGTTCCCCACCCCCCGCTTTCTGAACACTCGGACAAGCTTTATACATTCTCCACTTTGAATGAATGTAGAGAAGAGAAGACTGCAGATAAAATAGGTACAACTTCTGTAGGAGGATTGGTTTAATCTCTGTGTATCACCCGGAGATCAGTCACTTCACTGTGTGTATGGGAGGGTTTACAACTACTATTAATAAATACATAACTACATTCATGGTGTTTTTTTTAAATCTGGTGTTCAGCTTTAAACTGTATGTAACATAACGTAGGGAGGAAATACTTACCGTGTGATGATGGGGTCGGCTGCATGGTTGGGTCCCCACCTTCCTAGTAGCCCTCTTCCTGTCACCCCCGTCCTTCCACTGGGGTTCCTGACAAGAACACATTGTGACAGATGTCAGAGGTGAATCACAACTTCAACAGCAAGATGTGTTCTTTGTACTTACTTGGGCTTCCCGTCCTCCACCAGGTACACCCCCTCAAAGCTGGTCCTCTGCACATGGCCGTCCAGAGTGTTGTACTTCGGGTGAAAGTCTTCATTGCTGCAAGACACAATGACCGGAGTTCACATACATGCAGCTCACCAAGAATCATAGGGACCCGTGTGCAGGAACACGGGGCAGAAAGGAGAAGGGATTGGTGCCAAACGTGTGGCACTTTTGTAACACGCCTGCCGGCCCCGGCCGCCTCCCGTACTACGCCTGCCGGCCCCGGCCGCCTCCCGTACTACGCCTGCCGGCCCCGGCCGCCTCCCGTACTACGCAGTCTGACCATCTCCTGCATCGTGCCTGCAGTCTCTGACCATCTCCTGCATCGTGCCTGCAGTCTCTGACCATCTCCTGCATCGTGCCTGCAGTCTCTGACCATCTCCTGCATCGTACCTGCAGTCTCCTGCTGCTTGTAAAAGCAATCCAGCAGCTAGTTAACCACTAGGATTGCTTTTACAAGAGAGCCGACAGACAGCACTAAAAAAAATATAAATAAAAAAAATGTACCAGGATGATGCATGTACAGGTCCGTCACTGGTCAGAAAATGGTTAATCAGCCCAAAAAAAAAAAAAAAAAAAACCCCACACACATGCCCAATATGTAGCATAATCTAACCACACCCACTTTTTGCTACGTGCGCCGCAGGTCACCATCTCCCTGTTAGGGGCCCCAGTGCATTACTTTGCCCAGGGGCCCATAAAGCTATTAAGATAGCACTGACAGGAAGTCTCACACTGGATGACTGCACAGATCTAGACAAAATACAAAGTACATGGAGATTCAGGCAGAATACACATGAGGAATGTATACAGACAAGATTTGTTTAGCTTGGGGTACAACCTAAAAACAGGAACTGAAGTTTTATTTAAACGTTGCACAGAGCCAGCCTTTAAAAACATACAAAGCATTCAATCCAGATTAAGAGGAAAAAAAAAACAAAAGAAGAAGAGGAAAAACCAGCCAGGTAAGAAAAAATAAAAAATAAAAACCCACAGAAGAACCACGGAGCCTCTCTCACCTGTGTGGCGGGTCTGCCCAGACTGGCTGGGCGAGCACAGGGCGAGCCGTGTACTCTACAGGCTCGTACTCCGGCCAATCCACCGACCAGCTGACCTTTTCGGGGGGTACCGGCCACCTCTCCACCTGAGAACCTGGATACGGAGAGGTGAGCGCCTTCACGTGACTCGTCATGGCAGGCCGACGATTGCGGTTACTGTACCAGTATGCAAACACAAAGCTGTAGAGAGAACAATAGACCAGACATTAGATTGGTCACCTCGCCCTGTAAGCTATTCCTAATTTATGAAGACAAATGACAAATCACCCGACAGCAAACAGTCGCTGGAAAGCTTCAACCAGGACAATAACAAGACAACAGTCAAAGATTGGCAGCTATGGGAAAAAACTGACTCAAGTAGTCCAGGAGCAGTTGCTTAGCTCCATCACTCAGGAATGGACTCTCTGGAGGGAGGGGGAGGACTTTCCTGCATGCAAGAGACACACAACCTGGTAACCACTTAATTAGTTTAAGAGTTACTCCTGCTGTGCCCATTATGAAGGGTTCCCACCATGCCTGTGCTGAGTTCCCGGGTCTATACACCTGCTGTGCCCATTATGAGGGGTTCCCACCCCCCCTGTGCTGAGTTACCAGGTCTGTACACCCACTGTGCCCATTATGAGGGGTTCCGACTATCCCTGTGCCGAGTTCCTGGGTGTGTACACCTGCTGTGCCCATTATAAGGGGTTCCCACCATCCCTGTGCTGTGCGCCTGGGTGTGTACACCTGCTGTGCCCATTTTGAAAGGTGTCCACCACCCCTGTGCTGAGTTCCAGGGTCTGTACACCCGATGTGCCCATTATGAGGGGTTCCCACCATCCCTGTGCTGAGTTCCCGGGTCTGTACACCTGCTGTGCCCATTATGAAAGGTGTCCACCATTTCTGTGCTGAGTTCCAAGGTCTGTACACTTGCTGTGCCCATTATGAGGGGTTCCCACCATCCCTGCGCTGAGTTCCAAGGTCTATACACCTGCTGTGCCCATTATGAGGGGTTCCCACCATCCCTGTGCTGAGTTCCAAGGTCTATACACCTGCTGTGCCCATTATGAAGAGCGCCCACCATCCCTGCTTGAACGAGGGAAGATCAGAGTTCCAAGGTGGGCAAATACAAAAGACATGGCACTACAGCAAGGAGATCTTACATTTGTAGTCCCCGAGATTCAGCCCGCCAGACCCCACCCATCACTAAACTGTCACTTTTGTAACCAAAAATCTGAATCATATGGATTGAATTTGCACCTTCCAAAAGCAGCTAGTGCAGCTGTGATGGAAACCGTGGTAAGAAGACGAGGCACGTTGAGCCACACCATCCAAGCGACTCCGATCCACCAATCACAGTAGCGTCAGTCTTCCTAGCTGTGGAGGTGAGGGATAAGATGACACAAATCAAACAGAGAAAAAAAAAAAAAAAAACACACTCAAACGACTTGCTTCCTATAGAACAAAAGAAAAGGGCGGCACAGACTACAGTACAACAAAATGGTAGACATCCCCAATGGTGCTCTCCAAAGGGGTCAGCCCAATCAGAATTGAGATTTCAGTTATATTTGGGAACCCACAGGGCAGAGTCACCTGCTGGCTATCGTTTTTTTGGGAACTCTGAGATATCGTACCATTAGCTGCTGGCTAGCAGAGAGTTTTGGGCGTTCCCATTACTGCATTCCCTGTAACACTGGATAACAGACAGAGTGAGCAGGTGTACAAACCCAGGAACTCAGCACAGGGATGGTGGGAAACTGCCATTGACAGCGAGGTGTGAGTTCGCTGGTTCCTTTGCTCCTGTGCTTCCAGAGACCAGGGGCTAGAGTTGCTTCTCTGCCTCAGGAGGGATGTTGGATACTGGGGAGAACCCTGGTGCGGGCCCCCTGGCTGGGCCCGTGGAAGATTCTGGGCCCGGCCAAAGGAGTGATGAGTCCCTGTCTGCCTTTAGACAGAGGATTGTTGTAAAGCTGAAGCGGATTGAGAAAGAAGAAGAGGAGAAATCGTTGATTTTGATGGCTGAATTTAGGAAGAAAACAAACAAGTTTGTGACAAATTGTACAGCAAGAAGAGGTCGGCTCTGAGGCCTGAGTTGAAGGACTTGGAGCAAGTTGTTAAGAAGCAGAAGGAGCTGGTGAGCTCTCTGAAGGAGAACAGTGGCATATTTAAAGAAAAATAATACAGAAATGAAGAAAGATTTAGCCAAATAAGAAGAGGAGCCGCTTCCTGCATGGAGAGTGAGGAGATGCAAGTACAGACAGCAGAGAGTGAGAAAGTGGGCCCGGAGGATGAGTCCAGCTCTTCAACACCTCAGACATCTGCTGAGCCCTCAATGGCGGAGGCCTCGGTCTCCTTCCCTCCCCAGCAATGTGGAACATCTGAGCAGGGCCATCTTTAAAGCAGGGCAAAAGGGGCAACTGCCCTGGGCCCTGTCATTGTTGTGGGGCCCAAAGCAGCTGCCTCATACTTTCCAACTATCCTGGTTTAAATTCCCTCGTCCCTTGAAGTTTTAGTCCCTTCCTGTGTCCTGATATCTCAGTGTGAAGTGCTGCTACTAATGCTGCCCAGCTCTGTCTTATTGTTGTGTACAGACGACTCACCTGCAGACCCTGTGTTTACATGTAAATAACCGTCATTCATATGTAAATAGCTGAGGCCAGTGGCACTGATATGTAAATAAAGGTGGCATTCATATGTATATCATGCCCCCCTGCAGTGAGGAGACTTTGTGCTGTAACCTATAGCAACCAGTGAGCAGTATTACTGTACAGTAATCTCTAGCAGCCAGACAACAAACAGAAATCATGTGCTGTAACCTCTAGCAACCAATCATTAAGCGGTAATGATATGCTGTAACCTCTGGCAACCAATTGCAATAACTGCCTGATCTGATACAGTAAACTGATTTTAAGTCCAGCTGCTATTTATTGTATGTATCAGAGAAGGTGGAGAGCAAAATTGCATGGCCCCCCCCCCAAGAAAATTTTTGCCCAGGGTCCAATCAATATTAAAGACGGCCCTGCATCTGAGCAGGAGGTTGAAGGTTCTGGCATGCAGCTCCCCAGGATGGTGAGGAGAAGATGGACATCGTTCCCAGCCCTGTGGAAGAAAGACCTGTGGAGAGAGCAGGTACAGTGTGTGTGCAGGATGGTGTGAACTTTAAAGTGGTTGTAAACCCTTACAACACACTTAGGCTTACCTGTAGGTCCAAGAAATATCTCCTAAACCTACACGGTTTAGGATATATTTGCCGAAAGACAGGTACCGCTGTCTACAGCGCACTGAGCACGGCACCGTCAACGACGAAGATGCCGCGCGTGTCGGCTCCCGTGGGAGTGACGTCATCGCAGCTTCGCCAAATGACAGCGGTGTGGAGCGGCGAGACCCACCGAGAAGATGGATGCGTCGGACTACAGGGGAAAGCGGTGACATCGCTGGCTCCTGTGTCAGGTAAGTGACACATAATGGAGTACTATGCGATGCACAGTAGTCCATTATGCTTCGCCTTTGCAGGGAATGAAAGAGGAAGTAAACCCATCAGGGTTTACTTCCTCTTTAATGACAATGGGCCTGCTGAGGGTTGTAGTGCTACAGACAGTCAGCCCAGACCCATAGACAATGTACAGCAAGCAATAACATCTGCTAATAACTGTCAGCTTCAGTCTGCAGAGAGGTCCATGGACAATACAGAGACTTTGCCTGGACCAGGCACAGCGGCTGTTCCTGTGAATGGTGGAGGAGATGCTGGGTGCAGTAGTACTACAACTCTCCAGGAGTCTAAAGCAGCCAAGACTGTGATGGATCCCAGGATTGAAGCTGAGTGTTCGGGGGCAGGGGGCGGGTCCTGCATCTGCTAATCAGAAGACTGCTATCCCAGCTGATTCAGACTCTCTGCCAGCAGGTTTGAATGTATCTGAGGACAAGACTGCAAATGCTGGTGGTGGAAGAAAAAAAACTTATGCTGGTGTTGCTGCCACAGGATCTGGAAAGGGGGAGCAAGCAGGGAGGGAGCATGGGGACGTTCTATCTTCCTCCCTGTTTAAAAGGAGGAATGTTGTCCAGTTAAAATGGGAAGGCGATGGAAACCCCCCACATAGGAGGACAGTGGTGGATAAAATCCTGCAGATGGGGTTTAGGCCTGCAGATATCTTCGCCCTGATCAGTCTGGCAGGTTCCTATGAATATGATTTGTCCTTTATCCGTCCGAAGTCTTTGGACATATTTTGGGAGAAGTATGAACACGTGTGTAGGGGCCTGCCGGACTGGAAAGGGCTCATCCCCAAGCTTATATCACGCCAGCCCCTCATTAAAATGGTGACAATTCTTGTCCGTAATGAGTCTATACCACAAGGGGATTTATCTGGATGGCTGAGGAGGTATGGGGACGTCCTGAGCCCCCTAAAAAAGATTTTGGACGATCGGGGAATATGGACTGTGCAGCTAAAATTAAAGGTCATTGACAATGTTGTCCAGCATCTGCAACAAGTGTGGAGATAAAGGGCATCTTGCATCCTCCTGTCCAGTAATGAAGTGCTCTCTGTGTCAGGGTATAGGACATTTGGCAAAGGACTGTAATATTATAAGGTGTAATCTGTGCAATGCGGTGGGACATCCTTACAGTCAGTGTCCTGAGGCAATGCACAACAAGCCAGAGCTTATGAGAGAGTTCTTCCGCCTGGACATGGAGGATTCTCAGAGCTCAGCAGCTGGAGGGCCTGTGAGTCCATCTGAGTCTGTGCCAATACCCGATGTGCCTGTGTCTCCCCAGTCTGTGCCAATACCCAATATGTCTGTGTCTCCCCAGTCTGTGCCAATACCCAATATGTCTGTGTCTCCCCAGTCTGTGCCAATACCCAATATGTCTGTGTCTCCCCAGTCTGTGCCAATACCCAATATGTCTGTGTCTCCCCAGTCTGTGCCAATACCCAATATGTCTGTGTCTCCCCAGTCTGTGCCAATACCCAATATGTCTGTGTCTCCCCAGTAGGTAAGGTTTCAGGTGCTGCGAATGTGTCCAATTCTTCTGTGTCTTCTAAAATTACAGAGGCTGCAAGAGGTGCTGAGGCAGGTGCATCAAGTGTGGTGTCAGTCCCTCTCCCTCGATGCTGCAAGGTTTATATTGAGGATCGTGGTGTGCAGAGGAGTGGGGAGGATGGTGAAGAGGCTGGCCTGGTGGTAGATAAGGGAAGGGAGAGTGGGGAAAGGGGAGGATAGGTGGGGGGAGGCTGTTGACTCCTTTTTGTCCAAGGATGATATGGAGTCGTTGGAGGATAAAAGGAAGAGGGGCAAGAGGAAGGAGGGAAAAAAAAAAAGGGAGGTACAGTTACCTTAAGTCCTAGGGTTTTGCATTTAGAAAATAAGTTTGGGGTCCTGTCAGATGATGATGAGTGGGACTCGTTCAGTTCAGCGTCCTCTATGGATGATGGGTGCCAGGGTGCAATGAATCGCGCTGGTTCTCCCAGCAGAGGGACTAGTCAGGCTAATAAACAGCTGCCTCAACTACCCTAACGGCAGCTCTCATTCAGTTTTTATAAAAGGCTCCATGCATGGTGACGGTGATGTCCCTTAGTATGGCTCTCCCGTAGGGATTATGTTGTGCGCATTTTGGTTTGCATTTATTATGTTCTTGTTTTGTATAGTCATATTCAATTATTTTGTAAATATGTTTTATATAAGTTGTTGTTTGTAAGATTTTCAATAAATAATATAAACTCCTCATAATGGGCACAGCAGGTGTACAGACCTGGTAGTTCAGCACAGGGATGGTGGGAACCCCTCATAATGGGCACAGCAGGTGTACAGACAATGAGAACCCCTCATAATGGGCACAGGTGTACAGACCCTGAGAACTCAGCACAGGGATGGTGGGAACCCCTCATAATGGGCACAGCGGGTGTACAGACAATGAGAACCCCTCATAATGGGCACAGGTGTACAGACCCTGAGAACTCAGCACAGGGATGGTGGGAACCCCTCATAATGGGCACAGCGGGTGTATAGATCTAGGAACTCAGCACAGGGATGGTGGGAACCCCTCATAATGGGCACAGCAGGTGTACAGACTTGGGAACTCAGTGTAGAGATTACACCAAGGGTCCCGAGAGACAGAAGAGACTGTCAGGGGTTAACTCTCCAGCATCCGCCAAACACTTAAGCCCCGTACACACGAGCGGACTTTTGAACATCCAAAGTCCGACGGAATGATTCCGTCAGACTATTCGATCGTGTGTGGGCTGCAACGGACTTTTGATTCGCAAAAGTCTGACGGACTTTAGAAAATGGAACATGCTTCAAATTTTTCTGACGGAACTCCGCCGGACCTGGTCCCTCCGAAAAATTCGCTCGTGTGTATGCTATTCCGACGGACTAAAACAGACGCTAGGGCAGCTATTGGCTACTGGCTATGAACTTCCTTATTCTAGTCCAGTCGTACGTCATCACTTTCGAATCCGTCGGAGTTTGGTGTGATTGTGTGTGGCCAAGTCCGCTCAGTCGAAAAGTCCGTCAGAACTCTGTCGGAAGTCTGTCAGACTTAAACCCTCGAAAAGTCCGCCCGTGTGTACGCGGCATTACACTTATCTCTGCAGCCTTCTGGTTGGTTGGTGTCTGCTTATTTCGCACAGAAGTCAGACAACAGACAATGTAAAAGTCAAGCAGGGAGAGGTTGTATGGATGAAAAACCTGTCTGACCACTTCTGGCCCTGAACAGAGTGATGCAGTGGGACATCTGCCCCATTGTATGGAGGTAAGTGTTCTGTTTTGGCGGGTCAGTTAAAGTAGAATGGAGCCCTACCTGAACCACATCTGGTTTGGTAAAGCTCTGTGTATCTAACAATTGGCATGTTGGCATAAAATACCAGGGGTTTCACTTTTCTATTTCCAGATCAGTGCTGCTGATCTCCTGAAGCCTCCTACAGCCACTTCCAGTCTACACGCACCAGTTCCACCAATTGGCTGCACATCATTGCTCTGGACCGGCTTCTGTGGGCAGTGTGTGTCTGCACAGCCGCTCATAGTCCTCCAGGAGTGGATGGGACAAGCAGACAATACGGGAGAACACTCGGGGGACAGTTGTCACCCCGTGACGAGTAAACGAAGGGCCCCGGAACCGGGGAATCTGGGGCAGGGCCCCGGAACCGAGGAAAGGGAAGGGCCCCGGAACCGAGGAAAGGGAAAGGCCTCATTCATGCAGATGGCAGTAAAAAAAGGTGGTTGTGTTGCAGTTTTACTGCCCACCTTAAAGTAGAACATGCAGCAGCAACAATTATACCCGGTTGTGTACTGCCCCTGAATACGACCTACTCCAGGTAAAAGGTCATTCATTACCTACAAGGGCTTGGCAACGCATTGCCTGGGGATAGGCAGCAGCAGAATGACACATAGGACGTCAGGGAAAGCCCCGATGTCAATCAAGTGGCACAGGGCTGCCGGGGGGGGGGGGGGGGCAAGGCGGGAAAGCTTGAGCACAACCTGTCAATCAAGTAGAACTGGGGGGGTGGTAGCAAATCTGACAAGACCACAGACATGCCGTGTTTCAGCATCCCTAGCAATCATCTGCCGGATTTCCAGTCTCTTGATTGGCTGGCAGGAAATGACATGATCCTATATATACACACCTATACGGGAGTCCATACACAGCTCAGTGTATTACATTCAATTCATTCAGTAGAAGACTGAGCAGGCAGGCAGGTGTTATTCAATGGTGACAATACCTTTGTCTATACAAAGGAAAGTGCATAGTGTGAATTAATAAGCAGAGGCAGCTCTGCCCTGAAAATGCCACCGCTCCTGGCAGACGGGCAGTTCATATAGCTGATCCTGATTGGGCTTTTTATTATAATCTTCACAAACCTCCTGAAATAAACAAAAGAATAAAATAACAAGAAGCGAGAAACAGAAAATGACAGAACTGAAGAACGTTCTGGGAAAACAAAACCAGATTGTTCTCCGTAAACAGAAAGGGAAAGTACTTTCTGCTGATGGCAGAGCCGGGTGGGGTTCCAGGATTGGAATGCGGGTCGGGCCCAGAACTCCTCTACATAGAGAGGACATCGGTTTTGAATGCGTTTTGTACACGAACACACAACATAACGTATATACTGATCCCCCACATGTGGAGATCTCCATCCACAACCGCAGTGATTTCTGATGACGTTCTCCGATAACCCCGGAGACATGACAACCGCATGGTTATCACTGCAACTGAGCCAGACACGGACTGTGAGTCTGTCAATGTAGATCTCCATGGAGAGTACATGAGAAGGACGGAGCTCACCATCAATATTTCATGTTTCCTGCACTTAAAGCTGATGTTGTTACCGGCCAGAAGACACGGCTGGGGAGAGAACAGAGGGATCCCGGGTGTGTCTTCGCCCTGACATCCTACAATTCAGTTCATAACACAAATTTTAACTCACAGTGAGGTAACCCATAGCAACCAGCAAGAATGTCAAGGTAGAGCAGGGTAACTTATAGCAACCAGCAAGGACGACAAGGCAGTGCGAGGTAACCCAGAGCAACCAGCAAGCCCACTGCAACAGATCCTCAGAGGAGGGTCCCTTATCAGACACCTGACACACTCCTGCTCCTATCTGCCCCCAGGGTAGATTAGTACCTACCCAGCATGAGGGGGACTGGGCCCGGGACGGGGACTGCGACCGGGACGGGAGGGGCTGAAAGAATGACCTCATATCAGAAGTCACCAACACATCTTCAAACTGCCCTCTTCTTGCAGGCGCTGTTAGATTGGGAATTCCTCCGCTGGCACGGGTACTGTGCCGGGACGGGAGGGGCACGAGGACTGTGCCAGGACAGGAAGTATAGGGCTGTGAGTGAGGATACTATAATGTATTTTGTCTTTCTGCTATGGAACCACAAGTTCCAGCATTCCCTGCTTCAGCCCCTCTAAACCAATCACACTGCAGCCCCTTTTCCAGCACTTGTAGTTCCACTGACTGACAACTGCCAACACCTGTTTTCTCCCCTGGGACCTCATTGGCTGGCACAGCTGCCATTCATACACTGCGCGGTCTTGCATTGGCAGGGCGCTAGGCGGAGGGCGGGAGGGAAGGAAGGTGGCACGTGGCCCGCTCTTACCTGCTAGGCGCCCAAGTAGCCCTATGATTGGCCGATCGTCCGTGGCACGAGGAGCGGAGTCCGCACCGACCGAGCGAGGTAGTGACCAGCCCGCCGACACTTCTCAGTTGACAGATCGGCGGCATACTGCGCTTGCGCAGCCCTGCCCCGCCCCTTGCACGCGCCCGCGTTGCTAGGGAAGGAAGGAAGGAAGGGAGTGTGTGTATGTGTGTGACCGGTGTTCTGCCTAATAGAGTCCGGCCATCCATATGTGTCCGCTCCGTACTGCGCATGCGCAGTACGGAGCAGACGAAGCTTCGGAAAATCTCCGAAGCTGAACGGCGCCTGCGCCGTGAGTGGAGGAGTTAGCCCCACTATCCAAGCGGACATAGGGTTTAGAATTTTAGAGGGCCCCTCGCGGGCGAGCTTCGCTCGCCACGCTTCAGGCTCGGCCTCGCTGCGCTCGGCTCTTTTTTATTCTAACTCTATGTCCACTTGGATAGTGGGGATAGAACCTGGACTCACGGCGCAGGCGCCGTTCGTCCTCGGCAATTTTCGGAATCTGTGCTCCTGTGTACTGCGCATGCGCAGTACGCAGAGGACAGCATCTGATGGAGGACCCTATTTGACAAGACACCGGGTGTTTCGTCACATATGGAGACCCATCACTTATGACTACCCGATGGACTGCGCATGCGCGACGCATGCGATCAAAACACTGTGGCGATCTGCGCTTGCGCAGAATTTGCACCTCGCCATGGTTACTAAACTGCGGAAATAGTCTTGCTCTGTGTACTGCGCATGCGCCAAATTCAGTCTGGTTTTTACCGAACAGATCTACCCCATTGGACACCTATGTCCAACAATATTTGCACAGTCATTAATCAAACGTAAATTTTCAGGGGAAAAAAATAGGCTTTAATGAATTTTAGGGAACACAAACACAATATAATACCCATTTTTCTGGTAAAATATAAAAGATGATGTTGTGTCAAGTAAATAGATACCAAACACGTCAAGATTTAAATTGGCACATGCCCATGATATGATGACAAACCTAAAACTATCCATAGGCCATGCTTAACCACTTGCCGACCGCCGCACTCCGATATACATCGGCACAATGGCAGCGGTGGGTAAATGGGCGTACCTGTACGTCCCTTTAATTGTCAGGGCTAGCAGGTGCACACGCCCGCCGCGTACAGCGTGACCGCACCCGCTGGACCCAGGGACTCGATGTCTGCCAGTCTCCCAGCGATCGTGTCACAGAGCCGCAGAACAGGGAGATGTCGATGTAAACAAAGCTTTTCCCCGTTCTGCCTAGTGACATGACAGAGATCACTGTTCCCTGTCATCGGGAGCAGTGATAGTTGTCATGTCAGTGGTAGCCCCTCCCCCCCACAGTTAGAATCACTCCCTAGGACACATTTAACCCCTTGATCGCCCCCTAGTTTTTAACCCCTTCCCTGCCAGTGTAATTTACACAGTAATCAGTGCATTTTTATAGCACCGATCTTGGTATAAATGACAATGGTCCCAAAATAGTGTCAAAAGTGTCCGATGTGTCCGCCATAATGTCGCAGTCACAATAAAAGCCGCAGATCGCCGCCTTTACTACTACTAATAAAAAAATAAATAATAAAAATTCCATAAAACTATCCCCTATTTTGTAAACGCTATAAATTTTGCACAAACAATCAATATACGCTTATTGCAATTTTTTCGGCCTAAACTGAGGAAAATATTTGTTTTTTTTTATATATATATTTTTGGGGGATATTTATTATAGCAAAAAAGTAAAAAAATTGCATTTTTTTTCAAAATTGTCACTATTTTTTTATATATATAGTTTATAGCGCAAAAAACAAACAAAAAAAAACGCAGAGGTGATCAAATACCACCAAACGAAAGCTCTATTTGTGGGGAAAAAAGGACGTCAATTTTGTTTGGGTACAAAGTCGCACAATTGTCAGTTAAAGTGGCTGAATCGCAAAAAGTGCTCTGGTCAGGAAGGGGGTAAAATCTTCCGGGGCTGAAGCGGTTAAAAAGCTATTACAGGTCATCAGTTTATTATTATTATTATACAGGATTTATTTAGCGATAACAGTTTGCGCATCGCTTTACAACGTAAAGGGAGACACGACTACACCAACAGTACAATTCAAAACAAGAGGGTTAGAGGAGCTGGTTCACCACTTGCCGACCGGCTCACGCTGATATACGTCGACGAATTGGCTGGGTTTTACTGAACAGATCTACCGCGATGGGACCACGATGGGACACCTATGTCCCACAATATTTGCACAGTCATTAATCAAAGGTAAATTTTCAGGGAAAAAAATAGGCTTTAATGAATTTTAGGGAACACAAACTCAATATAATACCCATTTTTCTGGTAAAATATAAAAGATGATGTTGTGTCAAGTAAATAGATACCAAACATGTCAAGATTTAATACAAATACATTACAACACATGACCTCACTTACGATTTTTTTTCTATCGTACGAGCATTTCCGTGACTTTATTTAGCTATTCAATTTATACTTGCGATTATTAACCAAAAACGGTCGTACGATCGCTTGTACGTTATTCGGATCATGTGTACGGGGCATAAGGGTTTACAACCACTTTAAAATGCCATAAATCTTTCCCATAGGTTTGTAGACGCTATAACTTTTGTGCAAACCAATTAATATGCGCTTTTTTTTTTTTTTTTTTTTTTTACAAAAAGTATGTAGAGGAATATATATCGGCCTAAACTGATTGTTTTTTAAAAATTTTTTTAGGGATTTTTATTATAGCAAAATTTAAAAAAAAAAAAGTTTTTTTTTATAGAATTGTCGCTCTTTTATTTGTTTATAGAGCAAAAACTAAAAACCGCAGATTTGTGGGGAAAAAAGCATGTCAATTTTGTTTGGGTACAATGTCGTGCTATTGTCAGTTAAATCAACGCAGTGCCGTATCGCAAAAAAATGGTCTGGTCATTAAGCAGGCAAATAGAAGATTTGGTTGTTAGCTGGAGGCCGGGTAGGCCACCCTGAAGAGAGAGAGTTTACAGGGATTGCCTAAAAGTGGACAGAGAAGGAGATGGCTGGACAGATTGGGGTAGTGAGTTCCAGAGGATGGGAGAGGCCCTGGGGAAGTCCTGGAGACTAGCATGGGAGGAGGAGACAAGGGAGCTAGAGAACAGAGGAGCGAGAGGACGGTTTGGGTGATATTTGGAGATAAGATTGGTGATGTACATCAGGGCAGAATTGTGAATGTCTTTGTATGTTATTGTTAATGTTTTGAATTTTATTAGTTGGGCAATGGGAAGCCAGTGGAGGGATTGGCAGAGAGGAGTGGCGGACACTAAATGGTTGGTAAGGTGGATGAGTCTGGCAGTGGCATTCATGATGGACTGAAGAGGGGATAGCTTGTGGAGAGGTAGGCCAATGAGGAGGGAGTTACAATAGTCAAGGTGAGAGATGACAAGGGAGTGAATAAGTTGCTTAGTGGTCTCAACGGTTAGAAAGGGGCATATTTTGGAAATGTTTCGGAGGTGAAATTTGGACAATTTGACAGTGATTGGATTTGGGGCTGAAAGGACAGGTCAGAGTCCAGGATTACACATAGTATCTTGGCATGAGGGGAGGAACTGATGGTTGTATTATTGATCTTGGTGGATAAGTCATATAGCATCACAGATCAGGGTATATAGCATCACAGATCAGGGTATACAGCTCAGCCACACACATCAGGTTATATAGCATCACAGATCAGGGTATACAGCTCAGCCTCACACATCAGCGTATATATCATCATAGATCAGGGTATACAGCTCAGCCACACACATCAGGTTATATAGCATCACAGATTAGGGTATACAGCTCAGCCTCACACATCAGCGTATATATCATCATAGATCAGGGTATACAGCTCAGCCACACATATCAGGGTATATATCATCACAGATCAGGGTATGCAGCTCATCCTCGCACATCAGCGTATATATCATCACAGATCAGGGTATGCAGCTCATCCTCGCACATCAGCGTATATAGCATCACAGATCAGGGTATACAGCTCAGCCTCACACATCAGCATATATAGCATCACAGATCAGGGTATACAGCTCAGCCACACACATCAGAGTATATAGCATCACAGATCAGGGTATATAGCTCAGCCACACAGATCAGGGTATATAGCATCACAGATCAGGGTATACAGCTCAGCCACACACATCAGGGTATATAGCATCACAGATCAGGGTATACAGCTCAGCCACACACATCAGGGTATATAGCATCACAGATCAGGGTATGCAGCTCAGCCTCACACATCAGCGTATATAGCATCACAGATCAGGGTATACAGCTCAGCCTCACACATCAGGGTATATAGTATCAAAGATCAGGGTATACAGCTCAGCCACACACATCAGGGTATATAGCATCACAGATCCAGGGTATACAGCTCAGCCACACAGATCAGGGTATATATCATCACAGATCAGGGTATACAGCTCAGCCTCACACATAGGGTTGCCACCTTTTCTTCAAGCCAAACCCGAACACTTTTTCAACAAATTGAATTTTTTTATATATTATTTTGCTGTAGACACTATAGGATTATAAAAGACCTGGGATACATTTGGGTGCCCCAAGGAGAGTAGTAATGTAATGCACAGAGTGCGCCTTGGCACACAGTGGATGTGGCCAAATCACTCAGCCACAGCCTGGTCTGAATAATGTGTCCGGGTTTCAGGTGGACTGAAACCCGAACACATGATTCAAAACCCGAACTGTCCGGGTGAATCCTGGACAGGTGGCAACCCTACTCACACATCAGCGTATATAGCATCACAGATCAGGGTATACATCTCAGCTTCACACATCAGCGTATATATCATCATAGATCAGGGTATACAGCTCAGCCTCACACATCAGGGTATATAGCATCACAGATCAGGGTATACAGCTCAGCCACACACATCAGGGTATATAGCATCACAGATCAGGGTATACAGCTCAGCCACACACATCAGGGTATATAGCATCACAGATCAGGGTATACAGCTCAGCCTGACAGATCGGCACTGACAGCATTCCCCCCATTGCAGCAGGTCCAGCACTTACCGCCGGGCTGTGGTGTCCTCTCTGACTCCTCTGTACTGTGTCTCCTCCAGAGCAGCAGCAGTGTCCTTCCTCGAGTCCAGCGCCTGCCTCCTCCACTCGTGCCTCCTCTTCCTAAGTGCCGGGCACCCAATATGAGCGGCTGGCGCTTTGGCCAATCAGGAAACAGGTCTGACGACCTGCCTCCTAATTGGCAGGGAGGAACATTAGTGTGAAAATAAAAATTCATTCGCTATCGTTACACAATTGGGTGGGCTCAGGACGCAGTCTCTGCGCCCTAAGCTCACCCTATTTTGAAGCCTCTGGCTCTAATCAGATGTTTAAAAAAAAAAAAAAAAAAAACACCCCCACCCACCCCTGCTATAGGAATTAATGTGCCTGAGATCCTGAAAGGGGCCTGGCACATGGATAGGGGGGTGGCGCCCGTGTGCCCTCAATGCACTGTTTTTAGGGGACCTTTGTGTGTTTTTTTTTTGAGGAGCCCCTGCCCTGTAGGTGCGTGCCGCCTCTGATCCATCTATCTTGGCTATCAGTCCTCCCAATCCTCTGCAGCAAATACCTATTGGCTAACATTTTTTGACATGTAACTCAATCATCCCCACATGCTCCACTATGTATGACTGAAGCATTGTCATTTCATTGTTAAGATATATTCTTTCTCTTATATACCAAGTAAATTCCTTAACTTAACACCCCGTGGTGAACAGAGATTACTCACAGTTGGATGTTTGTCCCACACATCTATGGTCATGTATAAGCCCTTGTACACACGGTCGGACATTCTGACAACCAACTCCGTCGGATTTTGTCAGACGGATTTTGTCCGAAACTGTTGCATACACACAGTCGGACAAAGTTGTCAGAAAATCCGATCGTACTTAACGTGATGACGTTATTTCGTTAGGACGGGACTACGTTCAGGCTAGTAGCCAATAGCTTTGGTCTAGGAATTTGATCTGAGCATGCGTGGCACTTTGTCTGATTGGAAATTCTCTACACATGATCGGACAAAGTCCGATCGGATCATGTTGTCGGAAAATTTTATAGCTGGAAAGCTTGGTCCGACGGAAACAGTCCGATGGAGCCCACACACTGTCGGATTATCCGACAACACGGTCCTATCGGACATTGTCCATCGGAATGTCCGAGCGTGTGTACAAGGGCTAAGAGCCGTGTGCTTTTATGCGATTGAGGTCATTTATGCAATTCTTTCATGTACTTCCTTGCAATTTTAAACAAACCATTTTGAATAAATCTTTTTTTATACTATATGTTTATTGCTGTTCTGCCTGCCATGAAAGTCCCACTCCAATGGGGGCTTGTATCTTTTTGCCAACACACATGGATGTTGGCAGACATCATGTTGTCGGAAAATTTTTATAGCTCTAAAGCTTGGTCCGTCAGATACTCCGACGGAAACAGTCCGATGGAGCCCACACACTGTCAGATTATCCGACCACATGGTCCTATCGGACATTGTCCATCGGAATGTCCGACCGTGTGTACAAGGGCTAAGAGCCGTGTGCTTTTATGCGATTGATGTCATTTATGCAATTCTTTCATGTACTTCCTTGCAATTTTAAACAAACCATTTTGAATAAATCTTTTTTATACTATATGTTTATTGCTGTTCTGCCTGCCATGAAAGTCCCACTCCAATGGGGGCTTGTATCTTTTTGCCAACACACATGGATGTTGGCAGACATACATCAGACTCCATAGCTCACCAGACTCTTTTTCCACTCTGACGTTCACGGCGACCCCTCACATGTGTGGTGCAATTACCGTTTACATATGTGTGTCGGACCTACATGCATGTTTGCATTTGCACACGAGCACAGGGGGGCAGGGGGTTTTACATTTTTTTTGATTATTTATTTTATTTACTTTTTTTTGCACTTTGTCTAAAAAGTTTGGTGAATGGTATCAGAAAACAGAAGTTACACACAAATGACCTTTACTGACCTTAAAAATAATCGCCATCCATCACAACACACTTTAGGCAATGTTCATAAAGCTTCTGGAAACTGTCAGCAAAGGCCTCATTAGGAACCGATTCCTGGATTGCCGGCACGTCCGCAAAACATTGTCTTGACCTTAGACTTTTGCAGGCCATTCTTTTTGGGTGGGTCGTGGCGAAGACAGTGAATGCCATTCTATCGATTGCCACTTGGATTCCGGATTGAACTGGTAGCACCAGGTCTCATCCAATGTGACGATGGTTGACAGAAAGGATGGATCCCGGTCACACATGGTACTGATATCTCCAGAGGTTTCCATCCATTCTGCTTTCTGGTCGTCTGTCAGCTTGTGCGGCACAAACCGGGAACAGATCTTCTGCTTACCCAAATCTTCGGGGACAATAGTTCACACCATGTCCTTGCTAATGCCCACTTCCACTTTCGCCAACATTCGTAGAGTCACTGATCTTGTGCCAGCATTTGTCACACTCGCTCGATCATATCTGAGGTTCTGCTTGTTGGTGGCCAACCAGAATGTGGCTCATCCTGAGTTGTTTCCTTCCCATTATGGAAAGCTTTTGAACTAGTCATAAACAATTTTTGCTCACGGCTCCCGTCACATACACTTGCACCAGTGGCGGCTGGTGCTCAAATATTTTTTGGGGGGGTGCAAACGAACTGAAAAATACTGAAACAAAAACATCAATTACAGCCACTGTGCCATCAAATGCAGCCACTGTGCCCATCATATGCAGCCACTGTGCCCATCATATGCAGCCAACTGTGCCCATCATATGCAGCCATCTGTGCCCATCATATGCAGCCTACTGTGCTTCATATGCTGCCACTGTGCCCCTCATATGCAGCCAATTGTGCCCATCATATGCAGCCAACTGTGCCCATCATATGCAGCCAACTGTGCCCAGCAAATGCAGCCAATTGTGCCCATCATATGCAGCCAATTGTGCCCATCATATGCAGCCAACTGTGCCCATCATATGCAGCCAACTGTGCCCATCATATGCAGCCACTGTGCCCATCATATGCAGCCAACTGTGCCAATCATATGCAGCCTCTGTGCCCATCATATGCAGCCAACTGTGCCCATAATATGCAGCCTCTGTGCCCAGCAAATGCTGCCAACTGTGCCTATCATATGCAGCCTCTGCCCGCTCGCCCACTTGTTGTCTGGTCAGCACTTACCCCATAATAATGGCAGGTCAGGTAGCGGGTGATGGCGGCAAGCTGTGGGACGGCTAGCACAGGTCAGGCGATGGCTCCTGTGTCCTCCCTGCGTCTCTTCTTCCTATTCTGCTAGGCGGCAAATGGGATCGCCTCTGTCTTCAGCCAGTCAGGTGATCGGTATTAGATCTGTGCCTCCTGATTGGTGGAGAGGTGGTTCCCTGTTCATTTGCTTTGCTAACACACCTGGGTGGACTGCAAGCTCAATGCTCAGCGCTCGCAGTTCACCTTTCGAGGTGCTTCAAAAAAATACCCCCCTGCCACTGTAATTCAGGAGGAGGGGAGAGTTCAGTGTACTCCGCTCTGCACTGTGTACCGAGGAGAGATTCTGGCTACAATACTAGGTGTTGCTTGCGGCGCGAGGGAACCAAGATGCTCCACACACGCCGCAGGCATTCAGGGACTCAGCCCTGATTTGCTGGGACTTCGGGACAGGGACCAATTTCCGTGACGGTCCCGGCGAATCGGGGACGGTTGGGAGGTATGGACCATAACTGCTCAGTTTACCTGCCCCAGTAGCGGTCACTCTCATTCTACTGGTGGTTAGATTATTGTCTCGCACTTGTTGCTTAGTTTGTTGTCTTCCTCCACCCTCATAAAAGAAGATCTGTACACCGTACTCAGCTGGAGCTGGTGGTAAACAATACAGAAGCTGCATTGTACCCACCACATACACAGTTACATAGTTAGTCTCGTTGGAGAAAGGACAAAAGTCCAATTAATAAAAGGAAAAAAAAAAACATACAATCCTATATACACAACCCTATACCCACAGTTGATCCAGAGAAAGGCAAAAAAAAAAAAAAACATGTCAATCACCATTGCAATGCTTTACAGACTTCAATACAAAAATAATCTATTAAATGCAAGTGAATAAAGAGTCCTGCGCAAATCTATCAAAAAAGTCCTTTTAAAGTGCTAAGTGCTGATGAATAAAAAACGTATAAATATATATGAAAAAATATTAAGCAAAAATTAAAAGTCAATAAAGTGTAATCCACAGGCACCAATATTTTTGCTGGGTAGTTTGTGTATACTATCAGGTTCAGCTGCATTTCTTGCACCTTACATTTGCACGTGCACTTTTGGTTTTTGATTATTTATATATTTTTTCTACATTTACTATTTTATACACTGATTTTTTGAAGAGGTATTTTTACCCTGTTTACTGTTTGTTGAAATCTATTAAATGCACCTTTTTTTTTTTTTCCATGGGTGTATTTTTTACAACGTACATATTTATAAAAGGTAAGATCATGCCTTTAATGGTTTTGTCATTCTAGTGCAGAAAAACCAAAGCCTCAAGGGAAATTCCCTGAGCTCTCTGCAGAATGCGGAAGAACAAGGTTTGGAGTATTTCTAGCAGTAGAGGAGCCTCGCACATCAGTTGCTCGTAGCTCTCTTCCACGATGGCATGTGCTGATCTTCAAGACTGGCCAAGGCGCTGCTTCAATACAGTCTCAGTGAGAGGCAGCACAGATACATCTCAGAGTTCTGTGGAATGGACCAAAGAAAGTCCAGTCTTCTGTACCTACTGCATCAAATCTCGGGTACCTGCCGCAAAGACCTGCGGGACTTGTGAGGCTTCGCTTTGCCAGCAGCACCTAGAGAAACACAGCAGATCCAGCAACCATGACTTATTCGAACCCACGGCTTCCCTTCACACCAGAAAATGCCCCTTTCACAGGAGGTCTCTGACCCACTACTGCTCCAAGGATTCCATCATTCTCTGTCATGACTGCTTGGTGGCTGCAGACCACAAGGGGCACATGGTGGAGTCTCTCCAGGAAGCTTCTGAGAAGAAGAAGGAAAAACTGGGAAATTCTCTGAATAAACATCGTTTGAGGAAAGACAGAACTCAAAACAGAATTAAAAGTTTGCAGGAAAAGATTATCGACACCAACAGAAAAGGAAATGCTATAACCAGTAACATATCGTCCCTATTTACCGACCTCAGGGGACAGCTGGAAGCTTTGGAGAGACAGATGGTAGAGGAGGTCTCAAGCCAACGGCAAAAGGTTATAGACTCCATTCATGAGCAGATCCAAAACCTGGAAAAAAAATTGAAGGATCTTTCCGAGAAGATATTATACATGGAGGAGCTGTGCAAAATGACCGACTCATTGGCAGTCATGCAAGCGCAGAAGTTTGGGACCTCTAACACGTCCCTGGTTCAGGAGCTCCTAAGAAGAATGAGTGATGAACCAAATACCAAAGAACTGGACGATGTGTTCCTCTCCATGACGCTGCACAATGAGCTGATCAAAATTATAAATAAAGCAAGGCAAAGTTTTCGCATCCCGGAGGCCTATAATATGGCGTTCAATGCAGACACGGCTGGGGATTTCGTCTTCATTTTGGGAGACGGGAAAACTGCCTGCAAGTCAAAGCTGAACCAACTTCGTCCGGAGACCCCAGAAAAGTTTTACTGCCCTCAGGCACTCAGCAACCAGAGATTTTCCGCCGGCCAACATGCCTGGGAGGTCGAGGCTGGCGGCAACGGGGACTGGATGGTAGGGGTGGCCTATCCCAGCATAGAAAGGAAAGGACACCTCTCCTATCTCGGGATCAATAACAAATCTTGGTGCCTAAGAAAATGGAACAATAAATATTCAGTGAAGCATAATGTTGTGGAAACACTCATAGATGCTGAACCGACCTGTCACAGATTTGTTATATATCTGGACTACGATGCCGGCCAGTTGTCCTTCTATCAGCTTAGCAATCCCGTCAATCATTTGCACACTTTTACAGCCATTTTCACTGAGCCCCTTCATGCCGCCTTCACTGTAGAAGACGATGCCTGGGTGAGAATCCGGAGCTAGAGAAGATAACTAGTGATGTAACTGCTGGTCCCCCAGGCTAAATGTTGGGACATAAAAGACTGATTTGTGCAATCGATTAATGTAAATCAGACTTCCTCAACCTTTTTACCACAGAGGGACCCGTGAAATAACTTCCTGGACTCAATAAACCTATGCTAATGTTGACTTTGTCTACAGCTTTCGGTAAATTAGCATGATGGTCAGTAGGAAGAATTCTCCTTACATTGGTGGTCATTGGAAAGAATGTCCCTTACACTGGTGGTCATTGGGAAGAATGCTCCTTAAATTTGGATCAGTGGGAAGAATTCTCCTTAAATTAGGATCAGTGGGAAGAATTCCCCTTACATTGGTGGTCAGTGGGAAGAATGAGCCTTAGATTGGTGATCAGTGGGAAGAATGATCCTTACATTGGTGGCCAGTGGGAAAAATGCCCCTCACATTGGTGGTCAATGGGAAGAATGCCCCTTACATTGGTAGTCAGTGGGAAGAATGCCCCTTACACTGCTAATCAATGGGAAGAATGCCCCTTACATTGGTGGTCAGTGGGAAGAATGATCCTTATACTGATGATCAGTGGGGAAAATGTTCCTTACATTGGTGGCCAGTGGGAAGAATGCCCCTTACATTGGTGATCAGTGGGAAGAATGCTCCTTACATTGGTGATCAGTGGGAAGAATGCTCCTTACATTGGTGATCAGTGGGAAGAATGCTCCTTACATTGGTGATCAGTGGGAAGAATGCTCCTTACATTGGTGGTCAGTGGGAAGAATGCTCCTTACATTGGTGGTCAGTGGGAAGAATGATCCTTACACTGATGATCAGTGGGAAGAATGTTCCTTACATTGGTGGCCAGTGGGAAAGATTTTCCTTACATTGGTGATCAGTGGGAAGAATGCCCCTTACATGGGCGATCAGTGAGAAGAATGCCCCTTACATGGGTGATCAGTGAGAAGAATGCCCCTTATATTGGTGATCAGTGAGAAGAATGCCCCTTACATGGGTGATCAGTGAGAAGAATGCCCCTTACATTGGCGATAAGTGGATAGAATGCCCCTTATATTGGTGATCAGGGAGAAGAATGCTCTTTACATGGGTTATCAGTGGGAAGAATGCCCCTTATATTGGTGATGAGTGAGAAGAATGCCCCTTACATTGGTGATCAGTGGGGAAGAATGCCCCTTACATGGGTGATCAGTGGGAAGAATGCCCCTTACATGGGTGATCAGTGGGAAGAATGCCCCTTATATTGGTGATCAGTAGGAAGAATGCCCCTTACATGGGTGATCAGTGGGAAGAATGCCCCTTATATTGGTGATCAGTGAGAAGAATGCCCCTTATATTGGTGATCAGTGAGAAGAATGCCCCTTATATTGGTGATCAATAGGAAGAATGCCCCTTACATGGGTGATCAGTGAGAAGAATGCCCCTTACATGGGTTATCAGTGGGAAGAATGCCCCTTATATTGGTGATGAGTGAGAAGAATGCCCCTTACATTGGTGATCAGTGAGAAGAATGCCCCTTACATGGGTGATCAGTGGGAAGAATGCCCCTTATATTGGTGATCAGTGAGAAGAATGCCCCTTATATTGGTGATCAGTAGGAAGAATGCCCCTTACATGGGTGATCAGTGAGAAGAATGCCCCTTATATTGGTGATGAGTGAGAAGAATGCCCCTTACATTGGTGATCAGTGAGAAGAATGCCCCTTATATTGGTGATCAGTGAGAAGAATGCCCCTTACATTGGTGATCAGTGAGAAGAATGCCCCTTACATGGGTGATCAGTGGGAAGAATGCCCCTTATATTGGTGATCAGTGAGAAGAATGCCCCTTACATGGGTGATCAGTGGGAAGAATGCCCCTTATATTGGTGATCAGTGAGAAGAATGCCCCTTATATTGGTGATCAGTAGGAAGAATGCCCCTTACACGTGTGATCAGGGAGAAGAATGCCCCTTACATGGGTTATCAGTGGGAAGAATGCCCCTTATATTGGTGATGAGTGAGAAGAATGCCCCTTACATTGGTGATCAGTGAGAAGAATGTTCCTTACATTGGTGATCAGTGGGAAGAATGCCCCTTACATTGGTGATCAGTGGGAAGAATGCCCCTTACATGGGTGATCAGTGGGAAGAATGCCCCTTATATTGGTGATCAGTAGGAAGAATGCCCCTTATATTGGTGATCAGTAGGAAGAATGCCCCTTATATTGGTGATCAGTAAGAAGAATGCCCCTTACCATGGTGATCGGTGAGAAGAATGCCCCTTACATGGGTGATCAGTGGGAAGAATGCCCCTTATATTGGTGATCAGTGAGAAGAACGCCCCTTACATGGGTGATCAGTGGGAAGAATGCCCCTTATATTGGTGATCAGTGAGAAGAATGCCCCTTATATTGGTGATCAGTAGGAAGAATGCCCCTTACACGTGTGATCAGGGAGAAGAATGCCCCTTACATGGGTTATCAGTGGGAAGAATGCCCCTTACATTGGTGATCAGTGAGAAGAATGCCCCTTACATTGGTGATCAGTGGGAAGAATGCCCCTTACATTGGTGATCAGTGGGAAGAATGCCCCTTACATTGGTGGTCAGTGGGAAGAACGCTCCTTACATTGGTGGCCAGTGGGAAAGATTTTCCTTACATTGGTGATCAGTGGGAAGAATGCCCCTTACATGGGTGATGCCCCTTAATGATACATAAAGATCATTTACTGGAAGAAATGCTAGATCTGTCGTTCTAACATGTCTCCCTAATTAGTTATATGATAAAAATATTGAGCAATAGTAATAAGTTAACTTGCTATTTTTGCACTGTAGTTTGTTTTTGAGTCGGGCAATATTTAATATGGGATATTTGTATGTTAATAGTTATTGAACAAAGCACTTTTTATTGTAGTCAATTGTAATACCAGCTATTTATTATGATTGCATTTAAAGGTAACCTGTCACATGTGACATGAGAGAAATAAACTACACGGAAATAGCTTTTATTTTTTTTATCTTCATGCTGCCATTATCGGATAATCAGCTGTGGAAAATCAACAGCAAACTGGAAAGACTTGTTTCCTTTACTTAGAGAAACCCCCTCTGTATGTCTCACATTCTTTGCTTAAAGATGTTACAGTATGAAAACTGGATGAATGTATATTTTCTGTTGTAATGCCTGATGTGTTATTTAATGTACAGAAATCAAATATTCTCTTTAAAATGTAGAGATGTATGAAGTAGCCTATAGAAGAATATAGTAGGACTGTGTGCATCATAATTGCATATATATAGTATGTGTGTGTGTGTATATATATATATATATATATAAAACTCATAAAACTGAGGAATTAATAAAAGACATGGAAATCACATGGAGTTGAATGTCTGTTGTGTTCTTTTTGAATTAGGAATAATGTTTGTGTACTGAGTTCTTTAGCGTTTTTTTATTTTTTATTTTTTTGCCAGGAGCATGACATAGTTTACATTTAGATTGAATGAAGATGTCTTAAAGCGGTAGTAAACCCGCAATTTTTATTTATTTTTTTAAAACCTGCAAAGCAAAAGGCATAATGAGCTAGTATGCACCGCATACTAGCTCATTATGAAATACTTACCTTAGAACGAGGCCCCGACATCTCGCCCGATCCACGCCGAGGGAGCCGACATGCTCCCTCGGCGTCTCTTCCGGGTATCGCGGCTCCGGCGCTGTGAGTGGCCGGAGCCGCGATATCGTCACTCCCGCGCATGCGCGCGGGAGATTTAAATCCGGCCGGACGAGCGCTGCCGGATTTTCACGGAGAGAACCCCCTTGTGCGCATGCGCCGCTGCAGTCAGCGGCGCATACCGAGGGGAATATCTCCTAAACCGTACAGGTTTAGGAGATATTTTTTTTACCTACAGGTAAGCCTTATTATAGGCTTTCCTGTAGGTAAAAGTTAAAAAAGTGGGTATACAACCACTTTAAGATGGCCATACACCTAATGCCCCATACACACGGTTGGACATTCCGACCACAAAATTCGTCTGATTATTTCCGGCGGATTTTGGCCCGAAACTAGTCTTGCATACACACGGTCGCACAAAGACATTCGGGAACGAGGTGACATTTGTAACGTACGACGGGACTACGTAGAGGCCAGTAGCCAATGGCTTTCGTCTCCAATTTTTTTCTGAGCATACGTGGCACTTTGTGCGTCGGAATTCTCTACACACGATTGGAAAAAGTCCGATTGGATTTTGTTGTCGGGAAAATTTTTAAATCCAGCTCTCAAACTTTTTCCGTAGGAAATTTCGACAGAAAAGGCCCGATAGAGCCCACACACGATCGGATTTCCCAACAACATAATCCGACTTTTTCTGTCGGAATTTCTGACCGTGTGTATGGGGCATTACAATCTAATTGTATAACATCCTTTAGATCCAGAAACAACCATCTAGATCAGTGATTCTCAACCAGGGTTCCGTGAAAACCCAAGGGTTCCTCCAGAGGTTGCTAGGGGTTCCTTCAGCATTGGGCCATTTCTGCCTCTCAGATAAGTTCCCACTCACACCATTGATCTTTTTAGATATCTGTAAGGAGGTAATTCTTCCCAATGACCACAAGTGTAAGGACCATTCTTCCCACCGACCATCACACTAATGTATCATGAGTTGTAGAGTTCTAATTTTTAGCAGAGGTTCCCCCGAAACCGGAGAACAATTTCAAGGGTTCCTCCATGTTGAAATGGTTGAGAAAGGCTGATGTAGAATGAGGTCCTCCCTGAATGGATATAAGTTGGGTTGTTTAGGTACGCCTTAACACAAATTCATTATGGCAGCTCTTACGGTGGCCATATAGGCTTTCATAAATGATCAATTTATTTTCCTACTGATCTCTTCTGATAGGAATTATCAACCCTGGTAAACACACAGGGCTTTCTACAGACAGCAGCGAAAAATACGGCAAATGGCACACAGTTAACCTCTTGGTTTCCTCTAAATGTTAACCCCTTTCCAGTCAGTGTCATTAGTACAGTGACAGTGCATATTATTAGCACTGATCACTTTATGAGGCTGGATTCACACCCCTATGCGAACTGGATGTGGGTTTTACCGCATCAAATTTACATAGCAGGAGAATTTGACTGGCTCTCTATGAAGCCGGTTTACATATCTCCGGTGCATTTTGCAGGAAAAACGTGTGCCTTTTTTTTGGTCCCTTTCAGGTCCGAATTCAGCAAAAAATTTGGGCTGAATTTGGACCTGAAACGTTGAACCAACACGCACCAGACCCCTGGATGCAGCGATGGTGTGATCCCAGCCTAAAGCCCCGTAAACACTATCAGATTGTCTGCTGAGTTTTTCCTTGAGATTTACCAAAACCATATAATATGAGGTCAAACCTTAGGCGTTTCAATGTGTATGCAATCAGGCCGGCCCTTCTACTACATGGTTTTGGTAAATCTGAAGGAAAAACTCAGCAGACAATCTGATAGTGTGTATGGGGCTTAAGTGTCACTGGTGATGTCAGTCGCCCCCACCTCTCCCAGCATCAATTAGTGCCAGATTGACCGCCGCACTATCACAGTCCGACTATAAGTCGCTGATAATTACTCCATTACTCCATTACTGGTATAAACTAAATAAATAAAAATTCCAATATAGACATCATTTGTAGACACTATAACTTTCCCACAAATTAATACAGTATACACTTATTGGGATTTTTTTGTTTTACCAAAGACATGTAGCAGGATACATTTTAAGCTAAATTAATGAAGAAATTAGATTTTTTTTATTTATTTTATTGTATATTTTTTATAACAAAGTACAAAATATTTTTTATTTTATTTTCAAAATTGTGTGGGAAAAATTATATAAATTTTGGGTACAGTGTTGCGTGACCGCACAATTACCAGTTAAAGTAGTGCAGTGCTGAATAACAAAAAATGGCCTGATCATGACAGGTGGGTAAAATCTTCTGGAGCTGAAGTGGTTATTACCGCTTTAACCCATTGCTTTAAAAATACGCTCAACAGTGTAGAAGGGATGAGAACACCACAGACCTAAGGCGAGTCCTGTAAAATGTTTATCGATCGTGGCAAGAGCTCAGGTAATAAATCCAACATGTTTCAGGGGTTCTAATCTCTCCCTTCATCAGGGTTTATGTGCTTGCAGTGATTGAGGAGAATGCTGGGCAATAATTCCAAAATCAGTAAAAAATAAGATAAAAAAATTATTTCAATCCAATGTTCATCCAGCTTGACCAGCAACCCCAGTCAGCACTATCTTATTCTTTTATTTTGCAATCGTTGCCCATTATTCTCTTCAATCTCTTCCAGTCCTGATGAAGGGGGGGGGGGGGGTTTGAACTCCTGAAATGTGTTGATTCTCTCTACTGACTTTGTTTTGTTTTTTGAAACTTCTTTTTATTATATTAAAAAGAAAACAGCAGGGTCTTTGCTAGGTGGGAAAAAGACCGGGGGCTTCAGCCCGAAGTCCAAGCCCGGTGTTCTGGCAGATAGTGTCCTGCCATCATATAGTGTCTGCCCCGTACTGCGCATGCGTAGTATGGGGCAGAAGAAGCTTCGAAAAATCTCTGAAGATGAACGGCGCCTGCGCCGTGAGTGGAGGTGGTAGCCCCACGATCCAAGCGGACATAGGGCTGGGAAAATTAGAGGGCCGTTCGCCACGCTTCGGGCTCGGCCTCGCTGCGCTCGGCTCTTTTATATTGCAACTCTACGTCCACTTGGATGGTGGAGATAGAACCTGGACTCACGCCGCAGGCGCCCTTCATCTTTGGGTATTTTCGGAATCTGTGTGTGCTGTGTGCTGTGCCGTGGGACCGTATATGATAGGACACCGGCAGCAGCGGCGAGAGGGGGGGGGGGGTTAGGCTCACTTGCTAGTTGCTGCCTGGCTCATCAGTGCCCATCCATGCTGACCACTAAACTGACCTACCTGCCCCCTACACTGACCCCCCGATACCTTCACTGACCCCCCCGACACCTACACTGACCTCCCGACACACACTGACTCCCCTGACACATACTTTGATCCCCCCTGACACCTACACTGACCCCCCCGACACCTACACTGACCCCCCGACACCTACACTGACCCCCCCGACACATACACTGACCCCCCCGACACCTACACTGACCCCCCATGAAACCTACACTGGTCCCCTGTGACACCTACACTGACCCCCCCCCGACACCTACATTGACCCCCGACACCTACATTGACCCCTGACACCTACACTGACCCCCCCTGACACCTACACTGACTCCCCAACACATACACTGACCCCCCTGACACACACTGACCCCCCTGACACATACACTGACACCTACACTGACCCCCCGACACATACATTGATCCCCCCCTGACACCTACACAGACCCCCGCTTACACATACATTGAATGTCTTGTGTCATTCAATGAGAGACAGCACTGAAAGCTGAAAATTGGCCTGGGCAGGAAGGGGGGGGGGGGGGGAAGTGCCCGGTACTGAAATGGCTAAGGGCCTCAAGCAATAGGTAAGATAGGCCATCAGTACTTCAAGATTTATCAATCTTCAAATATATACCATAGTTTGTAGATGCTATAACGTTCACAAAAAAACAATTAATATAGACTTATTTGGATATTTTTATTTTATTTTTTATAATTTTTTTTTTTTTTACCAAAGACATGCAGCAGAATACATTTTGGCCAACATTTATGAAGACCTCTGATTTTATTGGATATTTTTTATAACAGATAGTAGAAAAAAGTAGATATTGTTTTTTGTTTTTTTTTAAATGTTCAGTGTTTTTCATTTATATAATAAAAAAATAAATAAAGACCCCCAGTGGTGATTAGATACCACTAAAAGAAAGCTGTATTTGTGTGAAAAAAATGGTATGAATTTCATATGGATACAGTGTCGCAAGACCGTGCAATTACTAGTTAAAGTAGCTCAGTGCTGAATAGCAAAAAAATGACCTGGACATGAAGGGGGGTAAAACCTTTCCGGAGGTCAAGTTCACCTTTTGGTAACATGTTATACCCGTATTTAGGGTGTAACATATAACATGTTATCAAAGAGCACCTACCTGCACCCCTCTGATCCCCAGCTGTGAAAGCAGCGGGTGTGGGGGGGGGGGATTTTCTCCTCTCCCCCCACTGTCACAATTTAAAAAGAGTTGCACATCACGACACAGCCACACACAGCGATCTGTGAATGAATAAACTACAAGTACGGTCTGTCCTTGCTGCAAGACGGCTTGTACTTCTCGGTGGACGGTGAGGGTGCCGTTGAGCGTTCTCGTAGGTCATTGATCTTCCTGCTCTCCAGTAATTGCCCGTATCGGAGGTACAAGCAGACAGCTGTCCTCGGATTCTGCAGGAGCCTGAAATTGCGGCCCTGATCTGCTGATCACAGATGTAATGCTCTGCAGGTTCCAGTTAAAAAGAAAAAAAAAAGAAATGTAAATTTTTTGTTTTTTTAAATTTTTTTATTTGTACATTTTTTTTTTACCAGCAAATATATGTGCATTTGTAAATATTATTTTTTTTAAAGGTTAATTTTAGCCTGAAAACAAAGAATTCATTTCCTCGTTCTCAAAAATTACAAAAAGGGGAAATTTTGAAAAAAATTATTTGGACCAGAACGACAAAAAGTCCCCAACAAAGTTCATATAACAGGGACTTTTTCTGTGCCGTGAGCCACTTCCTCATTCTCTCACCTGCTCAGGTATGTCTGGTTTACAGACACCTTTTTCTCTGGAATGAGTGCCGGTAATTATATGAAGAGTATGCCGGCTACTCATTGGATGTCTTTCTCTAGTTTGAAATCTTATAGTTATAGTTGTCTTATATACTCCTATATATGTATATGCACAGCTCAACTGCCACTTTATTAGGGACACCTTGCTAGCACTGGTTTGGACACTCTTTTGCCTTCATTTTTCGTGGCATAGATACAACAAGGTGTTGGAAACATTCCTCAGAGATTTTCCATAGTGACTTCAGCAAGTTGTCTTCACCACATCTAGATGCCTAAATACATTGATTTGCTGCCAAGTGATTGGCTGCTTAACAATTTGTGTTACCAAGCAATTGAACAGGTGTACCTAATAAAGTGTCTGGTGAGTGTGTCTGGTAAAACACTCACCAGACACTTTATTAGGTACTCCTGTTCAATTGCTTGATAACACAAATTGTTAACAAAAATGTGAGGGGTGTACTCACTTTTGTGAGATACTGTATGTATATATATATATATATATATATATATATATATATATATATATATATATATAGACACAGTATCTCACAAAAGTGAGTACACCCCTCACATTTTTGTAAATATTTTCTTCTATCTTTTCATGTGACAACACTGAAGAAATTAGACTTTGCTACAATGTAAAGTAGTGAGTGTACAGCTTGTATAACAGTGTAAATTTGTTGTCCCCTCAAAATAACTCAACACACAGCCATTCATGTCTAAACTGCTGGCAACAAAACTGAGTACACCCCTAGGTGAAAATGTCCAAATTGGACCCAATTAGTGTCATGTGACTCGTTAGTGTTACAAGTTCTCAGGTGTGCTAAATTTGGTGTTATCGCTCTCACTCTCTCATCCTGGTCACTGGAAGTTCAACATGGCACCTCATGGCAAAGAACTCTCTGAGGATCTGAAAAAAAGAATTGTTGCTCTACATAAAGATGGCCTAGGATATAAGAAGATTGCCAAGACCCTGAAGCTGAGCTGCAGCACGGTGGCCAAGACCATACAGCGGTTTAACAGGACAGGTTCCACTCAGAACAGGCCTCACCATGGTCAACCAAAGAAGTTGAGATCATGTGCTCAGCGTCATATCCAGAGGTTAACTTTGGGAAATAGACGTATGAGTGCTGCCAGTATTGCTGCAGAGGTTGAAGGGGTGGGGGTGGGGGTGGGGGGGGGGCAGCCTGTCAGTGCTCAGACCATACGCCGCACACTGCATCAAATTGGTCTGCATGGCTGTCATCCCAGAAGGAAGCCTCTTGTAAAGATGATGCACAAGAAAGCCTGCAAACAGTTTGCTGAAGACAAGCAGACTAAGGCCGCGTACACACGGGCGGACTGTTCGCTCAACTTTGTCCGCTGAACAGTGTTTCAGCGGACAGTCCGCTCGTGTGTGGGGCTTCAGCGGACAGTTTGACGAACAAAGTTTTTCGGAAATTCCGAAAAACTGTCCGCTGAAACTTGGTTTGAGCGGACAGTCCGCCCGTGTGTAGGCCACTTTCGAAATGAGCAAACTGTTCCCGCTCGGAGGAAAGTCTGCTCATTTCGAGTGCGTCTCCAGGTAGGCGGGGCCCGCGAAGGAGACGTCGCGGGCCCCGCCGCCTGGTATGGACTTAAAGGGGAACCCCAACGCCGAAAAAAATCGGCGTGGGGGTCCCCCCAAAGTCCACAACAGACCCTTGTCCGAGCACGCTACCCGGCCGGCCAGGAAAGGGGGGCGAGCGAGCGCGCCCCCCCTCCCGAGCCGTACCAGGCCGCGTGCCCTCAACATGGGGGGTGCCTTGGGGAAGGGGGGGCCGCGTGGCCCCCCCACCCCAAAGCACCTTGTCCCCATGTTGATGAGGACAAGGGCCTCTTCCCGACAACCCTGGCCGTTGGTTGTCGGGGTCTGCGGGCGGGGGGCTTATCGGAATCCGGGAGCCCCCTTTAATAAGGGGGCCCCCGGATACCGGCCCCCCACCCTATGTGAATGAGTATGGGGTACAATGTACCCCTACCCATTCACCTGTAAAATAAAAGTACCCAAAAAAAAAACACAACACACGAGATAAAATATTTTATTGCACAGCTCCGGGGGTCTTCCGTCTTCGGGGGTCTTCTCGCCGGACTCCTCCGCTATCTTCTTGTAGCTCTTTTGCTAGCGGAGGAGTCCGGCTTTCTTTCTCCCCGCCGCCTGCCTCTTCTCCCGACTTCGGGGGTCTTGTCCCCCCTCTTCGGTTCTTCTGCCGGGCCACCGCGCCTTCTTATAGCTCTTTTACAGGCGGTGGCCCGGTCTTCTGTCGCCGCCGCCTTCCGTTCTTCTGCCGGGCCACCGCGCCTTCTTATAGCTCTTTTAGAGGCGGTGGCCCGGTCTTCTGTCGCCGCTGTCGCCTTCCGGTCGCCTTCCGTTCTTCTTCTTGTTCTTCTCCAGGAGATGTTGACACGTCGCTCTCTCCGGCCGGAATGCCAGAGCCGCGCTGTGCGGCCACTTATATAGTGACAATGGGGCGGTGTCACATGGTATATGTCACATGGGTTGGTCACATGGTGACCCCGCCCCCTTACGATGTCATAGTCCCCATGTGACATCAACCCATGTGACCAACCCATGTGACATATAACATGTGACACCGCCCCATTGTCACTATATAAGTGGCCGCACAGCGCGGCTCTGGCATTCCGGCCGGAGAGAGCGACGTGTCAACATCTCCTGGAGAAGAAGAAGAAGAAGAACAAGAAGAAGAACGGAAGGCGACCGGAAGGCGACAGCGGCGACAGAAGACCGGGCCACCGCCTCTAAAAGAGCTATAAGAAGGCGCGGTGGCCCGGCAGAAGAACGGAAGGCGGCGGCGACAGAAGACCGGGCCACCGCCTGTAAAAGAGCTATAAGAAGGCGCGGTGGCCCGGCAGAAGAACCGAAGAGGGGGGACAAGACCCCCGAAGTCGGGAGAAGAGGCAGGCGGCGGGGAGAAAGAAAGCCGGACTCCTCCGCTAGCAAAAGAGCTACAAGAAGATAGCGGAGGAGTCCAGCGAGAAGACCCCCGAAGACGGAAGACCCCCGGAGCTGTGCAATAAAATATTTTATCTCGTGTGTTGTGTTTTTTTTTTGGGTACTTTTATTTTACAGGTGAATGGGTAGGGGTACATTGTACCCCATACTCATTCACATAGGGTGGGGGGCCGGTATCCGGGGGCCCCCTTATTAAAGGGGGCTCCCGGATTCCGATAAGTCCCCCGCCCGCAGACCCTGACAACCAACGGCCAGGGTTGTCGGGAAGAGGCCCTTGTCCTCATCAACATGGGGACAAGGTGCTTTGGGGTGGGGGGGCCGCGCGGCCCCCCCTTCCCCAAGGCACCCCCCATGTTGAGGGCACGCGGCCTGGTACGGCTCGGGAGGGGGGGCGCGCTCGCACGCCCCCCTTTCCTGGCCGGCCGGGTAGCGTGCTCGGACAAGGGTCTGTTGTGGACTTTGGGGGGACCCCCACGCCGATTTTTTTCGGCGTTGGGGTTCCCCTTTAAGTACATTCCAGGCGGGGGAGCCCGCGACGTCTCCGTCGCGGGCCCCGCCTACCTGCACGCGCGCTCGAAATGAGCGGACTGTTGCCTCGTGTGTGGGCGAGTCCGTTCATTTCAAAAGTTGCGCGGACTTAGTACGACGAACAAAGTTTGCCGTATTTGTCCGCTCAAAAAGTGCTGTGTGTGGGCGTGTTCGTTCATTCAAAAGTTTGAGCGGACTGTTTGACGAACTTAGTTTCGGCAGACAGTCCCCGCGTGTGTACGCGGCCTTAGGACATGGATTACTGGAAACATGTCCTGTGGTCTGATGAGACCAAGATAAACTTATTTGGTGTCAGATGGTGACAAGTGTGTGTGGCGCCAACCAGGTGAGGAGTACAAAGACAAGTGTGTCTTGCCTACAGTCAGGCACGGTGGTGGAGTGTCATGGTCTGGGGCTGCATGAGTGCTGCCGGCACTGGGGAGCTACAGATCATTGAGGGAACCATGAATGCCAACATGTACTGTGACATACTGAAGCAGAGCATGATCCCCTCCCTTCAGAGACTGGGCTGCAGGGCAGTATTCCAACATGATAACGACCCCAAACACACCTCCAAGATGACCACTGCCTTGCTAAAGAAGCTGAGGGTAAAGGTGATGGACTGGCCAAGCATGTCTCCAGACCTAAACCCTACTGAGCATCTGTGGGACATCCTCAAATGGAAGGTGGAGGAGCGCAAGATCTCCAACATCCACCAGCTCTGTGATGTCATCATGGAGGAGGGGAAGAGGACTACAGTGCCAACCTGTGAAGCTCTGGTGACCTCCATGCCCAAGATGGTTAAGGCAGTGCTGAAAAATAATGGTGGCCACACAAAATATTGACACTTTGGTCCCAATTTGGACTTTTTCACTTAGGGGTGCCCCCTACCTGGAAGTCTAAATCACGTATATTGTGATCCTGCACTGCCAAGCTGCACTGAGGCAGTCGGTAGGCAAGTATTTAATCCCTATTCATTTTGTTAAGCACTGCGCAAACTGTTGATGCTATATAAATCCTGTATAATAATAATAATCATTGCCAAAGCCAACTTTGTGTTTTTTTTCACATTTATAAAACCCATTTTAGATCTGAGATTACTTAAAACCGCAAAATATTATATATTTTCTGAAAACAGAGACCCTGGAGAATATAATAATGATAGCTCCTATTTTGTATGTGATATTTGTGTATATTTATAGTGTGTACTTGTCTCAATCCAGAGTACTAAGTGTCACTTCTCTTTCCTGCCTCCTTCCTCTGCTATCTGGATGAGTCACTTCTGAGGATTTTACCTGACACCAAGAGAAAAATGGTGACAGGGAGGGCCGTCCAGCTGATTGACAGCCCCAGCTCTGTTCCTCTGTGCTGTGCGAATGGGGGGGGGGGGGGGGGGGGTGTCCCTTCCATCCAATCAGCACTCACTGAGCTCTGCAGAGTGTAACGTCAACTCTCCGACCCCTGTTTTCTGACTGCTTAGACAAGCTTTATAAATTCTTCACTTTGAACAGATGTAGAGAAAGAGAAAGAGAAAGACTGCAGATAAACAGGTACAATTTATGTAGGAGGATTTGTTTCATCTCTGTGTATCACCTGAGGCCGGTCACCTTACTGGGTGTATGGAAGAGTTTACAACCATTTACATTTTATTGCACACAAATGCAATATATTACCCAATTTTTTGGTAAATAATAAAAGATGAGGTTGCACCGAGGAAATAGATACTCAACATGTAAAGCATTAACATTGCACATGCTTGTAAAACAACAACAAACTTCAGAACTCTATATTCTCTAGAGGCAGCATTTAAAAGCCCCTACAGGTCATCAGTTTAGAGTGAACCCATGAATAATGGGCCCAGAACTATCGCTCTCAAATATGGCGTCCATGGCGATATGTATCATAAGTAGCACAATAAACATTTTCGAACATAGGCACCTCCGATGTGTGGTGTGTTTATGTTCATATGTTTGTGGAAGTGGGGGTGGGGTGGACTAATTTTTTTTGGTGGGGGGGTTTGGGTGGAACTTTTTTTTTTGGTCATTTCTTTTCTCAATAAAATTGTATATTATATATATATATATATATATATATATATATATATATACACACACACACACACACACACACACACACACACACACTCACCTAGAGGGGACCAAAAGTTCCCAATATAATATCTTTATGGTAGGTTCTGTTTATTGGGGTCTATTAGACCACTGATGTTTCATAGGTCCTCCCTCCATTAAAGCTAATAGAGCACAGATCGCACCCCATTAGCATCTTCCATGGCCACAGTGGCCGGACACCTGAAAACGGAAATAATGTTATATAAATCTCCTATGACCTTGTACGCACGGTCGGACATTCCGATGGAAAATGTCCGATCGGACCGTGTTGTCGGATAATCCGGCCGTGTGTGGGCTCCATCGGACTGTTTCCGTCGGAATATCAGACGGACAAAGTTTTAGAGCTGGGCTATAAAACTTTCCGACAACATAATCCGATCAGACTTTGTCAGATTGTGTGTAGAGAATTCCGATCGGACAAAGTGCCACGCATGCTCAGATCAAATTCCTACACCAAATCTATTGGCTACTAGCCTGAACGTAGTCCTGTCGTAACGAAATAACGTCATCACGTTACGTACGACCGGATTTTCCGACAACTTTGTCCGACTGTGTGTACGCCACACAAGTTTCGGACAAAAATCCAACGGCTTTTGTTGTCGGAATGTCCGACGGTGTGTACAAGGGCTATGGGTTCTTTGCAGCTAGGGGACATCAGCAAAAGGTCTCTCTTTTCTCCACCTGGCAACACCCATCTATACCTCCCAACATTTTGAGATGGGAATGAGGGACATCTACTAGCAAACGTATGTAGGCATAGGACACGCCCCCCTACCACACCCCCTTAAAGGGGAAATAACCCCCCCCAAAAAAAAGGTTAAATAAATCCACAAGTGCTTTTTTTTTTTTTTTTTTAACCACTACTATTCGTTTATATTGGCTTTTAAAATTTAACAGTTCAGCAGTTTAGAATTTGGATGAAAGGTTTAACGCTGGAAAACACTTTTTGAAAGATAAAAAGTGAATTTTATATACATCTATAGAGATCAGACCAAAATGAGGGACAAATGAGGGGAAAAACGGGACAGAGGGACATCTCTCCAAATCAGGGACAGTTGGGAGCTATAGGCCTGCAGGTGGGATAGCAGAGCCAGGATTGCCGTACTTCCTGGGGTCAATGAAAGCGATTATTGCTGCTGATGCTGTATATTGGTGCCAATAAAAAAGGTTACACCTCAGGAATGCCGTCTATTGTCATGCAACAGTTTAAGTAGGTTAATAAAAATACCTGAGAAGATTTCTTTTTATTTCCAGATGTTCTTGGAATGATCTTTATGAATGTTTTAATGATGGCTGTGTGGGCTGTACTCCGAGATCCCAGCTAGGTGCTGCTCAGCACGTCTGTCTTGTAGCACTGGGGTTCCCGGTTTGAATCCTGGTCAGTACACCATCCGCATAGAGTTTGCATGTTCCCTCTGTGGCCTGTGCTTGTGTGGGTTTCCTCCGGGGACTCTGGTTTCCTCTCACACCCCAAAGACATGATGGAAGGTAAACCATACCTCCCAACTGTCCCTGATTTGGAGCAATGTCCCTCATTTGTCCCTCTTTTTGGCCTGATCTATATAGTTGTGTATAAAATGCACTTTTTATCTAGCGTCTCCCAGTGCTGAACCAAATCCAAATTCTAAACTGCTGCATTTGTAAATTTCAAAAGCCAATATAAAGGAATAATAGTGGTAAAAAAAAGCACTTGTGGATTTAATTAACCTTTTTTTTTTTTAGTTAATTCTCCTTTAAGGGGGTGTGGCAGGAGGCGTGTCCTATACATGCTTTGCTTTGGTTTGCTAGATGGTGTCCCTCATTCCCATCTCAAAATGTTGGGAGGTGTGTAACTTTGAGATGGGAATGAGGTACAACTATTAGCAAAAGTATGTAAGCATAGGACACGCCCTCTCTGTCACACCCCTTAAAGGGGAATTATTTTTAAAATGATGATTAGTTAACCGCTTTCCAACCGACTCACGCCGTTATACATCAGCAGAAGGGCAAACTAACGTACCTGTACATGGCCCTTTAAGAGGTGGCTAGCGGGCGCATGCTCGCGGCAAGCTCCGTGAGTCGGGTCACGGGTCCCGTGGACTCGATCACCACGGGGATACCCGCGATCGCCTCACGGAGAGGAAGAACAGGGAGATGCTAATGTAAACAAGCATCTCCCCGTTCTGCCTAGTGACAGTGTCACTAATCTCTGCTCCCTGTGATCGGGGACGGTGATCAGTGACATGTCACATGTAGCCACGCCTCCCCCCCACAGTTATAAACACTGCCCAGGACACACTTAACCCCTTCACTGCCAGTGTCATTTACACAGGAATCAGTGCATTTGTATAGCACTGATTGCTGTATAAATGACCATGGTCCCAAAAATGTGTCCAAAATGTCTGAAGTGTCCGCCATAATGTCGCAGTCACAATAACAAAACAAAAAAAAAATCGCTGCTCGTCGCCATTACTAGTAAAAAAAATAAAAAATGAATAAAAATTCCATAAAACTATCCACTATTTTGTAAACGCTATAACTTTTGCGCAAACCAATCAATAAACGCTTATTGCGATTTTTTTTTTTTACCAAAAATATGTAGAAGAATACGTATCGGCCTAAACTGAGGAAAAAAAAATGTTTTTTTTAGGGGAATATTTATTATAGCAAAATGTAAAAAAGAATGTGTTTTTTTTTTTTCAAAATTTACGCTCTTTTTTGTTTATAGCGCAAAAAATAAAAACAGCAGGGGTGAACAAATACCACCAGAAGAAAATTCTATTTGCGGGGGAAAAAAAAGCAGGTCAATTTTGTTTGGGAGCCACATCACATGACCGCGCAATTGTCAGTTAAAGCGACGCAGTGCCGAATCGCAAAAAGTGCTCTGATCGGGAAGGGGGGAAATTCTTCCGGGGCTGAATCGGTTAAATCCACAAGTGCTTTTATTTTTATATATATATATATATATATATATTTTTTCATTACTATTCCTTTATATTGGCTTTTGAAATGCAACAATTTAGAAATCAGATGAAAGGTTTAGCGCTGGGAAACACTTTTTGAAAGATAAAAAGTGTATTTTATACACAACTATAGACATCAGACCAAAATGAGGGACAAATGAGGAGGAATGAGGGACAGAGGGACATTGCTCCAAATCAGGGACAGTTGGGAGCTATGAGGCTAACTGCCTCCTGCCTAAACCAGCCCCATTATGTGTGCTTGTATGCATGGGCATCCGCAGAATTTTTTTCAGGGGGGGGCATAAATTTAGGGTCACCCATGCGCCGCCCCTTTTCGATAATGTCATTATCACATTATCATGGTCAGAGACTGCAGACGTAGTACAGTCCCTAGGATAGGTAATGGATAATGGCCAACAGGCCCTCTTACCAGTCCCAGTGAAACTACAGCAGTGATCCCTCCGGCTGGATGATCGCTCACTCTGGGTTCCCCCGGGGGCGACTCTGGTCAGTAGTGTAGCATGTCTATATCCTGGCAGTGGCTCAGTCTTTCTCTCTCTGGCAGTGCTGGGCAGCGTTGCTCTCTCTGGTGGCGCTGAACAGCATGGCTCTCTCTGGTGGCGCAGGGCAGTGTAGCTCTCTCTCTGGTGGCGCTGGGCAGCGTGGCTCTCTCTGGCTTCCGCCCAGCACACTCCTTGTTCTTTTTCCTGTAGCACTCTCTCCCTCAGCTTTTTTCCAGGCTGCAGTCTCTCAATCTCGCTCTTGATCGAGCTGTAGCCTCCTCCCTGTGGAAAATGGGGCCACCAATCTTTTGGACTACATGTCCCATGATGCTCTCCTCTCCTAGTCTCCTTTGATTGGCCTTCAGTTATGGCCAATAGGGAAGGAATGGAGCAAGTAGAAAGCTGGTCGGGGAACCTGGTGAGAGCCATTGTCTCTTCTCCCTGACAGGAGAAAGGGGGGGGGGGGGTGACCAGGGGAAACCTGATAGCCCGCAGCTCGCCTTTCTCCTGTCACAGCGCCGCCGAGTTCTCTGCTGGACTGAGCGGGGAAAAGAGCCCGCAGTCACACTACACTGATAGGGAGGCTTGACAGAACCATGATGGTGTCACCCCAATAGTGATGGAACTGTGTTGAATTTAAGATCTGATCCCTGATTCCAGGGGGGGGGGCACTTGACCCCCCTTGCCCCTACTTGCGGACGCCCATGCTTGTATGTATGTATGTATGTATGTGAGATAGGGAGCCCAAAGCCGCGCTCCTCTTCCCCCCTTCTCTCCGAGGCGCCGACATTCTAACTGTGGGCGCTCAGCTGTGGCTTCACCACCGGGCACACGCTGCTCATGCGCGAGCCACACCACGTGCTGTGAATGGCTGGGCAATCTTCTGGGACCTGTGACGTGTCCCAGAAGATTGCAGGGAGGAAGGGGGGGAGAGGTGAACCTCCTTCCGGCGCCGCAGAGCCAGAGGAGGAAGTGGGAGCTGGGTGCCCGTAAAAACTGGGTACCGGCTCCCCCCCCAAAAAAATGACATGCCAAATGTGGCATGTCAGGGGGTCACCTGCACTTAAAGCCGAGTTCCATTTTTGGGTGGAACTCCACTTTAAGTTGTTATGTAGCGGAACGACTGTGCATTACCACAACTAAACACAAGATGTCACTGTTGTGCAGCGCAGTAAGCTATGGGAAATACACATGAGCAGGATCAGGGTTATATCCTATAGTTTGTAATTGTGTTTCTACCATTGCTGTCCTTCTGAAAATGCCAGTTGCCTGGCTCTCATTTTTCTCTTCAATACCTTTTCCATCATTTCATGCAGCAGATGCTGGCAGAATTCCCTGTCTGCAGTGTCAGAAGGTGAGGTCAGATCAGGTCAATGATTTAGAAAGGACAGAAGACAGAGGCGGGTCACGGGTGTCGGCAACCTTTTCCATTAGGTGACATGTTCACAAGCATTGGCGTGTCAGTGAACAACAGAGCGGTGTGGTCAGGGGCGTAACTATAGGGGGTGCAGCAGTCGCGACCGCAACTGGGCCCAGTGATGCAGGGGGCCCATGCAGCCCCCTCTACATATGGCCGGCAGCAGCATAGGCAGCTAGGGGTACCAGTGCACCATGCACACGGGTGGCTGGAGGTGGAGGGTGACTAGCAGAGCTCCATGCTCGACTATTGCACTGGCTGCTCTTTAGTTGTACATTCCCCGCATGACCTGTGTCCTCGGCTGGCTCCTCAGAGTACCCCTCTCCTGCTCCATGCTTTGCCGCTCAGTCCAATGTCTGTTCTCCCCAGCCAGAGTCCGCCCCCCCCCCTGGAGTTCCACCGCCGGACTCGGAGGGAAGGGCCCTGGCTGGGGTTCAGGGGGGCCCTTCATGGTTTCTTGCATCGGGGCCCTGAAGGTTCTAGTTACGCCACTGGGTGTGGTGTTTGTTTTTAATTTGTACGTTGCGTATTTATACAGATAATAGAAAGTTAAACTTAAATACTATATAGTAATTAATTTGTTTAAACTGTCATCAGTGATTAGCCCCAACGCATGCTCTCCAGGCTTTAGATCCATCCAAATTCATGCACTTTGGAAGTCATATTTCCCTAGGGCATGTGCCTCAGACCTCAGATCAGCCCCAATGCATGACCTTCAGATCTCTGATCAGCCCCAATGCATCACCTTCAGATCTCTGATCAGCCCCAATGCATCACCTTCAGATCTCAGATCAGCCCCAATGCATCACCTTCAGATCTCAGATCAGCCCCAATGCATCACCTTCAGACCATAGATCAGCCCAATGCATTGGGGCTGATCAGACCTCAGCTCAGACCAATGCATGAGCTTCAGACCTCAGATCAGCCCCAATGCATGACCTTCAGATCTCAAAACAGCCCCAATGCATGACCTTTAGATCTCAGATCAGCCCCAATGCATGACCTTCAGACCATAGATCAGCCCAATGCATGGCCTTCAGAGGTGGCAACTCCACCTTCAGACCTCAGATCAGCCCAATGCATGACTTTCAGACCTCAGATCAGCCCAATGCATGACTTTCAGACCTCAGATCAGCCCCAATGCATGACTTTCAGATCAGCCCAATGCATGACCTCCAGACCTCAGATCAGCTCAATAAATGGACCACGGACCTCATATTAGTCCAATGCATGACTTTTGGTCCTCAGATCAGTTTAAACCCGAACACATATTAATTACACATGTTCTGTGGCCAATTAAGGTGGTAATTGAACTCACTTGTTGCCTTATCTGCATTTAATTAGCCGCAGAACCCGTTCAATTCAGATGCGTTTGGGTTTAAGGCCGGGTTCACACCTATGCGAATTAGATGCAGGTCTCTCCGCATCCAATTCGCATAGCAGGAGAATGTGACTTGCGGCTGCGGAACGTCTTTGGCTCAGTTTCAGGGCCGAATTCAGGCAAAGATCCGTCCTGGAAATGGGGGACAGGGACACACATCGCTTCTGTGCAATCCGCAGCCGGTTCCAGTGTGAACCCGGCCTAAAGGGATGAGATGGCAGCCCTGGGTATGAAGCCAAGCTGACCCATGTTTCAGGGGCACGGCGATGGCGTCCTATACATTTCCTTTCACCTTTTCATCAGTTACTTTCCACCTACATTTACCATTTCTATCCTGGAAAAGAACCAGAATAAACATGTGAAGAAATATCACGATGCTGCAGAGCAGGTTAGGAGGACTGTGGGGAAACGCTGTTTACTTTTATTTTTGCACATTCATGCTGGTATTGCAGAGTCTACAGGAGAAGAAAATCAACATTTTGCGAGCCGTACGGGAACAGGCTGGAATGCTGCTGAATAACCAGCTGTGGAAAATTGGGGACTTTGGGGGATTTTTATCTTTTGAATGGAGTGTAGAAGAGATAGAAGCTCTGCCGGGTATTTGTTGCTGGCGTGCTAATACAAACATTTGTTCAATGGTCAGAGGTGGGGATTTCCTGGAATTGTGGTTAGACTTTCATTTACTTTCTGTTGGGTTTCAGGGATTCGGACCTACCTTGGATATATTTGGTGATGCAGCTTTCAGAGAGAGGAAAGAACACGGCCCAGACTAGGGAAGTAACACCCCCCCCCCCCAGAATCTGACTGTAGGGGTTCACACCAACGTCAGACTCGGGTAAACTGTGTCCATCCCACCCTGAGATTTGTATTGCTGTGCCACAAAGCACAATCCCATCTGGCAGGGGAAGGGACCTCATCTTTCTGTACTACAGCTTCATGTTCCCTTGCAGCTCTCCTCAGCACCCTGTGACTGAAAGCTGGAGCAGCAAACTGCTGAGCTCATCTGTCACCCTGCTTCCTCCTCCTATCAGCATGCTTCTTGCAACTGATTGGCTTCTTGTGCTGCTGCTTCTCCATTTCCCAGTCTGAGCTCTGCTGTACAGAACCTACAAAAGGTGGATACCAGGTCATATATAGGATCCCACATTGCTTGTGCATAAAAAAAAAAAAAAATACATTTAATGATGTATTACTGATTGCAGTCAGGTTCCGGTGCTACCACTAGCCAAACTAGGCAGCCGCCTAGGGCGCCCGGCCACTGGTGTTCCTACGCCCTTCTCTCTGCAGCAACCAACTAAGTCTTGGCATCAGCAGGCAGCCTACGCTCCGTTCGCACATAGTGTCAGAGGCACAGCGGTGGTGGAGGACTGTGTTTGTGTCCTGACTCCCGAATGAATGGAAGCAAGCAAACATTCATTGATGGGCACTGGTGAGGCTGCATTGATGGACACTGGTGAGGCTGCATTGATGGGCGCTGGTGAGGTGACATTGATGGACACTGGTGAGGTGACATTGATGGACACTGGTGAGGCTGCATTGATGGACACTGGTGAGGCTGCATTGATGGACACTGGTGAGGTGACATTGATGGACACTGGTGAGGCTGCATTGATGGACACTGGTGAGGCTGCATTGATGGACACTGGTGAGGTGACATTGATGGACACTGGTGAGGCTGCATTGATGGACACTGGTGAGGCTGCATTGATGGGCACTGGTGAGGCTGCATTGATGGGCACTGGTGAGGCTGCATTGATGGACACTGGTGAGGCTGCATTGATGGACACTGGTGAGGCTGCATTGATGGACACTGGTGAGGTGACATTGATGGGCACTGGTAGCCCTCATTTGATGGGCGGCGCTGGTGAGGCTACATGTGATAGGCAGGAGAGGCTGAATATGATGGGCTCTTCGTTAAAAAGGTGGGGTATACATGGGCAGGGAAAAGGGGGTGTAGTCAGGGGTGGAGCCGGGGGGGGGGGGGGGCAGCAAAATTAGGTTTTGCCTAGGGTATCAAAAATCCTTAAACCAGGCCTAATTGCAGTTGTATCTTTTATATCTGCCTGGAGTTCAGCTTTAACCACTTTAGCCCTGGAAGGATTTACCCCCTTAATGACCAGGCCATTTTTAAGGTGTCATCTTAACTGACAATTGCGTGGTCGTGCGACGTTTAATGCAAACAAAATTGATGGATTTTTCCTCTCACAAATAGAGCTTTCTTTTTGGTGGTATTTGATCACCTCTGCGGTTTTTATTTTTTGCGCTATAAACAAAACAAAGAGCGACAATTTTGAAAAAAAGCAATATTTTTTACTTTTTGCTATAATAAATATCCCCCAAAAAAATATAAAAAAAATAATTTTTTCCCTCAGTTTAGGCCGATACGTATTCTTCTACATATTTTTGGTAAACAAAATCTGAATAAGCGAGTATTGATTAGTTATAGCGTCTACAAACTACGGGATTGATTTGTGGACTTTTAATATTTTTATTGCTTCTACTGGTAATGGCAGCGATCAACGTTTTTTCAGCGAGACTGCGACAAAAATCTGACACTTTTTGCGGACCAGGGACACCAATACAGTGATCAGTGCTAAAAATGCACTGTAACTGTATAAATGACACTGGCAGGGAAGGGGTTACCTACAGGGGCGACCAAGGGGTTAAATGTGTTCCCTCAGTGTGTTTCTAACTGTGGGGGAAGTACAGATAGGAAGAACACAGAGATTGCTTTTCCTGATTACTAGGAACACAAGATCTCCATGTTGTCCCCTGTCAGAACAGGGATCTGCTTTGTTTACATAGGCAAAAAGGGGATCTGCTTTGTTTACATAGACAAAAAGGTGATAGAAATACGTTGGTCCACACTATCCCAGTAACACATTAATAGTATAGGTACCTCATCCCCTAATGATTCTGCAAATATTATATCCTAAAGTAGGAAGGAAAGGGAGCAGGGGATTTTTATACGGTACAGTTTATAAAGAAACAAAGATTTCTTTTAAAAGAATTCATAGCTTTAATATTTAGAAAATGTATTAAAAGTATATTTTATAAAGAAAAAATGGCAAATACACTCATTATACAGACAATGCATGGCATAGAGTATAGGGGATCCTGAAAGTGTTAGTTGCTGAAACTGGTCGTGCTTCCTCCCGACATGTTTCGCATTTGTGCTTCTTCAGGGGAGTATGCAACTAACAATAACATAAAGAAAAAGTTTAAGAATGCAGAATGTACATACGTGCCGTACAATTAGATGCGTATATAAATACAGGACATTTTTATATATAAAATTGGTCTCAGTGTGCTTAGTCCAAGGAGGTGCAGTGCTTACCCAGGTGTGTACATTCCAAACATCGCAACACACAAGCCAATAAATGGTGGAATAGATGGCAAGAGTTGTGGGACAGGATCAAGTGCTCAAGACACCCTAGCCCAATGCAGGGCATAGATGGAGGTAAACAGGCGCTACAAGATCAAAAACAAAATTAGAAATAGATACTAAGTTTGCAAATTCAATGCAGACATTGAGAAGTGTTACATTGTAACAAAAAAAGTAAGCGATATAGTTCCCTCAATTATATGAGGGAGTTGGGGCTAAGGAAAAAGCCTCCACATTAAGACAAATAATACTGATTGTTAAGGGAGTAAAACAATTGATTGTAATTATAATTAGAATCAAGCCTAATTGATATGTAAGTTGTAAGTAATAACTGTTTGGAATATATAACTAACTAGTACGCTGTGAAAGAGAATAAAGTTGTTTTTACCTGCAGTGATAGTAAGAGTTGAGAGGATTAGTTCCATATAATGATATTGATGCAATACAAATGCAGCAAATCAAGATGAACGAATCAATCGGCTCATTACAGTGTTTTTTTAAAAGCTACAGAGTGCAGCGCTATGCTGCCACTCTAAGCTTGCTGAACCTACAAGCAAAATAAGAGGAAAGATAGGTAAGTATATATGGATAAGAGAAGGTGTTACAACAGTATAAAGTTAAGCTAAGGAAGTATATTTACCAAACAAAAAGAATCAGCGTAGCAGCAAGTGTCTGCATTGAACCTGCAGTGCCAGTGAAATGACAGCGCTGCTTTTTAAATCCCCCATCCATCGAGCCGGCGTCTGACGTCACCGGCTCGATGCGGACAGCCATAGGGGGAGACAGTGGGCATGCGCAAAGCCCGTCGAATCGACATCTAAACTACCATCCCCATAATGCCTCAGTGCTAACACGAGGTCCGTCTAGATGAATGCTGATGGAAATGGGGCTGCGCTGGCTCTCCGCCCTGAAGGGGGCGGGAAGAAAAAGACTAACACAGAGGCAGATATAGCGGCGATTGACAAAAAGGTGATCTGCCTTGTTTACATAGGCAGAAAGGTGATCTGCCTTGTTTACATAGGCAGAAAGGTGATCTGCCTTGTTTACATAGGCAGAAAGGTGATCTGCCTTGTTTACATAGGCAGAAAGGTGATCTGCCTTGTTTACATAGGCAGAAAGGTGATCTGCCTTGTTTACATAGGCAGAAAGGGGATCTGCCTTGTTTACATAGGCAGAAATGGGATCTGCCTTGTTTTCTGTGGGTGGCCAGTGGACATCGGGTCTGCCAGACACACGCATTGGCTCCTCCTCCATGCAGCGGGTGCGATTGCGGCACGCGCCCATGCTGTCCACTGCATATAACAACGTGCACGTACATTGTTTCGTACAATAGAGCCGCCCTGCCGCAGTATATATGCGGTGGGCGGACCTCAAGTGGTTAAACAAAACAGCGTTCAGCATGACAAGAACAAGTTAATCCGATTCAAGAAAGTATTTTCTAGTCATCCCCAATGTGTGCAACACGTCCTGGCTGCACTTCCCAACATCTGTTCAATACATCTGCAGTGCCAAAATGTCAGCTCCGTGTTTTCAGATCTCAATCAATACATTTAAATCAACTGGGAAAACAACAGCTGCATTGCAATATGCCGGACTTTATTGCAACATATGCATCTGGGGGGCAGTAAAATTATGCGGTTGGCCTGCAGTCTGACTACCCTCCCCCCCCCCCCCCGTTCAGATTTCAGATTCAGAAAACGTTATTAACCACTTCAATACCGGGCACTTTCACCCCCTTTCTGCCCAGGCCAATTTTAAGCTTTCAGCGTTCTCACGCTTTGAATGACAATTGCGCGGCCATGCAATGGCGTACCCAAGTTAAAATGTTATGATTTTTTTTTTCACACAAATGGAGATTTCCTTTAGTGGTATTTAACATCCATTAGCAAACTTATAAAGATATAGGACACACCCCGCTTCAGCCCCAGAAAGATTTAACCCCTTCCTGACCAGAGCACTTTGAGATTCGGCACTGTGTCGTTTTAACTGAGAATTGCGCGGTCGTGCGACGTTGCACCCAAACAAAATTGACGTCCTTTTTTTCCCACAAATAGATCTTTCTTTTGGTGGTATTTGATCACCTCTGCGGTTTTTATTTTTTGCACTATAAACAAAAAACAAAGCGTCAATTTTGAAAAAAAAAACATTATTTTTTACCTTTTTGCTATAATAAATATCCCCCCCCCCCCAAAAAATCTAAAAAAACTAATTCTTTCCTCAGTTTAGGCCGATACGTATTCTTCTACATATTTTTGGTAAAAAATAAATAAATAAATAAAATAATCGCAATAAGCGTATATTGATTGGTTTGCACAAAAGTTATAGAGTCTATAAAGGGGATAGTTTTATGGCATTTTTTTTTTTTTTTTTTTATTGTCATTTATATAGCGATCAGTGCTATAAAATGACACTGATTACTGTGTAAATGACACTGGTAGGGAAGGGGTTAAACACTGGGGAGGGATCAAGTGGTTAAGTGTGCCCTAGGGAGTGATTCTGTGGGGGGGAGGGGCTACCATTGACATGACAGCAATCACTGCTCCCAATCACAGGGGGCAGTAGATCTCTGTCATGTCACAAGGCAGAGTGTGTTGTGCCTTGTTTACATAGACATTGCTCCGTGACACGATTGCGGGCCCCTGGTGGACATTGTGTCCGCGGAGTCACGGAGTATGCGGCGCGTGTGCGCCTACAATACCCCGATTTAAAGGGGACGTACCTGTACGCCCATTTGCCCAGCCGCGCCATCGTACATCACCTTGCGCTGGTCGAAACGATTCGATTAACCCACGAGTGATTTTTTTTTTTTTTTTTTACCACTACTTTTCTTTTACATTGGCTTTTAGAAATTGGAGGAAAGGTTTAGCACTGGAAACACTTTTTGAAAGATAAAAAGTGCATTTTATACACAACTATATAGATCAGACCAAAATGAGGAGGAATGAGGGACAGAGGGACATAGCTCCCAACTGTCCCTGATTTGGAGCAATGTCCATATACTGATATGTCAGTTACTTATTGATATGGATATGCAGGGAGACTAAAGGAGTGGTGTGGTGAGAAGTGTGGAGATGGCATTGGACGCCATGGAAGGTTATCACAGTCTAGGTGGGTCCCACCTGTAAGATGGGTATAATGGACAGCCCCCAGCATGTAGGGTTGCCACCTTTTCTTCAAGTCAAACCCGAACACTTTAGCGGCGCACAGCAATCTTTTTTTTATAGTATAAACTATACACATATTTTGCAATTTGATAACATTTTTAATCAATTTAAGTTAAGTCCCCCTTTTAGATCAGAGTCCACAGAGTTCCCCTTTTACTTCTGAACTCGCAGAGTTCCCTTTCACTGTAAGGGAGAACTCTGCAGACTCTTATGTAAGGGAGAACTCTGCAGTAAGGGAGAACTCTGCAGTAAGGGAGAACTCTGCAGTAAGGGAGAACTCTGCAGACTCTGATGTAAGGGAGAACTCTGCAGTAAGGGAGAACTCTGCAGACTCTGATGTAAGGGAGAACTCTGCAGTAAGGGAGAACTCTGCAGACTCTGATGTAAGGGAGGACTCTGCAGTAAGGGAGAACTCTGCAGACTCTGATGTAAGGGAGGACTCTGCAGTAAGGGAGAACTCTGCAGACTCTGATGTAAAGGAGGACTCTGATGTAAGGGAGGACTCTGATGTAAGGGAGGACTCTGATGTAAGGGAGGACTCTGGGGACTCTTAGGCCCCTTTCACACTGGGGCGGTTTTCAGGCGTTACAGCGCTAAAAATAGCACCTGTGTAGTGCCTGAAAAAAAACGGCCCCTTTCACTCCAGTGTGAAAGCCAGAGGGCTTTCACACTGGGGCGGTGCGCTGGCAGGACAGAGAAAAAAGTCCTGCTAGCTGCATCTTTGGAGCGGTGAAGGAGCGGTGTATTCACTGCTCCTACCCATTGAAATCAATGGGACAGCGCGGCAATACCGCCGGCAAAGCGCCGCTGTAGCGGCGCTTTGCGGGCGGTTTTAACCCTTTTTCGGCCACTAGCGGGGGTCAAAACCACCCCGCTAGCGCCCGCAGACCGACAGTAAAGCGCCGCTAAAAATAGCGGCGCTTTACCGCGACGCCCGCACTGCCCCAGTGTGAAAGGGGCCTCATGTAAGGGAGAACTCTGGGGACTCTGATGTAAGGGAGAACTCTGGGGACTCTGATGTAAGGGAGAACTCTGGGGATCCTGATCTAAGGAGGAACACTGAGAACTGTGATGTACGGAGAGGACTCTGATATAAGGGGGAAACTGAGAACCCTGATTTACCTTAATGTACTCACTCAGAGGCAGGAGAGAGAAGGTGGGAGACTTCAGTCACAGACAGGGATGGATGGTGAGCTCACTCACCCCTTGGCAGTCAGCACCTCTCATCCAGATGTATCTGAGGCTGCTGGAGTGTGGGTAGACACAGAGGGGTAAGGGCGGGAGGAAGAGGAGCAGATAAAGCCCTTTCTCCTCTCCCATCTGTGTGGGGGAGGGGTAATTGTTAGTGTTGGCTTTCGGAAGTGTAAAAGAGTATAACAGTCACTGTCGGCTTACACAGCTGCAACCCCATAGTCCGGTCTGAATAATGTGTCCTGGTATCAGGAGGTCTGAAACCCGAATGCATGATTCCAAACCCGAACTGTCTGGGTGAACCCCGGACAGGTAGATTAGGTATTTTTAGTTGTTAGCTCTACTGTAATCAGTTGAGCTGCTTGTGATTGTTTTTGTCTGTTCTGTGTCTCGCCGGTTGCAGGACTGACAGCTTCCCTCTGCCTTCTGGGGGGTTCTGGAAAGTAGTGGGTTGGGAGAGTCAAATCAGCAGCTGAATATTTATGCAGTCCCAGCCAATCCCTGGGCGAGAGAGCCAAGATGGTGGCTGGGAGGGAGCATAAAGAGTTTGAGGCCTGAAACAGAGAACAGCAGCTTGAAGGGCTTTTTTTTTGTTTTCACAATCAACCAATATATTAAATATTTTTTTAATTTCTATACAAATTTTAATAGAAAGAATGCTACAGTTGTCATGAAATGCATCTTCATTCGCATCCATTGATCGTCTGCTTGTTAGTTCTTCAGCTTTCTCCAACGAAGGCCAAAACAATACGACAAGAAATCTTACAAATGGCATTTGCGCCGTCCTCATTTTTCTCTAACGGCCGTCATTGAAAGTCTGGAAAATATAAGCCATAATAGAGAGTCCCGGTGTAGATTTTGGTCTTATCTCATTGATTGGTGTCACGGTTTGGCTGTATTCAGTAGGAACGTGAACCAGCGATTCTAGAAGCGGAAGGTTAGATCTGTTCCGGACATCTCTCTCTGATATTGCTCATCCAGTCTCTCGCTCTGGGCCACTGTAAAATGGTTCTTCCAATCACCGCAGATTCCTGGAGAGAGAAATCGGGGACATGTTAAGTTGATGCCGCAGAGAGAGATACTAGATATCAGAATTTTAGATTTTGGATGCAGAAAGTTTTGAGTTCAAGTATTACCCTTTAAATTGAACAGTGCCTTGCAGTACCTCTTCTTGGACACAAGATGTCCTCAGTCTTCCGGGTTGCATGACACCCATGGCCAGTCAGACTGGAAGACTAATGCCGCGCACACGCGGTCTGATTTTACGACAGGAAATGTTCGTTCTGAGCTTGTTGTCGGAAAGTCCGACCGCGTGTACGATCCATGTAACATTTGCTGTCAGACTTTCCGCCAACATATGTTTGCTAGCAGGTTTCTCAAATTTTCCGCCAACAAAACGTTGTTGTCGGAAAGTCCGATCGTGTGTACACAAGTCCGTCGCACAAAAGCTCACGCATGCTGGGAATGAAGCCGAAGGAGCCGCACTGGCTATTGAACTTCCTTTTTCTCAGCTTGTCGTACGTCACTTCTTACGTTCGGAATCTCCAACAACATTTGTGTGACAGTGTGTATGCAAGACAAGTTTGAGCCAACATCCACGGTTTTGTTTTAAGAATGTCCGATTGTGTGTACGGGGCATTAGGCAGGGTTCACACCAGTGAACGGCCCATCCATTAGGGGCACAGGGGTGCTACACCCCTTATCCATGTGTGCGGCCCCCAATCTACATGCAGGGTGCCAGACTCATGGATTTCAATGTTTTTTTTTTTCTTTTGGAGCACATGATTAGAGCCTGAGGCTCTAATTGGCTTCAAAAAAGGGTGGGCTTGGGGCGCAGGGAGCTGTGCCCTGAACTCACCCAGTTGTGTGACAGTAGCGAATTAATATTCCCTATTGTCTTCCTGATTCTCCTCCTGGCCAATCAGGAGTGGGTCTTAGGACCCGATTGGCCCTCAGGAGAAGCAATCATATTGGCCGCCGAGGGAAGAAGGAGGGAAGCCACAGAGGAAGAAGCCAGGAGACGCAAGGTGAAGCGGCCAAGGAGTTGGAGACGCAGGAAGGAGCTGGAGCCGATGCTGCTAGATGAGGTAAGTGTGGGGCTTGTAGAGGGACGGATGGGCGACCATCCCCCTAGCACTAGCTGCCACTGGTTCACACTCATGCGAATTGGTTGTGGGTTTCAGGAAACTGTGACTTACCTGACTGCATTGTGCCAAGTGTAAAGTTTGGTGGAGGGGGGGGATTATGGTGTGGGGGTTGTATTTCAGGGGTTGTGCTTGGCCCCTTAGTTCCAGTGTAGGGAACTCTTAAGGCGTCAGCATACCAAGACATTTTGGAAAATTTCATGCTCCCAACTTTGTGGGAACAGTTTGGGGACGGCCCCTTCCTGTTCCAACACGACTGTGCACCAGTGCACAAAGCAAGGTCCATAAAGAAATGGATGAGCGAGTTTGGAGTGGAGGAACAGGACTGACTTTGACCCGATAGAACACCTTTGAGATGAATTAGAGTGGAGACTGCGAGCCAGGCCTTCTCGCCCAACATCAGTGCCTGACCTCACAAATGCCCTTCTGGAAGAATGGTCAAACATTCCCATAGATACACTCCTAAACCTTGTGGACGGCCTTCCCAGAAGAGTTGAAGCTGTTATAGCTGCAAAGGGTGGGCCAACTCAATATTGAACCCTACAGACTAAGACTGGGATGCCATTAAAGCTCATGTGCGTGTAAAGTCAGGTGTCCCAATACTTTTGGCAATATATATATATATATATATATATATATATATATATATACATATATACACACATATACACACACACACACACACACTATTATATATATATATATATATATATATTATATATACATACATACATACATATACATACACAGTATATTATAAAAAGTATACCATGTTTCCCCAAAAATAAGCCCAGGTCTTATATTAATTTTGTCAGCCAAAAACACACTTATTTTCGGGATAGGGCTCGCCATGCAATGTGCTATCTTTCCAGTGGTTGTAAAATGACAAAATCCCCTTTATCACAGGATCACATAATGCAAAAGGTGTGCGTTTCTGCAACAGTGCAAATACCTTCTTCCATAGCCTGCCTGAGCGCTCTTCCACCGCTCCGAGCACTGCAGAGGGAGGGGGGGTGACCTCACCCGCTAACACCCGCTTCAATGGCCTGCCTTCCATGGCTATGATTAGTGCAGAGGGCCGAGATCCCCCGCTGACACCCAAGAGAAGAGGACATCAGCTGAGCCCTGCTTGGCACTTCCATGGCCCGTCCCAAGCTGTCTTCCCTGCCCTGAGCAATGCAGGGAGGAGGGGCCTGAGATTCCCCCCTGAGAGAAGAGGAGATCAGCTGAGCGCCATACCGGACTTGGGCTTATTTTCGGGGTAGGGCTTATATTGCAGCCCTCCTGGAAAACAGCGATATGTCTTATTATCGGTGTAGGTCTTATTTTCGGGGAAGCGCGGTATATGTAGTAGTTCCTGTTTCAGCAGACAGGTGGCAGTACTGTACCTTTCCTCATGAACGGGGATATGGATTGGTCCATGATGGTAGAAGAGAGAGCTGTGTAATTAGTAAGGGGATTCTCTTTCATTGCCTTGAAAGACGTATGTTGACAAATCCTATCCACAACCTCTTCGGAGAAGTCTTTCCCCAAAAACTTGACAACTTTTCGGATCTCACAACTTGGATCCTAATGAAAAGAAGAGAAGAAGACGACTTACAGTATATTGGATGTAAACCCGAACACAGCCATTCCCAACCAGGGTTCCGTGGAGCCCTGGGGTTCCTCCATAGGTTGCTAGGGGTTCCTTGAGCTATGGCTGATAAACCACCTATTTGATGATGCCTACAGAGTTCGAGGTTCAGCACCACTTAGCAAAGCCAGTAGTATGGCACCAAATATCTTTTTAACTGTCTTTAACCAGTTCCCGACCGGCGCACGCCGATGTACGTCGGCAGAATGGCACAGGCAGGCATATTGGCGTACAGGTACGTCCATTTTTATATGCCGCCCTGCCATCACGTGTACGCCATCGGCAGCGCGCTACTGTGCCGGTCGGGACCCCCGTGAGTTAGATCGCAGGTCCCGCGGACTCGATCGCCGCGGGGACACCCGCGATCGTCTCACGGGGCGGCTGAACGGGGAGATGCCATTGTAAACAGCATCTCCCTGTTCGGCCTAGCAACAAGTGACGCTGATCTCTGCTCCATGTGATTGGAGCAGAGATCAGTGTTCACTAACACAAAGTCCAGCCTCCCACAGTTAGTAACACGCCCCTAGGAACACTTAACCCGTACACTGCCACCCACTGGTTAACCCCTTCACTGCCAGTGTCATTTACACAGGAATCACTGTATTTGTATAGCACTGATTGCTGTATAAATGACAATGGTCCCAAAAATGTGTCAAAAATGTCCGATGTGTCCGCCATAATGTCGCAGTCACAATAAAAAAAAAAATAAAAAATATATTGCTGATCGCCGCCATTACTAGTAAAAAAAAAAAAAATTTTTTATAAAAAATGCCATAAAGCTATCCCCTATTTTGTAAACGCTATAACTTTTGCGCAAACCAATCAATAATCGCCTATTGCGTTTTTTTTTACCAAACATATGTAGAAGAATACGTATCGGCCTAAACTGAGGGAAAAAAATTTTTTATATATATATTTTTGGAGGATATTTATTATAGCAAAAAGTAAAAAAATAATGCGTTTTTTTTCAAAATTGTCGCTCTATTTTTTGTTTATAGCGCAAAATATAAAAACCGCAGGGGTGATCAAATACCACCAAAAGAAAGCTCTATTTGTGGGGAAAAAAGGACGTCAATTTTGTTTGGGAGCCACATCGCACGACCGCGCAATTGTCAGTTAAAGTGACGCAGTGCCGAATCGCAAAAAGTGGTCTGGTCTTAAGCCAGCAAAATGGTCCGGTCTGAAAGTGGTTAAGGGTGGCATTCTAAACACCACTTTAAAGGAGGACATTCTTCCTATTGATCACTAATATAAGGGGCATTGTTCCTATTGAGCCCTGATGAATTGGTTTTAGAAAGGTTTCCTTAAGACACGAAAATTATTTTTGGGGTTCCTCTAGGGTTAAAAGTTTGAGAAAGCCTGCCCTAACAGGATGACAGTTAGTTTTAAATACTGTGTTCTACTTTTTCATCTTTTTCTCATTTGAGTTTTGCTGCTCTCCTTCAGCCTCTTTCATCTGCTTCCTCTCCACATGCACTAGCTCCAACGTCTGGACTGGCTTTCTAATGCTCTGGACTGGCTTCCTAATAAACGACAACATAAGAGAGGCTGGCACAACTACTTTATAGTAGACATGTGCACTGACAAAAAATTTGTTCTTTTTCTTCTTGTTTCATTCGTTTTTTGCTTTTTTCTGAAAAAATCGAAAATTCACAATTTCGCAAATTTTGAAATTCGGAAATCTGAAAATTCGGAAATTTTGGAAATTGAAAATTTTGGAAATTGAAAAATTTGGAAATGCGGAAATTCGGAATTAACTAATTTGCCAAAATTCGTTAAAAAACTAATTCGGAACTAAACGAATTGCACATATCTACTTATAGATGTCAACTGTTCCATATCTTGGACCTCAGTCCTAATGATGAGGTGTCCCGCGTGATGTCAGGGGAGCACAGTGTCACCCCCACTGCATGGGCACTAACTCAATAAGGCATTCCCTTTGGTGATCAGGGGCTGCGAGTTAGGGGACCCGCAAAAGTAGAGACGGGGATAAGGACTGAGCACTGCAGTAAGTTGGCAGGGGCTGGGTTGGACCACCCAGTCACTGGTTCGCCTGAGGCAGACTGTTGGCGGAGGGAGTTACTGCAACTGTGTTCAGGGACCAAGGACTGAAATGTTGGTAAGGCCAGTCATAGACAAAGCGATTTTCTTTCCTGCAACATTCGTTTCCCCCATCAACACAATCAGTGTTGATGGGGAAATCCCTGTTGCAGAGCCATTGTGTTCTCCCAGCCGCTAGCAATAATCGCATGTAAAATCCAACGGGTTGGTTGTACCCAAGTTGGTCGATCGATTAACTTGGCTACATTCATCCTCTCCATTAGGGATGAGCTCGGTGTTCAACTCGAACATCGGCCGTTCGTCTGTTCGGCAAATTCAGAACTTTGTGGACCATTCGCACCAAATTCGTGTAGCACGAAAGGCCCACAATGCATTACACCATCGCAGTGCATTGCTGGCTCATGACTGGTCAAGCCTGCACTGTGACCCCTCATGCTTGGCCAATCACAGCGCCGGCAGCGAGGAGAGCCATAATTGGCCAATTATAACTCAGGGGGTTTAGTACACGCCCCACACTATATAAGGCCGCCAGCGCGGCGGCCTTGTGTAGTGTGTTCCGGCGTGCAGGGAAAGAGCAAGATAGGCAGGGACAGTGTGTTCTTTTCTCAGGCATCTGCAGGAGTTAAATTGGGTGTTGTGTGCCTCCAGCACAGTATACACCTGAAGATACCCTTTTTTGCTGGTGTTCTCTAATACAGGCATCTGCAGGAGTTAGTGGGTGTTGTGTGCCTCCAGCACAGCACAATATACACCTGTATCTACCCTTTTATGCTGGTGTTCTCTAATACAGGCATCTGCAGGAGTTAAAGTGGGTGTTGTGTGCCTCCAGCACAGTATACGCCTGAAGATACCCCTTATTGCTGGTGTTGTCCGTTGCATATCTTGCATATTAGTCTTTAAAATTAGCATTTTTGATTTCAAACGTTCGAGTCCTATAGACTTTAATAGGGTTCTAAAGTTTATACGAATTTTCGGTTCGTTCAAAGGTTCTGGTGCGAACCGAACCGGGGGGGGAGACGGGGGTTGTTCAGCTCATCCCTACTCCCCATACATTGTTCAAATTACATCTGGTTTCAGCAGAATTTGAACCATCTATGACTGGCTTAAGTAAACTAGGTGTAGTCTCCATCATTAAAATAATCAAATGTGATCCTACTATGAAGGCCCTGAACTGGGACCTTCATGATAGGATCACATTTGAGTATTTTAATAAAAGCAGAATATTTAAAAAGATTAAAATTTACTTCTGAAATATGAACTAGTATGTAGTGTTAGTGATTGGGTTTAGGTCTACCTTATGTTCCTTTGCACTCAAATTTTTCTCCCTCAGATGAACAGGAAGACTTACTTCTAACATGTCCTCGTAGAATACGTACAGCATGTTCTTCTGCTGCCTTAGGTTCCACCAATCCCTTACATGAGCTCCCCAGGAGCCGAAACCGACTACAACAGACAGGAAGTGACTTAGTGGTTGGTCAATAAAAATTTTGGCGACTGGTAAAAACTCGAGGTTACGCCTCACCATTTCCTTGGATGAACTTCTCTACATACTCCTCCCAGGTTCCCGGGTCTGGATGCAGCTGGTTCATCTTATCGAAATGATAGAAGGACACGGCTACATCTTTAGGGTTCCTCGCCACGTAGATGATCTAATGATAACAGAAAATGTTGGTCAAAACTTCACGCTGTGCAGAGAAAGGTCAACATAGTCTAGTTAAAGTGTAGGTATAACCAGCCACATTTTGGTAAGGGTTGGCCTGTGAAACGTGTTGGTGGTTCTATGTAATCATTTTAAGAATCAGTAAAGCAGGGGTCTCAAACTGGCAGCCCTCCAGCTGTTGCGAAACTACAAGTCCCATCATGCCTCTGCCTATGGGAAGTTATGCTTGTAACTGTCAGCCTTGCAATGCCTCATGGGACTTGTAGTTTCGCAACAGCTGGAGGGCCGCCGGTTTGAGACCCTTGCAGTAAAGTGTCTTTGGACTCTTAATATTTGGTTTGATGCCCTTGTTGTATTTTGATACTTTGAGTCCTATTCTGGGTACCCACCAACGGGAACCTTGTTGTATGCGGGTCACCTTGGCAGAACCAGTGAGCTTGAAGACTACTGAGGTTTCCTCCAGTTCATTGATGAGGTTTCCCCCATTTTATCAAATAAATACCTCTTGAATTTTGTCAATTTAGAGATTTTTCTTTTGTTGCCTTTGTCCTAATTGGGAAATTTCTTTATTTCCTGTCCCAGAATTGCAACAGAAAGGGAGGAATCTCTAAAAAAAAAAGCCCTCTTAAGCCATTGTTATTGGATCAGGCGTCCCCCCACCTTGAAAGATTTCCATCCTTGGTTTTTTTTCCCCGGTGACAATTATAAAATTTTGGATTTTCCATCACTTCCTGGCTTGGTGACACCAGGACAAGCAGAGAGGGTGAAACTCTTCACTGGGGACACAGACAGCAATAAAAACCTGCATAGTTATTGAACCACAGCAAAGCTCTTAGGTGGGGTCAGGAGGTGGTATTCTATTTAAATATCCAACATATATACAAAGATACCCCATAATTTTACTTGTGTATTTTATACATGATTAGTTACAGAGGCATGCCTAGAAGCTTCAGGGCCCCGGTGCAAGAAACCATGAAGGGCTCCCCTGAGACTCCTGGGGCCCTTTCTATCGATCCCAGGGCAGTTTATTCGTGTCCCAGGCCCCTTTAATATGGTCCTTTAGTGGGACCCTTTCACATGTTCTGCAGCAGGCCCCCTTCCTGCTGTCTTGCCCCCCCCACCCCCCATGGTGGCGGAACGCCAGGGCCTGGTCCCCAGTGTGACCTTTGCAACCCTGGCAATTCCGCCACTGATTGGTTATATTTGTTGATGTATAATAAAAAAGAATTATTTTAATGGAAACATTTTATATGGCCTATGTGGTGCCTTAAAAATCCAATTTTCTCCCATTTATGAGTTATATTGACATATGGATGTGGCATTTCCCAGCACCATTTAAAAATCTATAGTAACATTTAGGGCAAAATTAAACAAATATTTTCAGGCTATAATTTTCTGCAATTCGAATGTCTAAATGCAGAAAATACTGCATTATGGCCACTATAAGGCGCTGATTATCCTAGGAAATGAGTATGCTCCTCAGCTCCATCTAGTGGCCATAGTGTAATATTTAACACAATTACACATTCAAATTGCAGAGAACATAGTCTGAGAACATTCGATTTTGCCCCGTTTGCACAAATGGATTTGCATGCAGTTTTAAACGAGCAAAGAGCTAAGTACATTTTTTATAAATATAGCACATAATCTCATCAGATTGTTTTGCAGCAGTACCTGGCCCACTACAGTGCTTATAACAAGAGACAAAAGAAATAAGGATTATGATTCAGCTGTTACTGACACATTTTGTAATAAGATACGATCAATACTTTTTCCCGACACTATTTATTTATATATATATATATATATATATATATATATATATATATATATATATATATATATATATATATATATATGCACATCTAACGATCATGAAAAGAAGCTTAAAGACAAAACAAAATGAAAAATTAATAAAAACCCTTTTCAGCCTAAGAAAAGATTAAACATATCAGCAGGGCCCTGCCAAAAAGAATTGTTAAGTAAAGATCTGTAAAATATATTTGTAGCCTCGGGGTAATCATTTATAATGAACATCCCAGGGAACATTTTGAATATTTTATTTATAGGTACTTCTACAGGTAATAATATTAGGTATTGCCGTTTCCTTCAAAATCTAAATACGGTAGCTAAGAACTGGAAATTGACTAGCCAAGCCCAATTCACCTAGTATTAGGGATTAATGCCGCGTACACACGATCAAAATTTTGTCGGAAAAAGCTCTGATGGTTTTCCCAACGGAATTCCATCGGGATTTCGCTTAAATTCCGAACCGCTAAGAACCCGGTGACATACAATACGTACGACGAGACTAGAAAAAGGAAGTTCAATAGCCAGTAGCTAATAGCTTCCGTGTCCTAGTTGAATCTGTGCATGCGTGAGTTTTTGCGTGTCCGAATTCCGTACACACACACACACACACACACACACACACACAAACACACACAAACGCATTTTCGGATAGGAACTTTTTTCCGACCGAAAAATTGAGAACCTGCTCTCAATCTTTTGCGGGCCGAAATTTGGCCAGCAAAAGTCCGATGGAGCATACACACAATCACATTTTCCGACCAAAAGCTCTCATCTGTCTTTCGCTGGCCAAATTTCCGATCGGGTGTACGGGGCATTAGGCTTGGTTATTCAATTTCCAGTTCGTTATTAAATGATTACCGGTGATCTATAAGATTAAAAGCAGCGCTCTTCAGTGTATTACAGTTTATATATTAATATTACACAGAATTTCACACAGTTTACTATAATTAGACATGTGCAATTTGTTTCATAACTAATCAAAATTCGGCCGAATTTTGCATCTTTCCGACATTCGGATGCAAAAAAAAAAAAAATAACTACGAATTTCAACTAATAGGAAATAAATTATAGCGAATATAATGAATGAATTCGACATGATTCGCTAATTCGTTAAAGATCTAATGAAACAAAAGGTCAACTCAAAGTAAATCTTACAGTCCAATCAGCTGATTCATTTTGTGCCGGAGGATGGATTACTGGCAAAGTGCATTCCTGAGAACTGAGTGAGAAGGGTGTTGTATTGTATTTGAGCCGAGGAGAAGAGACGTTGTCATTGTGTGTGTTAAAAGATTCAATAAACAAACAAAATTTCCAAACTACGAATCATTATCACGAATGTCTATACATAAATATCGAACTTCAACTAATACGAAATAAATGATAGCGGATATAACAAATTAATTCGACATGATTCGAGATTCGGTATAACGAATATCGGCACTCTACAGAAATAACTAATTATTATTATTACAAAACGAATTAACGTAACATAACGAATATAACAGGTCGAAGTTATGTATTTTACGAATGACAACGAACCGAAACAAAATTTTCGGTTGTGCACAAGTCTAATTATAATAATAAACTCTGTCCACATTGCACTTACAAGATCGCTAGAGGTACATCGATCGCAGGACGTGAGTATTCTGATCGGTTCAGTGTTGCTGTGTTCACATATGACAAGACGGTACGGGTACTAGCTCATTACACCTTTTGCCCCGTACACACGAGTGGATTTTCCATCGGAAAAAAATTGGATGGTTTTTCTGACGGAATTCAGCTCAAGCTCGGCTTGCGTACACACGGTCACACAAAAGGTCTCTGAACTTTTGACCGCCAAGAACGCGGTGACGTACAACACTACGACGAGCCAAGAAAACAACGTTTAATGCTTCCGAGCATGCGTTGAATTGTTTCCGAACATGTGTAGAAATTTTGCGCGCCGGAATTTGTACAGAAAATCGGAATTTTCCATCAGAACTTTTTCCGACCATGAAATGGAGAACCTGCTCTCAATCCTTTGTTGGCTAGAATTCTGCTAGCAAAAGTCCGATGGAGCATACACACGGTCGGAATTTCTGACCAAAAGCTCTCATCCGACTTTTGCTGGCAGAATTTCTGATCGTGTGTACAGAGCATAAGTCTTGCAGGTGTTTTTTTGTTGTGAATTTTTTTTTCAGAGGTTTACAACTACTTTAAGCACTTAACAACCGGCCCATAGCTGATTAACGGCTACAGGGCGGTTGTTTAACTCTGAGAAGCTGTTAACTCTGGGGCGCGCACTCGAGAGCATCTGTGATGCTCTTCACGGCCGTTTACCACGTGATCGCTCCATCAAATGATGGAGCGATCACTTATAAACCAACCGGTGTCATGTTATGACGTTGGTTCCTCCCTCCCCTCTCTGTACCGATTGGTACAGCGGAGGGGGAAGAGATCAGTGTCAGCAGCGCTGTGGGCTGCATCTGCAGTGCCCACATCACTGCTCACCAAATTTAACCCCTCAATACCCTGCCAATACCCAATACCCTGCAATACCCAATACCCTGCCAATACCCTGCAATACCCAATACCCTGCAATACCCAATACCCAATACCCTGCAATACCCAATACCCTGCAATACCCAATACCCTGCCAATACCCTGCAATACCCAATACCCTGCAATACCCAATACCCTGCAATACCCAATACCCTGCAATACCCAATACCCTGCAATACCCAATACCCTGCAATACCCAATACCCAATACCCTGCCAATACCTTGCAATACCCAATACCCTGCCAATACCCAATACCCTGCCAATACCCAATACCCTGCCAATACCCAATACCCTGCCAATACCCAATACCCTGCAAATACCCTGCCAATACCCAATACCCTGCAAATACCCTGCCAATACCCAATACCCTGCCAATACTCTGCAATACCCAATACCCTGCCAATACTCTGCAATACCCAATACCCTGCCAATACTCTGCAATACCCAATACCCTGCCAATACTCTGCAATACCCAATACCCTGCCAATACTCTGCAATACCCAATACCCTGCCAATACTCTGCAATACCCAATACCCTGCCAATACTCTGCAATACCCAATACCCTGCCAATACTCTGCAATACCCCGCCAATACTCTGCCATACCCAATACCCCGCCAATACTCTGCCATACCCAATACCCCGCCAATACTCTGCCATACCCAATACCCCGCCAATACTCTGCCATACCCAATACCCCGCCAATACTCTGCCATACCCAATACCCCGCCAATACTCTGCCATACCCAATACCCCGCCAATACCCCGCCAATACCCCGCCAATACCCCGCCAATACCCCGCCAATACCCCGCCAATACTCCGCCAATACTCCGCCAATACTCCGCCAATACTCCGCCAATACTCCGCCAATACTCCGCCAATTTTTTTTTATTTTTTTTTTTATTTCAGGATTTCCAGCCTAGGAGGTGAGATGTGGGGTCTTATTGACCCCACATCTCACTGTAAAAAGGACCTGTCATGCCTATTCCTATTACAAGGGATGTTTATATTCCTTGTAATAGGAATAAAAGTGATCAAAAAATGTATTTTTGGGGAAAAAAAAGTCAAACTAAAATAAATAAAAGTAAAATAAACAAAAAATGAAAAAAAATTAAAGCGCCCCTGTCCTCATGTGCTCGCATGCAGAAGCGAACGCATACGCAAGTCCCACCCACATATGAAAATGGTGTTCAAACCACACATGTGAGGTATCGCTGCGAACGTTAGAGCGAGAGCAATAATTCTAGCCCTAGATTTTCTCTGTAACTCAAAACATGTAATCAGTAAAACATTTTTTTTTTTTAAACACGTTAGAAATTGCTGCGTGATAAAAAGTTGCAATGACCACCATTGTATTCTCTAGGGTCTTTGCTAAAAAAAAAACATAATTTTTTGGGGTTCTATGTAATTTTCTAGCAAATAAATGATGATTTTTACATGTAGGAGAGAAATGTCAGAATTGGCCTGGGTGCTCCAGAACGCCTGATGGCGCTCCCTGCATGTTGGGCCTCTGTATGTGGCCACACTGTGTAAAAGTCTCACACATGTGGTATCGTCGTACTCGGGAGTAATATCAGAATGTGTTTTGGGGTGTAATTTGTGGTATGCATATGCTGTGTGTGAGAAATAACCTGATAATATGACAATTTTGTGAAAACAAAAAAAAAAAAAAAAAAAAAGGAAAAAAAAAAATCTTGATTTTGCAAAGAATTGTGGGAAAAAATGACAACTTCAAAAACCTCACAATGCCTCTTACTAAATACCTTGGAATGTCTTCTTTCCAAAAAGGGGGGTATTTGTACTTTTCTGACATGTTAGGGTCTCAAGAAATGAGATAGGCCACCAGTCCTTCAGGTGTGATCAATTTTCAGATATTGGCTCCATAGCTTGTGGACTCTATAACTTTCACAAAAAACAAATAATATCCACCAATTTGTACTTACTTATTTTTACCAAAGATATGTAGTAGTATAAATTTTGGCCAAAATTTATGCAGAAAAATTACTAATCTGCTAAATTTTATAACAGAAAATAAGAAAAATTCCTTTTTTTTTTTTTTTTTTTTTTTTTTACAGAATTTTTGGTCTTTTTTCTTTTATAGCACAAAAAGTAAAAAAAAACCCAGCAGTGATTAAATACCACCAAAAGAAAGCTCCATTTGTGTGAAAAAAAAAGGACAAAAATTTCATATGGGTACAGTGTGGTATGACTGAGTAATTGTCATTCAAAATGTGAGAGCACTGAAACCTGAAAATTGGTCTGGTTATTAAGGGTGTTTAAGTGCCCAGTGGTCAAGTGGTTAAGGGACTGTGTCAAGAAGCTTTTACAAAAGGAACAGTGTCCTCATCTTTCCTGTTAGAGAACCTCAGGGTTCAGGTGAAATAGTCACTTGTGATGGTAAGGTCTACACTAGCAGACTAGGCGTAGACATTCTACCTGCCTTAACATAGCCTTACCTTGACGTTCTTATCCCACAATGATTTTGGGAAGAGCGGTACTGGTAGGTGAGTCTTAATCACTCTCGGGGAAGGTACAGATTCTAATTTTTCACTCCCTGGAAAACAGATAAGGACAACATCAGAATCATGTTGTCTTTAAAAGGACACCTGTAGCCTTTTAGACAGGGCCGGTGATACCGCTAGGCGAACTAAGCAGCTGCCTATTGTGCAGCCACGGCCAGTTGTTGCTGGGTCCAACCCCCCCCCGCCAGAGCGTCCCGCCCAAATACCCAGTGTCCCCATTGCTCCCAATTGATCACATGGTAATTGCACACAATGCATGGCTTCTATTCACATAGCTCCCAACTGTCCCTGATTTGGAGCAAAGTCCCTCTGTCCCTCATTCCTCCTCATTTGTCCCGATCCATATAGATAGATAAAAAGTGCATATATATATATATATATATATATATATATATATATATATATATATATATATATATATATATATATATATATATATATATATATATATATATATCTCTATATCTATATCTATATATATAAAAGTGTTTTCCAGCGCTAAACCTTTCATTTGATTTCTATACGGCTGCATTTGTAAATTGCAAAAGCCAATATAAAGGAATTGTACAAAAAAGCAGAAAGAAATACTGCGCTAAAAAACCCATAAAACATATAAATCAAAAAAAATTTTAAAAATTTTTAACTGCGCTCTCCCATATAATAAATCCTAGTACAAAAAACTAACACATAAAAATTATAAGGAAAACATAACGTATAAACAGAAATGCTGTGTATACACCATAAACAATCAAAATCTAGTGAAGAAATACACAATATAAACAAATAAATAAATAGGAAATATGTTAAATAATACATGCAATAATAAAGTGCACAAAATATATAAACAAATCACAGGTACCGTAAATAACAAACAGAGTGCTCAAAAAAGATGTGTATAACCAACAATTTCTCATAAAGGTGTAATCATAAGCGTGACAGTCCAATGAGCGGAAATGTTTCTTCAAAAGAAATCCTGTGCAGGTGCAACAAAAAGGCTTCCTTCACCAACACCGTGCTGATAAATAGTAAGAATGCGCGCTTACCAAATCCCAAATCAAATAGGCATAGATTATCAGGAATCTCAAAGGGTCATCACACCGAAGCACCAACTCATTTTTTCCACATGGTTGAACCATTCCGGAAACATTTTGAAGATTTGCATTCTATAAAATGTCTTTCCTTTTCCAAATTTGTAACAAGGCAAAACAAGAGTAACATTTCTTAGGTACTGTGCGAATAATATTATCAGCGCCAAAACCAGAACTGATATGCCCCAGTGAGTCCCAGTTCTTTGTCCTGCAGTTTCAAACACCGAAAGTCCAATCAGGGAGATTGTTGGCGCAACAGTGAGCCGTCCAATATAGTTGAGCAGTGCCCCAGGTAAACCAACAATGCCAATAACGATTTCAAACAAACTTGACACTATAATTGCCCACTGTATCTCTCTTATTCTAGGCTGCCAGATATGAGATGTGTTGAATGGCAGTGTACCATTTCCATAAATCTCCTCTTTTCCTCTTCACCAACCAACATGGTCTGTATGTCCCAGGCAGAGAGCCACCTCTCACATACAGACCATGTTGGTTGGTGAAGAGGAAAAGAGGAGATTCGATAGATAATCCGACTGTGTGTGGTAAGCATCGGACTGATTCCGTCCGAATCTCCGTTTGACCCAATTTTCCAACATGTTGGAAATATTTCCCGACCAACTGGGCCGGACGGACCTAATCCGATCATGTGTAGAGCATTTTGATCGGACCAAGTGCCACGCATGCTCAGATCAAATTCCTACATCAAAGCTATTGGCTACTAGCCTGAATGTAGTCCCATCGTAACGAAATTACGTCATCACGTTCTGAAAGATCGGATTTTTCGCCAACTTGGCCCGACCGTGTGTATGCAACAGTTTCGGACACAATCCGTCGGACTGAATCTGACGGGCAAAATCCGACGGATTTGGTTGGCAAAATCTCCGACCGTGTGTACGTGGGCATACTCTTGTTTTGCCTTGTTACAAATTTGGAAAAGGAATGACATTTTATAGAATGCAAATCTTCAAAATGTTTGGTAAGCGCATTCTTACTATTTATCAGCACGGTGTTGGTGAAGGAAGCCTTTTGGTTGCACCTGCACAGGATTTCTTTTGAAGAAACATTTCCGCTCATTGGACTGTCACGCTTATGATTACACCTTTATGAGAAATTGTTGGTTATACACATCTTTTTTGAGCACTCTGTTATTTACGGTACCTGTGATTGTTTATATATTTTGTGCACTTTATTATTGCATGAATTTATAATTATTTAACATATTTCCTATTTATTTGTTTATATTGTGTATTTCTTCACTAGATTGTGATTGTTTATGGTGTATACACAGCATTTCTGTTTATACGTTATGTTTTCCTTATAATTTTTATGTGTTCGTTTTTTGTACTAGGATTTATTATATGGGAGAGCGCGGTTAAAATTAAAAAAAATTTTTTTTTTTTGATTTAAATATAAAGGAATAGTAGTGGTAAAAAAAAGCACTTGTGGGTTTAACGAATCTTGTTTTTTTTTCTGCACAACTCTCATTTAAGGGGGCGTGACAAGGGGTGTGTCCTATGCCTGCATACTTTTGCTGATAGGTATCCCTCATTCCCATCTCAAAAAGTTGGGAGGTGTGGTGTCTCTGCTGCCCACAGCCATGCCGCCAAGCAAAAGGGCAGGCTGTGCAGCGAACACAACTGTCCCTGAATGTGCAGTGGCTGACCGCACTGCCTGCTGTTTACAGCACTAGGGTTTGGTTGCTGGGACCGCCCATGTCCTAGCAACCAATCACTTGTTTGCCCCTCCCCAGGCCCCCCAACATTCAGAGGAGGAGGAGGAAGTTCCGCCTCCAAACCTACCCGGTCCCAGTGCCCAGCCTTCCAACTTCTAGCTGTTCTGTAGTTGAATGCAATGAGAAGGACCGGATCCTGTTGTAAGCTGGGGTCTTCACAATACTCCCTCCACCCCTTCCATTACACCAGCTATTTTTGAAACCTTTCCACTCTCCACATGTAAGGGGGCTTTAGGGATCCTGGTGTGAGGTTGTTTTAGGTACCATGATTTAAAGGGGGCTCTGTGGACCCTGATGTACGGCGGACTCTGGGGACCCTGATGTAAGGGGGAACTCTGGTTACTCTGATTTAAAGAGGGGGCTCTGAGGGAGGGGGGGGGGGGCTTTGGGATCCTAATATAAGGGGAGGCTTTAAAGACCCTGTTGAAACTGGGTTCTCTGATGTGAGGGCGGGCTCTGGGGACCCTGACTTAAGGAGGGGGAATTCTGGGGACCCTAATGCAAGGGGAGGGGAATTCTTAGGACACTAATGTAAGAGGGGATGACTCTGGGGACACTGATGAAAGGAGGGGGGACTCTGGGGACCTTGTTGTAAGGGGGGGAAACTTTGGGGACCCTAATGAACTGTGTAAACTCTGATGTATGGGGGGGGGCCCTGGCCTAAAGCTGTATAAGGGGCCCTAGAATTCCTGATGGCTGCCCTGTTCCTCATGTGCTGTGCCGATGTTCCACATACTGCTGCAGGATTGGATGAGATATATATATATATATATAGTGGCAGCACGCAGGTAAAGTCACCTGGTTGTATCCAGGATGGGAAATATGTGTGCCCTAGATTCAGGCTTTATGCAGACTTGTATAATTAGAGGGGAAGAGTTAATGAGCCCAGCTGAAGTAAGTGGGCTCATTAAGACCTCTACAAAAAACCCCAGCATGCTTAGGGAGATGCTCCATCCTGGAACCAGTTTTGTGTTGTATAGACTGGGGAGTGCGACACTTGTTCTGTGCGGTGAGTTAACGCCTGTGTGGCAAACCTCTACAACAGAGACAGGGACTGGTGCTGCACAAGGCTGCACTCAGTTGTTAGATAGGGAATCTAAGTGTGTAATTAGAGGTCAAGCTGACCAGGATTTATTTTCATGTTTTATTTTCTGTTTGGCTGTTATATGTTTCACTGCATGTAGCATGAATAAACCGCATATTTTGTTTGTTTGCACCTACAACGCTGTCTGCTGTGCCTGATTTTGTGTTGTGAACCCATCCATGGGGTCACACACACCCGCTGCCGAGCTAACCCCTCACAAATATATATATATATATATATATATACACACACACACACATACATATACACATACATACACACATATATAGCTTTTTTTCAGCGGGAACGCAGTTCCAGCACCTCCAGCACTGAATGTATATAATAGCATGGGGTGTGCTGGAGGATCTATTGTCAGTGGTGGAGATCTAATTTTGGGTGAGGGTCCATTGTTGCTGATGGGGAACCTATTGTTGCTGAGGGGATCTTATGTTGCTGGGGGGTCTTATGTTGCTGGAAGGGATCTACTTTTGAGGGAGAGGTCTATTTTTACTGGCTGCTGGAGGATCTATTGATATTGGCTGCTGGGAGATCTGATGTTGTTGCTGCTGGGGGGCCCTAATGTTGCTTGGGTGGATATTTTGTTACTGGGTGTGATATTTTGTGAGATCTTCAGATCTCACCTTCACAAATTGCCCATCTCTGTAAAAGTGAATTACAGAAGGGTTGTGTCCTGTGATGAGAACATGTTCTCTGCTCATCTTCTCTCTACATCAGGGATCACAAACTGGTGGCCCTCCAGCTGTTGCCAAACTACAAGTCCCATCATGCCTCTGCCTGTGGGAGTCATACTTGTAATGGTCAGCCTTGCAATGCCTCATGGGACTTGTGGTTTTGCAACAGCTGGAGGGCCGCAAGTTTGAGACCCCTGATCTACATAAACTAGTACACGTGAGAGATCCACCATGATCACCATGATCTCTGCTTTTTTTTCTCCTTCATAATCAGACACATAAATCGTATAACATACACCTATGACTGACCTGGCGGTACCTCCCCTGGGATACGGAACTCCAGCATCGGAACTTTTTGGAAAATGGCATCCCTGCGACTCTTCTCGATGTCTCCATCATTGAGGACAAGATCCACAATCTCACTCATCCATGTTGTACCTAGGACAGAAAACATCACAATTCTAACGAACGATCGCGTTGAGGGTCTCTTTCACCAGTGACTATAGGGTAGAGTTGCCACCTCATCCCTTTAAACCCGAACGCATATTAATTACACGGGTTCTGTGGCCGATTACGTTGGTAATTAAACTCACTTGCTGCCTTACCTGCATTAAATCAGCCTCAGAACCTGTGTAATGCAAAGGTGTTCGGGTTTAAAGGGATGAGGTGGCAACTCTACTATAGGGGTACCTGATTTGGGGTAGGTGGCTATGACGATGTCGTCTTCCCTGGCCTGGAAATGATCGGTAATCTCATCCAAATTGTGGGCGAAAGCGCAGATCATGGGAACTCCTCGGACGTTCACCAAATCTCGCCTACGCCATTCGGAGGACGTGGAGTTCATCTTGGAAGCCTTGGGTTGAATGAAGAACGTTGCTAAGGTGCGTTGTTGTCCTTCACAGATCTGAGGTCCTCCGGTGTCCCTTTGGTCTTTTTTTCAACCAGAATTAAAATGATTAGTCACCAGCAAAATCATGTCCTGCCAAGTAGGACGTACTTTTCCCCTTTGTTATCTCTCACCTACCAGGCTTCAGCAGTCTCCTAGTCACTCCCTGCCTTGCATAACACTTTCCCACACTCTTCTATGTGACGGTCTGCTCTTCTAAACAAGCGTTCTGTTCCAGTGAGGCCACCCCCCCCCCCCCCTAATCCTAACATGTGGGGGCCTCACCGGATGCTTATGTAGTCTCTTAACATCAGGATTCCAGAGGTGTTCATGCAAAAGTGTTCAACTCATTTACAAATATAGAGACACAATTTCCAATTTCTAAAGTCCTGGGACTTTAAATGAGGCACATCACATACAAAATATGGCGTAGTTCGTACACATGATTACAAATGTTATTGTTCAATAAATAAACACAATAAAATCCAACAAAAAAGAATGATGATGATAAGCTGATTCATAATATGTAATAAATAAACATTGTGACAATATAAATGAATTGCTGGTCATGATATTCATATTCATAGGGTAAAAAATAAAAAAGGAAATTGTTACATTATTATGTTACCAGGACTTTTTTTTCAGCGGGAATGTTGGGGAACGCAGTCCAGACACCTCCAGCACTGAATGTATGTAATGGCAAGCGGTGTGCTGGAAGGTCTACTGATGCTGGCTACTGGATCTATTGTCACTGGTTGGAATCAGTTTTTCTGTACGGGTCTATTGTTACTGGTAGGGGATCTATTGTTGCCGGGGGGCCTTATGTTGCTACTGCTGAGGGAAAGGTTTATTGTTTCTGGCTGCTAGATTCTATTAATGCTGGCTGCTGTGAGATCTGTTGTTGCTGCTGGGGGTCTAATGTTGAAGGAGTGGATCTTCTGTTGCTGGGGGTGGTATTTTGTTGTGGGTACTCCATTGCTGTGTGTTTGTGTGTGTGTTTGTGTGTGTGGGGGGGGGGGGGGGGGGTGTATGTCTATTGTTGTGTGGGGGAATCCACTATTGCTGGGGTGGTGTATATTTTTCTGTTGGGTTTATGGTTAATGGGGAGGATGTTGTGTGGGGTTTATGTTGTTGCTGCCTGGGATCTATTGATGCTGGAGTGGGGTCTATTATTGCTAGGGAGTCTATTGTGTGGGGGGATCTGTTGTTGCTGGGGTGGGGATAATTGTTGGGGTGGTATCTATTGTTGCTGGAGTGGGGTCTATTGTTACTGCAGCAGATCTATTGTTGCTAGAGTGGGGTCTGTTGTTGCTGGGGTGGGGTCCACTGTGGCTGGGGGAGTCTATTGCTGTGTGAGGGAGCTATTGTCGCGGTTTATGGTTCTGTGGGGTTTATTGTTGCTAGGGTGGATGGTCTAGTCTATTGTTACTGGCTACATTTATATATTATATGTATGTGTATGTACGTGTGTGTGTGTGTGTGTGTGTGTGTAAATGTAGCCAGTAACAATAGACTAGACCCCCCCACCAGCAACAATAGACCATATATATTAGGGGATCAGAGGGGTGAAGAGCTGGCTCAGAGGCAGTCCAGTAAAATAAAATTGGCTTTTATTCAGCAAAGCAGCAAAACAAAACATAAGATCAGACAGACTGGTCTTATCACACGGATGTGCACACAGGTACAGCTCACAGTTCATCAGCCCACAGGCTTAGAGGTAACAGTTCATGGCTCCGAACACAGCTAAAGTCTTTTTTGTGGTTTAATCTCACCCAGCAGGTCCACCTTCCAGCAATGGATGTTTCCACACAGCGTGCTGCTGTGTCTTTCTCTCCTACTCAACAACTCCACACTGATACTTTCAGCACACCTGATGGGGAAGTACCTGCCTTCTTCAATTAACCCCCTCTTAACCCTGCCCCAGGCTGACCCTCTACTAAAATAAATATTATATATATATATATATATATATATATATATATATATACACACACACACACACACATCATATAATGTTTTATATATAGTCATACTGTATTGTCATTTAGGCCCCATTCACACCTGAGCAATGCAGAATCCAGCAGGTTGGGTTCACCTCTTATCCAAGTCCAACTCAAAGCAGAATCTCATCCCCACTGGGGAAATATCTGACTCTACTCTGGTCATACAAAGTGGCCGTTGGACCGCCCTATAGCCGAATGATGGCTACAGGGCGGTTTCTTAACTCTGGGAGGCCGTCATATGAAGTCCTCCCAGAATTCCGCTCTCGCGCGCCCCCTGGGGCGCGCACTCGAGAGCATCCGTGACCGCCGTCACGGATCACGGTAAACGGCTGCTCATAGCGGCCGTTTACCACGTGATCGCTCCGCTCACTTTGTTATGATGCCGGTTCCTCCCTCCCCCTCTCTGTACCGATCGGAACAGCGGAGGGGGAAGAGATCAGTGTCAGCAGCGATGTGGGCTGCATCTGCAGTGCCCACATCGCTGCTCACCGAAAATTAACCCCTCAATTCTCTGCAACACTCTGCAACACTCTGCAACACCCACCAATACCATGCAACACTCTTGTAAAAAAGTGTAGCGCTTCTCATAACATCAGCCAATAAATCTCATAGATCTTACATATAAGTGTAAAATTACACTATAAAGTGGTGCTCATGATATATAAATTTGTGACATAAATCATATATATAAGTGACTCAAAAAGTATCCAAGTAATGAAGTGAGAGAAAAAAAAAACAAAGAAACAACAAAGTCCCAAAAAACAAAGTCTTTTGTGTGTGATGTCTTTGTATGATCCAAAAACATGAAATAGATTGCACCTCCTTTTAAAGATTCATATATTAATCGTGTGAAGTTCCCATCACCAAGCGAATTGGAGGCTTACCGGAGATGCTGGATCCTCACAAATTTACATTTGGGGGATCGTACAAGCTTTTTGCAACTATATGCAAATCCTCACAGCAGCAGTTAACCAGGGGGACTTCAAATGTGGGTGATCTCTTCATAGGTTACAAGATATTTTAACTCCAACCAGATATATCCAAAAACGGTTTAAGAACAAGAGAAAGAAGCAGGGACCAAACATAGCGTAATTCCGTTTTTATAGAAATAGATAAAAAATAAAAGTACAAAACTCACATGTATAAAGTGGTTTGTGTGCTTAACAAGATAAAACAAAGTTGCAGCAGAGTCCCGACGCGTTTCGTCGTAGAAGACGTCATCTGGGGTACTACTCGGCTGCAGCTTACACAATATCCTGCAATGCTCTGCAACGCAATACTCTGAGATATCCAGCCATACCCAGCCATAGTCGGTGATACCCTGCAATACCCAGCCATAGACCCCCCCCCCCCCCCCCCGCCACCCTCCGGTGCTTCTACCGACTCGCCAATACAATCAAATCCAGAATCTTTTTTTTTTTTCAGGCTTCCCAGCTTAGAGGTGAGATGCGGGGTCTTATTGACCCCATATCTCACTGTAAAGAGGACCTGTCATGCCATATTCCTATTACAAGGGATGTTAACATTCCTTGTAATAGGAATAAAAGTGATCAAAAAATTTATTTTTGGGGAAAAAAATGTCAAACTAAAATAAATAAAGTAAAATGAACAATAATTTTTTTTTTTTTTTTTTTAAAGCGCCCCTGTCCCCTGTGCTCGCATGCAGAAGCGAACGCATACGTAAGTCCCGCCCACATATGAAAACGGTGTTCAAACCACACATGTGAGGTATCCCTGCGAACGTTAGAGCAAGAGCAATAATTCTAGCCCTAGACCTCCTCTGTAACTCAAAACATATAACCAGTAAAAAAAAAAAATTAAATTGTCGCCTATGGGGTTTTTTAATAGCGACGTTTGGCGCCATTCCACGAGCCTGTGCAAATTTGAAGAGTGACATGTTAGGTATCGATTTACTCAGTGTAACTTCATCTTTCACATTATGCAAAAATTGGGCTAACTTTACTGTGTTTTTTTTTTTTAGCACAAAACAGTTTTTTTTCCAAAAAAAAGCATTCGAAAAATTGCTGCGCAAATACCGTGCGAGATAAAAAGTTGCAACGACCACCATTGTATTCTCCAGGGTGTTTGCTAAAAAAAATATATATATAATGTTTTGGGATTCTATGTAATTTTCTAGCAAATAAATGATGATTTTTACATGTAGGAGAGAAATGTCAGAATTGTCCTGGGTGCTCCAGAACGCCTGATGGCGATCCATGCATGTTGGGCCTCTGTATGTGGCCACACTGTGTAAAAGTCTCACACATGTGGTATCGCCGTACTCGGGAGTAATAGCAGAATGTGTTTTGGGGTGTAATTTGTGGTATACATATGCTGTGTGAGAAATAAACTGATAATATGACAATTTTGTGAAAAAAAAAAAAAAAAAAGTTAAAAAATATCTTGATTTTGCAAAGAATTGTGGGAAAAAATTACAACTTCAAAAAACTCATCATGCCTCTTTGAGAACCATAGAACATCTGTTCTTCTCATCAGCATGCAGGAGGTTACTCTCTCGGGGTGCAGGAATTTCGGTCATGTAAATACATTTGAGGGTCATGAAAGGGAGACTGGGCAGACAAGGATCTCGTTCAATGAAGGACACTAAAGTCTGAGAGACTGTGGAAGGGTTTAACCATTTTACTGCAAGGAGGAATGGTGAATGAGATCTTGTTGGAGAGGTTCCATGGGAAAGTTCAGGAATTGCTAGAAAGAGGAGAGGGATAAATGAGCTTTGGATGGAGGCACTGACCTTCCTACATTTTGAGGGATCTAGATCACAGAGAAAAGCAAAAGCAAGGGTTAGTTATAGGAACCAATGAGAGTACCCATAGATGAGAGGGATAAATGGGCATTGGATGGAGGAACTGATCATCCTACAACGGGAGGGATCCAGGTCACAGAGAAAAATCGAAGGATGGCTCGAAAATCAGCTGAGAGTACCCAAAGATGAGAGGGATAAATGGGCATTAGATGGAGGCACTGATCATCCTACATTGTGAGGGATCCAGATCACAGAGAAAAGCAAGGGTTAGTTAGAAGAACCAATGAGAGCACCCATAGATGAGAGGGATAAATGGGCATTGGACATCCTACAACAGGAGGGATCCAGATCACAGATAAAAACAAAGGATGGCTCGTAGATATGCTGAGAGTACCCAAAGATGAGAGGTATAAATTAACATTAGATGGAGGCACTGAACATCCTACATTGTGAGGGATCCAGATCACAGAGAAAAGCAAGGGTTAGTTAGAGGAACCAATGAGAGTACCCATAGATGAGAGGGATAAATGGGCATTGGATGGAGGCACTGATCATCCTACAACGGGAGGGATCCAGATCACAGAGAAAAACGAAGGATGACTTATAGATCTGTTGAGATTACCCAAAGGTAAAAGGGATAAATGGGCATTGGAAGGAGGCAGTGGACATCCTACAACAGGAGGGATTCGGATCACGTAGAAGAACGAAGGATGGCTCGAAGAGCTACTGAGAATACCCAAATATGAGAGGGATAAATGGACATTGGAAGGAAGCAGTGACTGTCCTACAGAGGGAGGAATTCAAATGAACTAAGGCAGTCCATAGACGGTGTGAATTTCTTTTCTACAACCATGAGTTACAGGAAAGAAATTTGCCCAATTCCTCCATCAACTCAGACAGTGCTGACATAGGAATCCTAGGGGGGAACTGTCCTCACCAGGAGAAGACAGTGATTATTGCTAGCGGCTATAGCAGCCACTAGGTAAATCTAGCAGGCTAGTTGGTTGCACCCAAGCTGATCAACTGATGCATTCAGGCATGCTGAGCTGTCCCAGATTTGCACCATCTATAGTCGGCCTAAGAAGTCCATAGGATAGTTAGAGGAGCCACTGTCTTGGAGTACCCAAAGATGAGAAGAAGGACAGCGGTTAGCTGCGGCTAGCTTGTCCCGGAAGTGGGTGCAGATACCTGGATTATCCAGGTATCGGCACCCCCCCTACCCCCTGAAAGGTGCCAATTGTGGCACCGGAGGGGGGGGGGAGGGATCAGATGAGCGGAACCTCCACTTCAGGGTAGAGGTCCGCTTTAAGGACAACCTGGACTTCCGAGGAAGTGGGTTGAATGATGCTAGCCATCAGCGTGAGAACATCTAGTGGCAGAAAAAGGCACTGTTGGGAAAATCTCAAAACATTTCTATCTTATACTTGTGTGTCTTTTAAAGAGCTATTCATTTCTATCTTGGCATTTGTGGCTGGAGTTGTGCTTTAAGGATTACAGTATTTTCAAGCTGCAGTTAGCTATGTAGCAGTTGCGCAACCAAGTCATCAATCCCATGGTAATCGGGTTTCAACCATAAAGAAAAGGGGCGTCTTCTGAGAGGTACAGGGTCACGGGTTGCTATGGATTCCCGGTGGGGAGCTGCGTGCTCTCATTGTTTCCTCCAGACTTATTCTCCAGGACTTTGAATAAATCTTCCAGCTCAGCCATTTGTTACTGAGGGCTTGCATTTCATATAAGAACAGAAGGCTGCATAGTTCAGGGCTGGCAGTGCAAATGATCTTAGTTCCCAATATTCAGAATATGACATCAAACTGTAAAAAAGATCTTCAGCTACATTTAAAGCCCAACTTTTTTCCCTGCCCCCCCCCCATTTCCCCAGAGGACATCCCTCTGCCCCTTGAGATCCCCCTGTATATATTTTATGCTTTATTTTCTATACTTACCTTTTCCAGGTGTCTTCGGGGTGGACATGCCTTCTTCTGATCTTCTTCCAGCAGTGGGTGTTCCTCAATGTTGCGTCGATGATCTGCGTTATTAAACAGTGAGTGTGGACCTCTGCAATGCCCCTTTAGGGGGCGGGTCCATGACTCCCTACATCCCTGGTGCCAAACCTGTGGCCTGGGGGCTGCATGTGGTCCTTTGGCACTTTTTGTGTGGCCCCCAGGACCCCTGCATCTGTGCTTCCCTATTGTTCTGTTATAGCAGTGATTTTCTAGCAGTCTCCTGTAATATGTCTTCATTTGATTACTTTGTCTTGAAGCATGTCCCCTGTCCTCAACGACTGCTATAGCATGTTCACAGTCTCTGACCATCTATTGTATTATTTACAAATTCTCTGACCATCTCTTGCATCATGTCTGCAGTCTCTTCGCCATCTCTTGCATCATGTCTGCAGTCTCTTCGCCTTCTCTTGCATCATGTCTGCAGTCTCTTCGCCATCTCTTGCATCATGTCTGCAGTCTCTTCGCCATCTCTTGCATCATGTCTGCAGTCTCTTCGCCATCTCTTGCATCATGTCTGCAGTCTCCTCGGCCATTTCTTGTATCATGTCTGCAGTCTCTGACCATCTCCTGTATCATGTCTGCAGTCTCTGACCATCTCCTGTATCATGTCTGCAGTCTCTGACCATCTCCTGTATCATGTCTGCAGTCTCTGACCATCTCCTGTATCATGTCTGCAGCCTCTGACCATCTCCTGTATCATGTCTGCAGTCTCTGACCATCTCTTTTATCCTGTCTGCATTCCAGTAAATCTGCTATGGGGTGGTCGGGTGATGTCCCCCCCCCCCCCCCCCCATGCATTTGTAAAACCACCATGTAAATTATACGAGACATAAAAAATTGTAACTACCAACGTTTTGTTCTCCCAAGCCTTTGCTTTCAGAAAATAGATCATGTTTGGGGGTTCTAAGTAATTATCTAGTTAAAAAAAAAAAAAAAATGAAGATCTTTGCATGCACAGGAATAGTGCCAGATTTGGCCTGGGCAGCTCAGTAAAAGCTGAATGGTTGCAGTAGGGATTTTGCAGGTTGCCTTCTCCCATTGCTCTTTGCTCAGCTTTAGTAGTTTGCTGGTGTTACAGGGTTGCTGGGGGATTATAAAACCCTGGCAGGAAGTTTGCTGAATCACGAAGCACATGTGGGGCGGGTGGGGGGCGCAGCACAGCTGAACAAAGCATGTCCTTGTTGTGACTTTAATTCGCTCTTCACCTGTTCCCTCCTCTCCCAAACCTCCATCTGCCATCTACACATGATACAACCTTTGCTCCATCTCCTGTGTGTTATCAGAACCTTCACCATTCCAGCTTCATTCACACTTCTACCAATCCAAAGTCCTGTGACTTCAGAGTGCAAATCTGATGCAACTTTGGATGTGACTTGTTGTCCCTCAGCAGACTTGGACCCACTGTTGCATGTAAAACATTCAACTACGACTTTCATGCAACTTTTGATAGTTAACATTGAAGTCTTTGGCCCTCAAGTCACATGACCAAAGTAGTCCATGAACTACATTGAAGTCGCACTATATTGTCAAAAGTATTGGGACACCTGCCTTTACACACATGAACTTTGATGGCACCCCAGTCTTAGTCCGTAGGGTTCAATATTGAGTTGGCCCACCCTTTGCAGCTATAACAGCTTCAACTCTTCTGGGAAGGCCGTCCACAAGGTTAGGAGTGTGTCTATGGGAATATTATACAATAGTGTAGCGCTAAGAGAGAAAGGTGACCTTATATACCACCTATCAATATTCTCACAGTATTATTTAAATGTCAAAACAAGATTACATAACATTCATGTGAAAAGATAATACTCATCAGTATACACCATGTGTGCACAAGTGTATAAAAAATATAAAGTGATGCAAAAAAGTCCAAAAGAGGTACAAAGTCTCTTATAAATAGAGATCCAATCCATGTGTGAGGTAGAAATCACCGTCCACCTTCTCTGTATAAAAAAAAGACATGCAGACACCACGTGACGTTCCCTGAACCAATCATGATGTAGGCTTACCAGATATACTGGATCCAAACGAATATACATTCGAAGGATCAAAAAAGCTTATGCACTTTTATGCAGATTTTTCAAAGATGAAATCTCCAGGGAACTTTCAAACATAACCATTCCATTCGTGTACTGGGCAATAAAATATCTCCAGCAATGTAATCCAGCGCACATTGTCGATATTTTTGGCCCCTATTTCCTTTTGCATGTGTTCGACAATGTGAGCTGGAATACATTAAACTCACTCATCCATGTCTTTATGGACCTTGCTTTGTGCACAAACTGTTCCCACAAAGTTGGGAGCATGAAATTGTCTAACATGTCTTGGTATGCTGACGCCTTAAGAGTTGCCTTCACTGGAACTAAAGGGCCAAACCCAACCCCTGAAAAACAACCCCCACACCATAAACCCCCCTCTACCAAATGAATTGGACTAGTGCACGAATAAAGGTCCATAAAGACATGGATGAGTGAGTTTGGGGTGGAGGAACTTGACTGGCCTGCCCAGAGTCCTGACCTCAACCCCATAGAACACCTTTGGGATTAATTAGAGCAGTCAGGCCTTCTCGTCCAACATTAGTGCCTGACATCACAAATGCGCTTCTGGAAGAATGGTCAAACATTCCCATAGACACACTCCTAAACCTTGTGGACGGCCTTCCCAGAAGAGTTGAAGCTGTTATTATTATACATGATTTATATAGCACCAACAGTTTACGCAGGGATCTTTACAATGTATAGGGGGGACAGCACAATTACAGTATAATACAAAAGGTACAGGAGGGTCCTGCTTGTAGAGCTTACATTCTAAAGGGAGGGGGTGGTGGTACAAACGGTAATAGTTGCGGGGGATGATTTGATGGGGGTGGCTCGGGGACAGTTGTTAGGTGGGTGTGGGATAAATAAGTTTTCAGAGATCTCCTAAAGGGGGACAGGGTAGGGGCTGATCGGATATATCAGGGCAGGGAGTTCCAGAGGATGGGAGAGGCTCTGGAGAAGTCCTTAAGACGAGCATGAGAGGAGGCAACAAGGGAGCTAGAGAGCAGGAGGTCCTGGAAGGAGCAGAGGGGACGATTGGGGCACTATCTGCAGATGAGGTTGGTGATGTAGATGGGGGAGATGTTGTGGATGGCCTGGTATGTTATGGTTAGCATTTTGAATTTTGCGTGGTGGGGTAGGGGAAACGAGTGAAGAGATTGGCAGAGAGGGGCCAATATATAGCTGCAAAGGGTGGGCCAACTCAAAATTGAGCCCTACGGACTAAGACTGGGATACCATTAAAGGTCATGTGTGTGTGTAAAGACAGGTATCCCAATACTTTTGACAATATAGTTTAAAGGAATGGTTATTGCAAAACATGGGGTACGACTTGTCATGCATCTTTGATGTCCAAAGTCGCATGACAAGTCGCACAAGTGTGAATGGGATGTCAGAGTCGGGTGTTTGCAGGCTGCATTCATGACTTTAAAGTGGACCTTTATATAACTCTGCAGCTCTACATGAATACATCCCTGATCTGTCACTATGTGCAGCACCAGTATAGAAAAAAGTCATGCTTGAGCTAAAGTCAGTGACTTCACCTAGGCTAAGATAATGTCTTCAGTCTGCTGCAGGCAGGAGGAAGCATTTCCTCAGTCTCTCCTCGTGCCCAATGATCAGATTGCAGCATTGCACTCTTGTAGCAAGTCACAAGGTGAGAAAGGCTGCAACTGAGGCCAATCCGTGGCAGACATCTATACACACAGCCAAACACTGCACAAGTACCAAGATTTACAATGATTGTGTCTTCTCTGAGTCGGCATCTCAGTCCAGGAAGTAGATGATGCCTGAATAAAGATGGTCCTGTCCTTCTGGAGAGAAAAGCAGGTGAAGACATTGTCAAGGTACTGTGTAAACTCCTGTGAGTATTACACTGACACTCAGCATGCATACGTTTAAACAAAGCATAACTGATACCATGTCTGCATTTGAACCCAATTACACTTCTCCTGGGTGATAATGAGGACTCTACACACTGTCCATTAAAGTGTATACAAGTCTTGTGTAAACGAATATTTGGAAGCTGACACAGGAAACCCCCTCTATAAAATTCAAAGGGCCCATTCAAACTTTGGGGTCCTGGTGTGTTGCTTTAATGCACATTTTTTTTCTTTTTGCATAAACGTGTTGCATTAAGGCAGCAAATTCAAATGAGCTGGCAACCCCTCATAATGGGCACAGCAGGTGTACAGACCCAGGAAACTCAGCACAGAGATGGTGGCAACCCCTCATAATGGGCACAGCAGGTGTACAGACCTGGGAACTCAGCACAGGGATGGTGGCAACCCCTCATAATGGGCACAGCAGGTGTACAGACCCAGGAACTCAGCACAGGGATGGTGGGAACCCCTCATAATGGGCACAGTAGGTGTACAGACCCAGGAACTCAGCACAGGGATGGTGGGAGCCCCTCATAATGAGCACAGTAGGTGTACAGGCCCGGGAACTCAGCACAGGGATGGTGGGAACCCCTCATAATGAGCACAGTAGGTGTACAGACCCGGGAACTCAGCACAGGGATGGTGGGAACCCCTCATAATGGGTACAGCGGGTGTACAGACCTGGGGACTCAGCACAGGGATGGTGGGAACCCCTCATAATGGGCACAGTGGGTGTAGAGACCTGGAAACTCAGCACAGGGATGGTGGGAAACTGCCGTTCTGCTCCTTGACAGTGAGGTTGTTAGTTCCTTTGCTTCCAGAGACCAGGGGCTAGAGTTGCTTCTCTGCCCCTGGAGGGATGCTGGATCCTGGGGAGGACCCTGGCGGGTGCCCCCTGGATAGGCCTGTGGAAGATACTGGGTCTGGCCAAAGGAGAGATGAGTCCCTGTCTGCCTTTAGACAGAGGATTTTTGGAAAGCTGAAGCGGATTGAGAAAGAGGAGAAATTGTTGATTTTGATGGCTGAATTTAGCAAGAAAAAACAAGTTTGTGCTAAATTATACAGCAAGAAGAGGCCGGCTCTGAGGCCTGAGTTGAAGGACTTGGAGCAAGTTGTTAAAAAGCAGAAGGAGCTGGTGAGCTCTCTGAAGGAGAACAGTGGCATATTTAAAGAGAAATATAGAAACGAGGAGCGATTTAGTCGCATGAGGAGAGGAGCCGCTTCCTGCATGGAAAGTGACTCATCAGTGAGTAGATGCAGATACCAACAGACTCAGCAGAGAGTGAGAAAGTGGGCCCGGAGGATGAGCCCAGCTCTTCAACACCTCAGACATCTGCTGAGCCCTCAATGGCAGAGGCCTCTGTCTCCCTCCCTCTGCAACAGCAATATGGAACATCTGAGCAGGAGGTTGAGGGAGGTACTGGTACGGGAGGGAGTTCATCTGTAAGCTGGAATCTCCAGATGATGATGAGAAGATGGACACCATTCCTCACCCTGTGAAACAGAGACTTGTTGCGAGAGCAAGATCCACCATGAAGTCTGCAAGAACGGGGGGGGGGGGGAATCCTGATCCCACCATCAGCCATGACATTGTAAAAGTAACAACAGCACAGCAAGCAGGTACAGTTTGTGTGCAGGATGGTGATGTGGACTTAGTGACAATGGGCTTGCTGAGGGTTGTAGTGCTACGGGCAGTCAGCCCAAACCCATAGACAATGTGCAATCTGAATTACCTGTTGAAAACAAATCTTCAGATCAAACTGGTGTGAGTAACTGTCAGCTTCTGGGGGAAGAGTGTGCAGAGAGGAGTGCCATGGACAATACAGCGGCTGTTCCTGAGAGTAGTGGAGGAGATGCTGGGAGCAGTAGTACTACAACTCTCCAGGAGTCTACAGCAGCCAAGACTGTTATTGATCCCAGGATTGAAGCTGAGTGTTCGGGGGAGGGGGTGGGTCCTGCTAATCAGAAGACTGCTATCCCATCTGATTCAGACTCTCTGCCAGCAGGTTTGAATGTATCTGAGGACAAGACTGCAAATGCTGGTGGTGGAAGAAAAACTTATGCTGGTGTTGCTGCCACAGGTTCTGGGAAGGGGGAGCAAGCAGGGAAGGAATATGAAAATGTTCTATCTTCCTCCCTATTCAAAAGGAGGAATGTCGTACAATTAAAATGGGAAGGCGATGGAAACCCCCCACATAGGAGGACAGTGGTGGATAAAATCCTGCAGATGGGGTTTAGGCCTGCAGATATCTTCGCCCTGATCAGTCCGGCAGGTTCCTATGAGTATGATTTGTCCTTTATCCGTCCGGAGTCTTTGGACATATTTTGGGAGAAGTATGAACACGTGTGTAGGGGCCTGCCGGACTGGAAAGGGCTCATCCCCAAGCTTATATCACGCCAGCCCCTCATTAAAATGGTGACAATACTTGTCCGTTAGGGATGAGCCGAACACCCCCCTGTTCGGTTCGCACCAGAACCTGCGAACAGACCTAAACTTCGTGTGAACTTTAGAACCCTATTAAAGTCTATGGGACTCGAACGTTCACAATCTAAAGTGCTCATTTTAAAGGGTAATATGCAAGTTACTGTCCTAAAAAGTGTTTGGGGACCCGGGTCCTGCCCCAGGGGACATGGATCAATGCAAAAAAAAGTTTTAAAAACGGTCGTTTTTTCAGGAGCAGTGATTTTAATAATGATTAAAGTGAAACAATAAAAGTGTAATATTCCTTTAAATTTCATAGCTGGGGGGTATCTATAGTATGCCTGTGAAGGGGCGCATGTTTCCCGTGCTTAGAACTGTCCCTGCACAAAGTGTCATTTGTGCAGGAAAAAAAGTCTTTTAAAATCGCTTGCGGCTGTATTGTCGGCTCCCCGTAATACAGAGAACACTCAATGAGTGTTCTCTGTATTAGCCGACAATTCATTCATTCATTGATAAAAAAAAAAGCATGGGGGGTCCCCTAAATTCAATTGCCAGGCCCTTCAGGTCTGATATGGATATTAAGGGGAACCCTGCATCAAAAAAAAAAATTGACGTGGGGGTCCCCCTAAAAATCCATATCAGACCCTTTATCCGAGTACGCAACCTGGCAGGCCGCAGGAAAAGAGGGGGGGACGAGAGAGTGGCCCCCCTCCCTCCTGAACCGTACCAGGCCACATACCCTCAACATTGGGAGGATGCTTTGGGGGTCTGTGACCCCTCAAAGCACCTTGTCTCCATGTTGATGAGGACAAGGGCCTCATCCTCACAACCCTGGCCGGTGGTTGTGAGGGTCCGCGGGCGGGGGGCTTATCAGAATCTGGAAGCCCCCTTTAACAAGGGGACCCCCAGATCCCGGCCCCCCCTGTTTGAAATGGTAAGGGTACCCCTACCATTTCACAAAGAAAGTGTAAAAATGGTTAAATAAGACAAACACACTTTTGAAAAATTCCTTTATTAAAAATAAAAAAAATAAAAAAAAGATTCCAGCGGTGCTAATCCACTCTTGCTATCCAGCGACGGATCTCCGGGGTCCAGCGATGGATGATCATATCCAGCGACGGGGGATCTCTCAGTCCAGCGCTGTCCATACATCCGTCTTCTGTCTCCACTGCGGAGACACTGCGGAGATCCCAGCGCTGATGTTTCTTATATTAGGAGGACGGGGCCACCCGTCACCTGACCCCGCCGCCTCTGACGCTGGAGAGGGAAGCCAGGGGTTCCCCAGTGACGTGTGGGTGACCCCGCCCCCTCTGATGTAACGCAGGTTTCCGTTACATCAGAGGGGGCGGGGTCACCCATTCGTCACTGGGGAACCCCTGGCTCCCTTCACCAGGGTCAGAGGGGGCGGGGTCAGGTGACGGGTGGCCCCGCCCTCCTAATATAAGAAACGTCAGTGCTGGGATCTCCGCAGTGTAGACTGAAGACGGATGTATGGACAGCGCTGGACTGAGAGATCCCCCGTCGCTGAATATGATTATCCATCGCTGAACCCAGAGATTCGTCGCTGGATAGCAAGAGTGGATTAGCACCGCTGGAATCTTTATTTATTTTATTTTTTTTAAATAAAGGAATTTTTCAAAAGTGTGTTTGTCTTATTTAACCATTTTTACACTTTTTTGTGAAATGGTAGGGGTACTTTTGTACTCCCTTACCATTTCAAACAGGGGGGGTGGGATCTGGGGGTCCCCTTGTTAAAGGGGGCTTCCAGATTCTGATAAGCCCCCCGCCTGCAGACCCTCACAACCACCGGCCAGGGTTGTGAGGATGAGGCCCTTGTCCTCATCAACATGGGGACAAGGTGCTTTGAGGGGTCACAGACCTCCAAAGCATCCTCCCAATGTTGAGGGTATGTGGCCTGGTACGGTTCAGGAGGGAGGGGGCCGCTCTCTCGTCCCCCCCTCTTTTCCTGCGGCCTGCCAGGTTGCGTGCTCGGAATAAAGGGTCTGGTATGGATTTTTAGGGGGACCCCCACGTCAATTTTTTTTTTAATTTGATGCGGGGTTCCCCTTAATATCCATATCAGACCTGAAGGGCCTGGTATGGATATTTAGGGGGACCCCCACGTCAATTTTTTTTTAATTTGACACGGGGTTCCCCTTAATATCCATGTCAGACCTGAAGGGCCTGGTAATTGAATTTAGGGGAACCCCCACGCTTTTTTTTTTTTTTTTTTTTATCAATGAATGAATGAATTGTCGGCTAATACAGAGAACACTCATTGAGTGTTCTCTGTATTACGGGGAGCCGACAATTTAGCCGCAAGTGATTTTAAAAGACTTTTTTTCCTGCACAAATGACACTTTGTGCAGGGACAGTTCTAAGCACGGGAAACATGCGCCCCTTCACAGGCATACTATAGACACCCCCCAGCTACGAAATTTAAAGGAATATTACACTTTTATTGCTTCACTTTAATCATTATTAAAATCACTGCTTCTGAAAAAACTGACGTTTTTAAAACTTTTTTTTGCATTGATCCATGTCCCCTGGGGCAGGACCCGGGTCCCCAAACACTTTTTAGGACAGTAACCTGCATATTACCCTTTAAAATGAGCACTTTAGATTTCTCCCATAGACTTGTACAGGGTGTTCCGGCTTTTCGAATTTGCTGCGAACAGCCCAAATTGTTCACTGTTCGCTGAACAGGCGAACAGGCAATGTTCGAGTCGAACATGAGTTTGACTCGAACTCGAAGCTCATCCCTATTGTCCGTAATGAGTCTATACCCCAAGGGGATATAACTGTATGGTTGAGGAGGTATGGGAACATCCTGAGCCCCCTAAAAAAGATTTTGGACGTTAAGGGGAATATGGACTGTGCAGCTAAAATTAAAGGCCATTGACAATGTTGTCCAGCATCTGCCATCCTCAGCTTTCCTGGAGAAGGACAGGCTGACCATCTTTTATCTGGACCAGCCAAAGCTCTGCAATAAGTGTGGAGGTAAAGGGCATCTTGCATCCTCCTGTCCAGTGATGAAGTGCTTATGAGAGAGTTCTTCCGCCTGGACATGGAGGATGCTCAGAGCTCAGCAGCTGGAGGACCTGTAAGTCCATCTGAGTCTGTGCCAATACCCAGTGTGTCTATGTCTCGCCAGTCTGTGGTGCCCCAGTCTGTGCCAATACCCAATGTGTCTCTGTCTCCCCAGTCTGTGGTGCTCCAATCTGTGCCAATACCCAATGTGTCTGTGTCTCCTCAGTCTGTGCCAATACCCAATGTGTCTATGTCTCCCCAGTCTGTGGTGCTCCAATCTGTGCCAATACCCAATGTGTCTGTGTCTCCTCAGTCTGTGCCAATACCCAATGTGTCTGTGTCTACCCAGTCTGTGGTGCTCCAGTCTGTGCCAATACCCAATGTGTCTGTGTCTCCCAAGTCTGTGCCAATACCCAATGTATCTGTGTCTTACCAGTGTGTAGGTAAGGTTTCAGTTGCCGAGAATTTGTCCCATCCTTCTGTGTCTTCTAAAATTTCAGAGGCAGCAAGAGGTGCTGAGGCAGGTGCATCAAGTGTGGTGCCAGTCCCCCTCCCTCCACGCTGCAGGGTCTCTGTTACGGGTCATGGGGGGCAGATGAGTGGGGTGGATGGTGAAGAGGCTGGCCTGGTGGTAGATAAGGGAAGGGAGAGTGGGGGGAAGGCTGTTGACTCTGTTTTGTCCAAGGATGATATGGAGTGGTTGGAGGATAAAAGGAAGAGGGGCAAAAGGAAAGGAAAAAAAGAGGTACAGTTACCTTAAGTCCTGAGGTTTTGCATTTAGAAAATAAGTTTGAGGTCCTGTCAGATGATGATGAGTGGGACTCGTTCAGTTCAGCGTCCTCTATGGATGATGAGTGCCAGGGTGCAATGAAGCGGCTGCTTCCCCAGGCGGAGGGAGTAGTCAGGCTAACAAACGGCTGCCTCAACTACCCTAATGGCTGTTCCCACTCCGTTTTTATAAAAGGCTCCATGCATGGTGACGGTGATGTTCCTCAGTCTGGCTCTCCCGTAGGGATTATGTTGTGCGCATTTTGGTTTGCACCATTTATTATGTTCTTGTTTTGTATAGTCATATTCAATTATTTTGTACAAATGTTTTATTTATTTATGGTTTTATTGTATATAAGTTGTTGTTTGTAAGATTTTCAATAAACAAAATGTAACCCCTCATAATGGGCACAGCATGTGTACAGACCTGGGAACTCAGCACAGGGATGGTGGGACCCCCTCATAATGGGCACAGCAGGTATACAGACCTGGGAACTCAGCACAGGGATGGTGGGAACCCCTCATAATGGGCACAGCAGTTGTACAGACCTGGGAACTCAGCACAGTGATAGTGAGAACCCCTCATAATGGGCACAGCGGGTGTACAGACTTCAGGAACTCAGCACAGGGATGGTGGCAACCCCTCATAATGGGCACTGCGGGTGTACAGAATTCAGGAACTCAGCACAGGGATGGTGGGAACCCCTCATAATGGGCACAGCGGGTATAAAGACTAGGGAATTCAGCACAGGGTAGGCAGGAACCCCTCATAAGTGTGCAACAAGACTGGTGTACAGTGATATTGCAGTTGGTGAGAACGGCCCCCAGGCCAGATGTGGGACAGCACCGCTGGGAAATGGCAAGGTTTACCCAAGGCAGGCACACCAACAGTTCACCATAGTGTGCTACACGTCCACCTCATTGCTTTCCTCTGTGTGCCCAAGGCTAACCCCCCAGGAAAAAAAAAGCATATACACTCCTGGGTCAAATGTTTTTCATTGATTTAAAGCTCATTTCTAGATAGGGATATTTTTACAGTCACATTGGTCCAGCTTGGATGTGTCATACCTGTGGGATCCCTATGAAAGTGGAGAATCACTGTAGCTGCCACTTCTAATACAGTGATCAATGTTGAATTCTGGATCCTGTGCCGAGCAGCTGCCCTGCTGCAAAGTAGCCACACGGGGCGCTCACTCAGCATGAGCACCCTTCAGAGAATGCTTTGCATTTTTGTGTGAAAAGCATTCTCTGATTGGACAAGCGGGAGAGATGCTCTGCTCTTGCATTGTCTATGCTGTCAATCAGCATGGTGTGGTGAAGACATGGAAACATCACTTGGGTTTCCTACTGAATTTGCTCACTAGCTCAACTAGTAGAGAAAGAAACGGTAAGTAAGGGGGAAAAAAAAAAAAACGTTTTTTGTCAAGTTTTTTTTTTTTTTTTTTCAGATCACAGCTCTTTCTTACCATTATACAATTTATAAGCTCCAGAAATAGTCCCAAAATTTCCTGTAAAAATTTCTTGCTTTATTATTATTTTGTCTTAAAATGTCAAGAAGGTCTCTCTATTGAAGTCTGGCTCCAAAGAGCCCACTATTTTCAGATGGTGGTTTTGGTCTCGGGTTTCCAGATGGTGGTTCCGGACCTGGGTTTCCAAATGACGATTCTAGTCCTGGGTTGGCAGATGTTGGTTCTGGGTTTTCATATTGTGGTTCTGGTTCTGGACCTGGGTTTGCAGAAGGCGGCTCTGGACCTTGGTTTCCAGAAGGTGGTCTTGGACCTGGATTTGCAGATGATGGTTCTAGGTTTTCAGATGGTGGTTATGGACCTTGTTTTGCAGAAGGTGGTTCTGGGTTTGCAGATGGTGGTTCTGGACCTGGGTTTGCAGAAGGTGGTTCTGAGTTTGCAGATGGTGGCTCCAGCTGGTTCTTACATACGGAAGGTGAGATCCGTGTCGGACATTTCCTTCTGATAATATTCGTCAAATCTCTCGTTCTGGGCTACGGTGAATTGGTTCTTCCAGTCACCTCGAATTCCTGGAGGGAGGAGGGAGATGTCATGTGAGGTGTAATGGGGGGGCTGCACTCTCCTACTTAGAAATATCATGGTGCTGGATCCTGGGACAGTCTAAAGTTTGCCCGCCAACATTCTGGGTGGGCGTGCTGCACAAATCATGCCCACTTTGTTGGTTGGCCCCACCCAGACCCCACCTCTAAATATGCGGTTAATGCCCATCACACTCACTTTGCTGGTCCCACCTAGATCCTTCCCACTCGTGTTCCCAAACCCCCGCAACTGATCCCTTATTGAATTACTGCACAAGGTTGATGCTTTGATCCTGGGACATGGCCCGGGATACAACATCACTGGTACCGAGGACCAGGATGCAGGACCATCCCAGGAAATCCAGGGACGTTGGCATTCCTACACTTGCAGCATCCTTGTATAAGTTTTGATGCAAATAACAATTGTTTTAAAAATATTTTAAATGTTTTATATGTTTGTGGACACTCGAGAAAAAGTTTCAGAACATTCCAGTCTTTGTAATGCACAAACTTAATTTATATATATTTTTTTTTTTTGTTGATTGTGCCAATATTTCTATGACCACTATATATGTTGCATGTTCTCATGCAAGAAGTCTGAGCGGCTAATAAGCCACTGGATCGCTTTCAGAATAGATGCCCCTCCCCCTTCCCGCCCAACGCTAGTATTTCTCGGGCTTACTGTTTTTAGGTAAGCCCGAGAAATCTTCCGACAGGTTGCGCGGCTGGCCATAGAGGTTACCAGAGACCAGATCATCTTTGATCGTCTCTATGGTCTTGGTGGACCGGAGCGACATCACTTCCGGTCTAGGGCAGAAGCAAACAATTTCTTTTTTTAAATCTTTTTCTTTTAAAGGTAGCGGAGAGATTTGGGGTCTTATTAACCCCAGATCTCTCCATAAAGAAGACCTGTCGTGCTTATTTCTATTACAAGGGATGTTTACATTTCTTGAAATAGGAATAAAAGTGGTAAAGGAAAGTTTAAAGGGACAGTGTCAAAATAAAATAAATAATAAAAAAAATGAAAGCGCCCCATCCCTCTGTGCTCACGCGCAGAAGCGAACGCATACGTAAGTCGTGCACACACATGTAAACGGTGTTTGCACCACGCATGTGAGGTATCACCGCGAACGTTAGGGCAAGAGCAATAATTCTAGCGCTAGACCTCGTCTGTAACTCTAAACAGGTAACCTGTAAAAAAAATTTAAAGCGTCGCCTATGGAGATTTTTAAGTATCGTATTTTGTCGCCATTCCACGAGTGTGCGCAATTTTAAAGCGTGACATGTTAGGTATCTATTTACTTGGCATAACAACAGCTTTTATATTTTACCAAAATATTGGGTTATGTATATTGTATTTTTTTGGGATTAAAATCATTATAGTATTTTTTTCCCCAAAAAATTGCATTTGAAAAAATGTTGCACGAATACAGTGTGACATAAAATATTGCAACAATCGCTATTTTATTCTCTAGGGTCTCTGCTAAAAAAAATATATATAATGTTTGGGGTTCTAAGTAATTTTTTTAACAAAAAATACTGATTTAAAATTTGTAAACAAAAAGTGCCTGTAATCCTGCGTAAACGCGACAGACTAATTCTGACGGAATCAGTCCGTCGGACAATCCAATCGTGTGTGGGCTAATCCGATCGTTTTTCGTTATAAAAATCCGTCGGACCTAGAAATAGAACATGTTTCAAATCTGTCAGACGGACTCAATTCCTGCCGGGAAAACCGTTCGTCTGTATGCTGGTCCGACAGACCGAATACTACGAAGCAAGGGAAGCTATTGGCTACTTGCTATTGAACTTATTTTTTTAGTCCCGTCGTACGTCATCACATTCAAAATGAACGGACTTTCGAGTGTGGCCAAGTCCATTCGTTCGTAAGTCCGTGGGAAGACCATCTGTTGAAAAGTCAGTCAGGAAGACCATCGGACCTAGTCTGCCGGAAAGTTCGGTCATGTGTACGTGGCATAATGGCTTGGTCAGCAAGTGGATAATAAAGAAGTGGAAAAATTAAAACCTATGAAATTAAAATGAAGTCTTACCTTTCCTCATAAATGGGGATATTGAGTGATCCATAAATGGGAAGGTACTAAAGTTAGCCATTGGATTGTCCTTCATGGCCTGGAAGGAAGTGTTTTTTTGTATTTTTTCAATAATCTCTTCAGGAAGTTCCTGATCCATGAACTTCATCACCTTTCGGATCTCACGCTTTGGGTCCTAACCAAAGAGATTCAGATAGAGTCAATATACGATTCAATTTCTGTTATAGGCCAAGAGTTCTCCACATGACAGCAAGACAAAGTCAAGTTACCTCCAACATGTCTTCATAGAACAAGTACAAGATCTTGTGTTTTTTCCTCATCTCCCACCAGCCCTTCACATGTTTGGTCCACGATCCATAAGCAACTGCCGTACAAAGCAAAACCAACAAGTTTGGGAGAATGACCATGAAAGAAAAGTAACAGAACATTTTAAAAGTTTCTGAAATGTCTAAGTATGTTTACCAGTCTATCCATTCCACAATACAGAACACGGACATTTTCATGGGAACTATCATTTTCTACAAGCCCAGCTACTGACTCACGTACCATTTCCCTCCATGTAGGTATTTAGATATTCATCCCATGTCCCAGGTTCTGGATGTCCATAGGCCATACGGTAGAAGTGATAGTACGATACCGCCACATCCTTTGCATTTCTAGCCACGTATATAATCTAGAAAAAGACAGTATTGGCTGTTACAGCTGATTTCAATCTAAGAAATGTCAAATAGTAATGCAATTATTAGACTTTCAAGACTAATAACTTGTTAAAGCCTCCCACTTAGACCTTGCTTAGTATTACCTTTTTAAGTCGGGGGTCCCCAACCCCCGGGCTACGGACCGGTACCGGTCCAGGGCCTGTTGATGACCAGGCCACACAGTGGCTGATTAGCTGTGAGTGCATGCGGTCTGTGACAGCCCTGTCCAGACCTTCCGCTGTGCGGCCATGCCTATGTCTCCTTTGCTGGTTCTCCTGCCCCACCAATGATGGCATTCTATCAGCAGGGCAGGGAGTGGGAGGAGCTGGAGATCTGCACAGAGAGCAGGAGCCTTTCATATTAATAAGCAAGTAATCTTCCACTTGTTATCATGATAAACTGGGCAGCTCCTGCTCTCCATCCAGATCTGCAGTTCCTCCCCATAACTGTAACCTGAAATATGCTTTTAACAGGCATGTATCCCATTTTAGGGAAGCTTGGAGCTTGCTAAAAACGTACTAAAGCTTAGTAAAAGTTTAGATTAAGCCACATTCATCAAGACCTGTACTCACACTGTGGTTGTTTGCGGGGCTGTCTTTAAGGCAGGGCAAAAGGGGCAGCTTTCCTGGGCCTCATTGTTGTGGGGCCCCAAAGCAGCTGCCTTATACTTGCCAACTATCCAAATTCAAATTCCCTTGAAGATTTAGTCCCGTGCTGTGTCCCGATATCTCAGTGTGAAGTTCTGTTACTAATGCTGCCCAGCTTTGCCCTCACTCATCTGTAGACCATGTGTTTTCTTGGAAATAACTGGCATTGATATGTAAATAGCATCAGCATTAATATGTAAATAGTGACGGCACTGATATGTAAATAGATGCGCCATTCATGTCTATATCGTGCCACCCTGAGGTCATATCCACCATCACTTCTGCTGAATGCTGCCCACTGGGGAGGTAAAGGGGCATGCTTGAAAGTCCCGCCTACAACTGCGGTCATTAACCACTTGCCTACTGGTCACTTAAACCTCCTTCCTGCCCAGGCCAATTTTCAGCTTTCAAAGCGGTCGCACTTTGACAATTGCGCGGTCATGCTAAACTGTACCCAAAATTTAATTTTCATAATTTTTTCCACACAAATAGAGGTTTCTTTTAGAGGTATTTAATAACTGCTGGATTGTTTGTTTGTTTATTTTTTTCTAAAAAAGACCAAAAAACCCCCCCAAAAAAAACACAATCGTTTTTTCTCCTTCATTGATGTGCGCTGATGCAGCTGCACTGATGGGCACTGATAGGCTGCACTGATAGGTACTGATAAGGCAGCACTGATGGGCACTGATGAGGCGGCATTGATAAGGTGGCACTGATGAGCACTGATGAGGTGGCACTGAGAAGTGGCACTGATGGGGGGGCACTGATGATTGGAACTGAAGGGCGTAAAGTCCCTTGTTACATGTTGGTCAGTGTAAATCCCCCCCTCACATTAGTGGTCAGTTTAAATTCCCCATTACATTGGTGGTCAGTGTGGAAACCCTCACTATATACTTGCCAACAATTTCCAGCTTTGTTCTACATGATTCAGAATTTGCCACAGTGTACTGCCTCCTAACTCATCCCATCCTCCCACCACTGCCACTGATCCCATCAACCCCCCAGCATTGCCACTGATCAACCTCCCCCAGCATCACCACTGATTCCAGGAGTCCTAGGATGCCTAGGAGTCTTCTGTCTTTTGATGGGTCCCCTCACCTCCCCAATTCATGGTATGCAGGCAGTGAAGAGATGATGTGCTGTAGCCTTTAGCAACCAATCAGTGAGCAGTAATAATGTGCACTAACCTCAATCAACCAATTAGTGAGTGGTAAGTATGTCCAGTAACTTCTAACAACCAATCAGTGAGCAGTATCGATGCACAGTAATCACCAGGAACCAATCAATAAGCAGAAGTCATGTGCTGTATCCTATAGCAAATAATCTGTGAGCCATAATGTGTACTGTAACTTCTAGTAGCCAGTCAGCAAGCGGTAATGATACACTGTAATCTCTGGCAACCAATAGCAACCGCTGCCTAATCTGATTCAGTAAACAGATTTTGAGCCTAGCTGCTATTTATTGTATGTCTCAGAGCAGATGAAGAGCGAAATTGCATGAATGTAGGAAGGGGGGACAAGAAAATTTTGCCCAGGGTCCAATCATTATTTAAGTTGAGTTATAACTAACTGAGATTTAAACAAATTCCAAATACAAAATATATCAGATAAGCAAATAATACAAGAAAACCTTGGAGTTCTTATCCCAGAAGCTCTTGGGAAAAACATCTGCCTGAAGATGGGTCTTAATCACCCTTGGTGAGTCCAATTTGTCCAATTTTTCAGTTCCTGGAGGGTTAAAAAAAGATTAAAAGGAATACTGATAGCAAATGTGATAGCAAATTTATTCCATGAAGTTTTAACTGTCACCAGCTTCAGACATTTTGTTTTAAGGGAGGACAAAACATAACTCGTCTGGGTGACTATAGCCGACTCAACCCCCAGAAGAAAAAAAAATCCTCTCTCACCCCACAGGGCAGTCATATAAATATAATAATATTACTTTTAGTAAAACTATTAGTAATTTTATTAGTAATTACAATGGTGGAGACTGTTGTAAGCAGTGTTAATTATGGCATCAAATTTCGTTTTAGTCATAGTCATTTGGCTAAAATGCAATTTTAGTTTTAGTCGCATTTTAGTCATCTACAATTGTTTTAGTTGTATTTAGTCGACTAAAATCGTCAGTACATTTTAGTAGACTAAAATCTAATGGGTTTATTTAAATTGTAGTGCATTATTTAACATTTCTCTAGGATTTCAAACTCCTGGACAGTGGTCTGAGGAGGCTTGCAATGCACACAGTGCTCGGGACGGTCTGAGAAGGCCTGTAATGCACACAGTGCTCTGGATGGTCTGAGAAGGCCTGTAATGCACACAGTGCTCGGAACAGTGGACTGAGAAGGCCTGCAAATGCTGTACAGTGCTCTGGATGATCTGAGGAGGTTTGTATTGCACACAGTGCTCTGGACGGTCTGAGGAGGCCTGTAATGCTGCACAGTGCTCTGGATGGTGGTCTGAGGAGGCCTGTAATGCACAGTGCTCTGGATGGTGGTCTGAGGAGGCCTGTAATGCACAGTGCTCTGGATGGTGGTCTGAGGAGGCCTGTAATGCACAGTGCTCTGGATGGTGGTCTGAGGAGGCCTGTAATGCACAGTGCTCTGGGCAGTCTGAGGGGCTTGTAATGCACTGCACACAGTGCTCTGGGTGTTTTGAGGAGGCCTGTAATGCACACAGTGCTCTCTACAGTCGGGAGGTCTGTAAATGCTGCACAGTTCTCTGGACGGCTATCTGTCTGAGGAGGCCTGTAATGAACACAGTGCTCTGGACAGTGGTCTGTCTGAGGAGGCCTGTAATGCACACAATGTTTTGGATGGTGGTCTGAGGAGGCCTGTAATGCACACAGTGCTCTGGATGGTGGAGGCCTGTAAATACTGCACAGTTCTCTGGATGTTAATCTGTCTGAGGAGGCCTGTAATGCACACAGTTTTCTAGACGTCTGAGGAGGCCTGTAATGCACACAGTTCTCTAGATGGTCCAAGGAGGCCTGTAATGCACACAGTGCTCTGGACAATCTGAGAAGGCAAGTGATGCACACAGTGCTCTGGATGGTCTGATGAGGCCATTAATGCACACAGTGCTCTAGACGGTCTGAGGAAGCCAGTAATTCACACAGTGCTCTGTATGGTCTGAGTAATGCACACAGTGCTCTGGACAGTCTGATGAGGCCAGTAATGCACACAGCACTCTGAACAGTGGTCTGAAAAGGCCTGTAAATACCATACAGTGCTCTGGACGGTGTGAGGTTTGTAATGTACACAGTGCTCTGGATGATGATCTGAGGAGGCCTGTAATGCACATAGTGCTCTAGATGGTGGTCTGAGGAGGCCTGTAATACACACATTGTTCTAGACCAGTGATCATCAACCCTGTCCTCAGGGCCCACTAACAGGCCAGGTTTGCAAGATAACTGAAATATATCACAGGTGAGATCATTTGCTGCTCAGCGATTGCAGTATTCTAGTCTGCATCTCCCCAAGGTAATACATAAAACCTGGCCTGTTAGTGGGCCCTGAGGACAGGGTTGATGACCACTGGTCTAGAACACTGTGTGCATTACAGGCCTCCTCAGACCACAATCCAGAGCACTATGTGCATTTCCGGCCTCCTCAGATCATCATCCAGAGTGATGCATGCATTACAGGACTCCTCAGAACCACCGCTCTAGACGGTGATCTGAGGAGGCCTGTAATACACACAGTGCTCTGGAAGGTGGTCTGAGAAAGCCTGTAATGCACAGAGTGCTCTGAATGGTAGTCTGAGGAGGCCTATAATGCCCAAAGTGCTCTGGAAGGTGGTCTGAGAAGGCCTGTAATGCACAGAGTGCTCTAAATGGTAGTCTGAGGAGGCCTTTAATGTACAGAGTACTCTGGATGTCTAATGCCATGTACACACAATCAAATTGTCCGGCGTACTTAGTCTGCCGAAACGCATTTCACCGGACAATCCGATCGTGTGTGGGCTTTAGCGGACTTTCTCAGCGTAAAGTCCGGCGGACTTAGAAAGTATTTTTGCAGTCCAATCTTTCCGCCGGACTTGGGTTTCAGCGGACAATACGTTGGTCAGTATGCTAGTCAGGTGTACTAAGAATGACGCATGCTCAGAAGCAAGTACGAAAAGGAAGCTATTGGCTACTGGCTATTGAACTTCTTTTCTAGTCCCGTCGTACGTGCTGTACGTCATCGTGCTAGCAAACGCCGGACTTTCTGTGTGTCCGTGTGTGGCCAAGTCCGTTCGGCAGAAAGTCCGCCGGACTATCCACCGGATTGTTTGCCGGACTAAGTACACCGGACAATTCGATCGTGTGTACGCGACATTAGGAGGCTTGTAATGCACTGCACACAGTGCTCTGGATGGTGGTCTGAGGAGGCCTGCAATGCACACAGTGCTCTGGATGATGGTCTGAGGAGGCCTGTAATGCACACAGTGCTCTGGACGGTCTGAGGAGGCCTGCAATGCGCACAGTGCTCTGGATGATGGTCTGAGGAGGCCTGCAATGCGCACAGTGCTCTGGGTGATGGTCTGAGGAGGCCTGCAATGCGCACAGTGCTCTGGATGATGGTCTGAGGAGGCCTGCAATGCGCACAGTGCTCTGGGTGATGGTCTGAGGAGGCCTGTAATGCACACAGTGCTCTGGATGATGGTCTGAGGAGGCCTGTAATGCACACAGTGCTCTGGATGATGGTCTGAGGAGGCCTGCAATGCGCACAGTGCTCTGGATGATGGTCTGAGGAGGCCTGCAATGCCCACAGTGCTCTGGTTGATGGTCTGAGGAGGCCTGTAATGCACACAGTGCTCTGGATGGTCTGAGGAGCCTATAATTCTGCACAGTGCTAAGCACGGGACTCCACTAAGCTGGTTACGGTTGGTACCTTGCCTGCTGGGACGGGGAAACACTAATAGGCTTTACAGGTGAAGCTCCTAGGAAATCGGGAGTTCACATGGGTAACCGTCCCTCCCTCACATTTTGTGAGGGGCTTCCCTTGTGCATTCTCTGATTGGACGAGGCAGAGATGGCGACGTCATCCACCTGACTTTCCACCCCCTGTGTGCAGTATATGGATGGAAAGTCACTTGAGCAACACCTGGAAGACACCAGCAGCTACTGTATATTGCACAGGCAACTACAGTGAATGTCAGCATCCCCATCAGCTCTCTGGATATGAAATGTGAAGAATTAGATGCAATCAAACAGGACTACTTTAAGGTTGAAAAAAAAGACAATGTTCAGCTTTAATGCTGTAGCATAAAATGATTTTACACACTTGCATTCTTTTACACTTTGTTGTAATAACTAAGTATGGACAGATACCTGAGGGAATTCCAGGTGCTGCGCTGTCCAGGAAAGTTACTCGTTCAAATATCACTCTTTTCTGGCTCTTCTCCATGTCTCCCCCATTCAGGATGAGATCTACGATCTTGCTCACCCATGTGGTCCCTGAAAATATTTGACATATTAAGAGGTCCATTTATAAAACCTTTGCATGGCCATCCATCTATCAGTTCTCCATGTCCGGTCATTCTGTGCAAATTGGGCAAAAGCTCTTCTGAATGAATGTTCTTTTATTCTGGGCAGTAGTAAAATAACACATTATGGCCACCAGATGGAGCTGAGGAGCTGAGGAAATACATACATCTTTGTAACAAGAGATAGAATGTAACAATTCTCTTTTCCTAATTCCCTCCAGCAACATAATGCCCATTTAGATCTAATGTGGTATTTTACTAGTGCTGTGCCAATAATAAAAGAATGTTTGTTCAAAAATTAAAGTAGCCTTATGAGCATTTGCTTTTGCCCAAATTACACAGAAAGGAAAATATTACATTTTGGCCACTAGATGAAGCTGAGGAACATACATACGTTTTTGTAACAAGAGATACAATGTAACAACTCTGAAGATCACTAGATGGAATTAGCAAATAAATGTACCAAAGTAATTGTTACATTGTATCTCTTGTCTATGTAAATAGCCGCCCCCATCAAATCATTCTCTGCAGCTATTACCTTTTGTACCACCACCCCCTCCCTGTAGAATGTAAGCTCTACAAGCAGGACCCTCCTGTACCTTTTGTATTGTACAGTAATTGTGTTGTCCCCCCTATACATTGTAAAGCGCTGCGTAAACTGTTGGCGCTATATAAATCGTTAATAATAATAATAATAATAATATATTTATTTCATGTGCTCTTCAGCTCCATCTAGTGTCCATGATGTGATATTTTACTGCTGCCCAGAATAAAAAGTACATTCGTTCAGAAGAGAAAATAGCCTAAAGAACATTTGCTTTTCCCCAAATTGCACAGAAAGAAAAATACTGCATTATGGCCACTATTTTACTACTGCCCAGAATCAGTGTTACTAAACCCACAACAGTAAAATCAGTCTGTATACGCAGTAAAGCATGCTTGTTGGAACCTAAGGGGGTTAATCCTCCGCATTTTGCAAAAAGGCTGTTTCATCCTGTCTTCTCTGATCCTCCCCATCTTTTACTGTCCCTAATCTATCTCCTGATGGTACAGAGCCTTGTGGGCATTTTGCACATGCTCAGTTTGGTATGTATTGCTAGAGAGCTTTTTTATTGGGGGGGGGGGGGGAGTGCATGTGATCAGCACAGGACCGATTAACACTGTCCAGATAGGTGATCAGGAATCATGTAGCCTCACAGGATAGTCGGACGAGAATGAAAAATCCTCCTACAAGCTTTAACCAGGCACTGATAGAAGTCACAAGACTGCTATATATACTGCTGATGAGAAAAGGTATTTTAGCAGTTTTTATTTACTAAAATGCATTTCCATGTTTTGTGTGCTGTGGGAGACCAGATATAGTGAATTCATGCTCCTGGGTTTAGTAACACTTTAAAGAACATTCGTTCATAAAAGAAAATGGCCTGAAGAACATTAATTTTTTTGCACAGGCTGAATGTACCTACAGATTCACTGGATGAATGGCTATGCAATTTGATTAACTGCTTGCCGACCACCTCACGCAGATATACTGCGGCAGAATGGCACAGCTGCGCAAAACCTCCTACGTGGTCCCCTTTAAGAGATGCTGGAGGCACGCGCACGCACCCGCTGCACAGCGGGTTACCCGATGCGTGTGGCCGGCAGGCACGATCACCGCCGGCTACACGCAATCGCGTACACATGAGCCAGTACGGGGATTTGTGTGTGTAAACACACAAATCCCTGTTCTGACAGGGGAGAGGAGACCTATCGTTTGTTCCTACTAAGTAGGAATAACGATAGGTCTCCTCCCCCAGTTAGTCCTATTCCCATACAGTTAGAACACAGTTGAATACGGAAAGGTTTCTTCACAGTAAGAGTTGTGAAAATGTGGAATAGACTCCCGCCAGAGGTGGTTATGGCCTACTCAGTAGATTGCTTTAAGAAAGGCCTGGATACTTTCCTGAATGTACATAATATAACTGGGTACTAACATTTATGGGTAAAGTTGATCCAGGGAAAATCTGATTGCCTCTTTGGGGGATCAGGAAGGAATTTTTTTTCCCCTGCTGTAGCAAATTGGAGCATGCTCTGCTGGGGTTTTTGTTGCCTTCCTCTGGATCAATTGTGGGCATAAAATTGGGTATATTGGATTGTACGATATTTTTTATTTTATTTATTGTTTTTAAGGTTGAACTGGATGGACTTGTGTCTTTTTTCAACCTGACTAACTATGTAACTAAAAAAAAAAAAAAAAGATCACACTGAGGGAACACACATTTAACCCCTTGATCGCCCCCTAGTGTTTACCCCTTCTCCACCAGTGACATTTGCACAGTAATCAGTGCATTTTTATAGCACTGATCGCTGTATAATTGTCAATAGTCCCAAAAATGTGTCAAAAGTGTCCGATCTGACCGCCATAATGTTGCAGTACCGCTAAAAATCACAGATCACCACCATTACTAGTACAAAAAAAGACTAAAAAGGCCATAAAATAAAATGCCATAAATCTTTCCCATAGTTTTCAGACGCTATAACTTTTGCGAAAAATAATCAATATACGCTTATTGTGATTTTTTTTTTTTTTCACCAACAATATGTAGAAGAATATATATTGGCCTAAACTGATGAAGAAATTCGTTTTTTAAAAACATTTTTGGGGATATTTATTATATAGCAAAACTGAACTTTTTTTCAAAATTTACGCTTTTTGTTTTGTTTATAGCGCAAAAAATAAAAACCGCAGAGGTGATCAACTACCACCAAAAGAAAGCTCTATTTGTGGGGGGAAAAGGATGCAAAATCTGTTTGGGTATAACGTCGCACGACCGTGCAATTGTCAGTTAAATCGACGCAGTGCCGAATTGTAAAAAGTGCTCTGCTCAGGAAGGGGGTAAAATCTTCCGGGGCTGAAGTGGTTAATAAATAGACCAGCCCTACATTTTCCACAATGCTGGTAGACCAGAGCTGGAGAATTATTTAAAGCGTGACTTCATGTTTGCACCTTTTTGTCTCTTAAATGTATTACATTTTAGATTTATTTTTTTTTTTTTAAAGGTGGGACATTACAAATGCAGTATTAATGTCTGTTCTTACCGGATTTTGGATAGGTGGCTATCAGCAGATCATCTTCTCGGGCCTGGAATTTCACAACGTTGTCCCAATTGGCTGCAAAAGGACCGATGATGGGCATCCCATCCACCCATTTGAGTGGGGGGCGCTTAAGGGACTCCAAGTCTTCCGGGGAAATGTTCCGATAAGACATTATGTGCTGCGCCGTTTGCTTGTCCAATAAAACGCCTTGAAAGTCTTCGCCAGATGTTGTCACAGACTGGAAAGTTTAAACGGGAACAATTTTTTAAAATTTATTGAGAATTGTACAAGCTTAATGCACGCGATTTTGTCAATGTTCCTTTTCTAAAATGCCCAATTCCATATGTAGTTTTTAATTATAAGCATAGATGGGGGCAGCCATAATTGTTCACTGTAGTCTCTCCTTCTGGCATACTGTGACCTAACTGAAAACGATCGACTCTGTGACTGAGCTTATCTCTGCAGCCATTAAAGTGACCCTGTTTCTGAGGCTAAAAAAATAAATAGCTTCTAGGTTGGTGACCAATAAAATCCTTCAGTCCATATTTCCCATATCCTCCTACCAGACAGACTGAACCCGGTACATTATATAAGACCGTATAAGACAGCTTCTTCACTGTTATAAGCCCTGATGAAAGGGGAGCCCCTGAAAGTGTTTTTTTTTTTTTGTGATTTCTGATCATATTACTAAAGACCTGCTGGACTTCTCTGGATCCTGTGTAGCATTCTCCTCCTTTACCTTTTGCGTACTGCGTGTTAACCAACAAGATGAAATATGAGCAATACGGGACGGTAGAGGTGCATGAATAACACTACAATATCCAAATATTCATTACAAACAACAATTCATTTATTTATACAAACTTCATTAAAAGAGATGGATGGGGTTTTCTTTTTATTTAAGAATCATACTTACCTAGGTGGATGCTGCATCTGTCCACCTGCAGCTCTTACACTGAGAACTGAGCGATCTAACACCGCTGATCGCTCGGTTCTCATAGCTCCCCGAGCAGAGAGTTGCTGGCTGTCAGTCAGCAGCAATCTGCCCTGTCCCGTTCCCCCCCCCCCACACATTCGCTGGAGCGCTGGGGGTGCGAGCGGCCAGCTCAGACTCTCAGCGGCTCGTTAAGAGATGGGTGCCGGTCCAGGCATGTGGGCGGATCCTGACCATATGGTGACGATCCTTCCCGAGCCTGGACCGGCTCTCCGGTGTCAGCTGACAGAGGGCTGCAGCCCATTGTCTGCTGAAAATGGGTCACAGGGGCGCAGAAGGGACTGCACTTATGTGATCCACAGGAGAAGTACAGCTGAACGAGCTTTGGCTGTACTTTTCCTTTAAAATTATAATAAAATCAATGACCATATTGTAGGGGTCAGCCCCTAGGATTACTGAACTATATTGCACTGTGTTCCATCTATAATATATACAGCCTGCTATTTCCAGTTTAGCCACAAGATGTCACTGTTGCTGCCGACCCTTCAGAGGAGAGGAAACAGGAAGTGGCAGTGAGAGAGAACTGTGAGGAGTGTGTGGGCAGCTGAGGAATTCCTGTGCGGAGCTGAGGAAAAGTCAAGTCTGCCCTGAGGAGAGGGAGACTTTGTGTGGATAAAGAGTCGCAGTATCCAGCTAAAGATCGGGCACCTCGGGCAGAGAGAGAGAGCTGTGGTGATTTTGGGCCGCATCTGTGTTCATCCATCCGTCCCAGACGGGCAAGCTGCAGCACTAGGAACTGGACTTCACCTGCCTCATGAAGGAGGCCAAGACAAGGGACCCTCCAGCTGTCTAACAAACTGTGAGTGAGCACCGGTGCTGGATTGTGATAGGGAATAGTACAGTCCCTACTGAGATAGTACGTTGTAGAAACGTGTCCCGATAAGCGGGAATCAGGCAGGACATATTAGAAGAGGGTAGCCTGTATCACTGTGCATGTGTTGGCGGGAAAGCCATTTTGTGTACCACATCCCAGTTAGCCTTACTGTAAACTACTGTGAATTGTTAATACTGTTATCCTCCTCCTCCGGCCATTATATCTTACTGTTTAATAAAGCCGGTTTTTGTTTCAGCCTCCTTGTCTGCTGTCCCGTACTTGAAACCTGCATTGCGGTCTCCTATACCTCTGACCGCTACAAGTGGCGCTGCGAGCAGGGTACGGTTACAGAGATGGAGGCGGCTGAAGGCAACGTACCTGATGTTGATGTGAATGCCTTAGGTAATGGTGGAACCCCTACAAGGACCCTCCCTATGGGCATGCTTTTTAACTTGTTGCCAAAATTTGATGGCCAGAACATGTCACTGTCAGACTGGGTGACGAGATTACAGAGCGTTGCTAGAATTTACAATGTCAGCCCAGAGCTACAGGTGGAAATTGCTTTGGCTGCCCTGGAGGGTGAAGCGCGGAAAACTGTTTGCTTACAACCGGAAGCTACGCGCAGTACCTTGAAAGAGATTGTGCGCTTTCTAGAAGAAATATACGGTGAAACAGCTAGTGCGGGCCACCTCCGGGCAAAGTTCTTCTACCGGGTACAGCAGGAAAATGAAGGGGTCTCACAATATGCAACGGCTCTACAGGAAGTACTGGCTGAGATACAGAAAAAAGAGGCAGACGGGATAACCGCCATGGGATCCGCAGACCGGATACTGAGGGAACAATTGATCCTGGGACTCTACAGCTCTCACCTGAGACAAGCCCTACGGGAACGAGTCAGAGTGGACCCTACACTGAATTTTCGGCAAATATTGGCTGAGGCCGTGGAGCGAAGTAAAGAAGAAATTTATGCCTCTGGAGTGATACGGACCCAGACCGCCTCCCTCGGGGTTGCGAAGAATGAAGAGGTCCTGGTTAGAGTGGTGCAGGACCTACAAAGCTCCCTGGGTCTCATGCATGAGAAGTTGACGCAAATAGAGAGACGGATGGATTTGAGCTACCCCCCTGAGGTTGCATATCTGGGGCAACAACAACCTTATCAGACTGCCTCGATGGTTCCTGCACCAGAGCATCCTTACCCACGTATTCCCACCTACCGAGTCCCTCAATATCCTCCAGTGAGCTCGGCCAGTCCAGGCCTACGGGCGCCTCCCGCACACAGACAGAGAGAACAACGCAGAGAGGCTCAGTGCTGGCGGTGTGGAGAAAAAGGACACTTCGCTAGAGAATGCCGGAGGGACCTGCCTAGACGCCCAGAGCCGGCGTTAAACTTCAGGCCCCCGCAGTAATGAGGCACACTGCGGGGGAAGTAGAGTGTCAGGCCACTCAGCACAGCTCCGAACACCTGGTTGCAGGATGTCCCACCATAAGAGCCGAGTTTGAAGGCATTCCAGTCAACTGTTTAGTGGACACCGGATCACAGGTAACGACCATGCCTGAGTCATATTTCAACCGTTACTTTCAAGCACTGGCCAAGCCAGAACAGGGGACATTGATCCGGGTCACAGCAGCTAACCAGCAACAAATCCCTGTCACAGGTGTCGTATGGATGAATGTACGTCTGTGTGGACAGGAAGTTGGAAAAAAAGGTATCCTGCTGGTCCCTGAAACCTTCAAAGAAGATGTACCGGTGATAATGGGCATGAATATCCTGCGAGAGTTGGATCAAATTATGTTCACTAAAAGGGGGCCGGGCTATTGGAAGAATGCCACTCCACACAAACCAACGCAAAAGGCATTTCAACGGTTAATCCGGTTTTGTGGGACACAGAAGAGTGTCCCAGTACATCAGTCTGTAGGAAATATTCGAGTGCCGGGAAGGGCTACCCTTACCCTCCCTCCTGATCGGGAGACTATACTGACTTTGCCCGTGGGAACCTCCCGCAACCTTGAAGGTATGGAGGTGATCATTGAGCCTGCAGGCCTGGGAGAGTTAGGTCAGGATGTCCTAGTGGCCCGGACACTGGCAGTAGTCCAAAATGGACGAGTACCCATAAGAGCTGTAAACGTTGGACAACGGGAAGTCTCTCTGGTGCCAGGAGTGGAACTGGCTCGCGTGTACCTACATCGGGGAGAAGTGCTGAGTCAGGGAGAAGTGACTCTAGCTCCGATAGGCAATTCTGCTTGGACCTTGGCAGTTACTGCAAAGCCTGCAGAGGCACCGACCCCAGAATGGAATGGGACAGTCATCTTGGAACAAATGGAGATAGATGTGAAAGCTCTAAGTCCGGATCATTTACGAGCAGTTGAAACCATGCTGTGGGAGAATCAAGCTGCGTTTGCCCGCAATGCCAATGACTTTGGTTGCACAGATGCTATCACACATGAGATACCGACGGGGGACACTCCCCCAAGCCGAGAGAGATATCGACAGATTCCACCCAAGTTGTATCAAGAGGTGAAGACATTGCTGAAACAGATGATCGATTCAGGAGTGGTTCGGGGTAGTCAAAGTCCCTGGGCAGCCCCAGTGGTGCTTGTCAAGAAGAAGGATGGCACCATTCGATTTTGTGTGGATTACCGGAGATTGAATGCGTGCACAGTGCGGGACTCATATCCTCTGCCTCGCATCGAAGAGTCCCTAACAGCCCTAGGGCGGGCTAAATACTTCTCCACCTTGGATTTAGCAAGTGGATACTGGCAGGTACCGGTGGCTGAACAAGACAAGGAAAAGACAGCATTCATACTTCCCATGGGTCTGTTTGAATTTAATAGGATGCCATTTGGGCTGTCTAATGCCCCAGGAACCTTTCAGAGGCTGATGGAAAAATGTCTGGGAGATCTAAATTTTGAAGCTACCCTGATATACTTGGATGATATTATAGTGTACTCTGCTACTTTTGAAGAACACTTGGCCCGATTAGGACAGGTACTTGAGCGACTGCGGGCCCATGGCCTGAAGATAAAGCCAAAGAAGTGTCATCTCTTCAAGAAGGAGATCGAGTACTTAGGCCATACGGTGTCCAAAGACGGGGTGCTGCCATCCCAAAATAAAGTGGCTGCCATTCAACAATGGCCGGAGCCTAGAACGCTGCGTGAGTTGAAGGCCTTCCTTGGTCTGACTGGTTACTACCGGCGGTTCATCAAAGACTATGCAAAGATAGCGGGCCCTCTGAATGAGATTTTGAGAGGAACTGCTGGGCAATCCAAGAGTCAAAGTGTTCCCTGGGGACAGAAGCAAGAGGAGGCCTTCCTGACCTTGAAAGAGGCTCTGACATCGGCCCCCATCTTGGCTTATGCTGATTTTGACAAACCATTCTTCTTATCTACTGACGGTAGTCTCTACGGACTCGGGGCAGTGTTGTCACAGATGCAGGACGGACACGAAAGAGTGATTGCCTATGCCAGTAGGTCCCTGCGGGATACGGAGCGAAACCCTCATAACTATAGTTCCTTCCGGCTAGAGCTCCTTGCCCTGGTGTGGGCCATGACAGAGAAGTTTGCCGGTTACCTTACAGGGGCTAAAATCTTTGTACGGACTGATAACAATCCCCTGGCCCATCTGGATACTGCTAGACTGGGAGCCCTGGAGCAACGTTGGGCAGCTCGCCTTGCAAAGTATGACTTCTCAATTCGCTATCGCTCTGCTACAGAGAATACCAATGCTGATGGTCTGTCGAGGGTTACTTTTGAAACTCCATTGGGAGAGCTTGATGAACAAAAGGAAGAGGATGAAATTCCAGACTTCCGCAAGTTTACACCTCCAGCAGTCGCAGCACAGACAAGCGGGGAGGCCCGGTCCCTGCCTAAGGCATTAGCAAGAACTAATGAGGAATGGGGGCGAATACAAGATGAAGACATTGGACTGCGACAGATAAAAGGTTGGGTGGCTCGACAAAGAAAACCAGACAGAGAGGAAAGGGCTGATCTTGATGCTGAGATGAAGTCAATTCTACATCAATGGGACAGACTAGAGGTTCATGGAGCTGTTCTATACCGCAAGTGGCAGCAGCCTGCCGATCTGGAGGCAAGATGGCAGGTTGTCATACCAAGGAGTCTGGCACTAGAGATAGCCAGGGAAGCTCATGAATTTGGAGCTCATTTCGGGCCAGTCAAAACTTACCAGTGGCTGCAGCGTTATGTGTATTGTCCACGACTGGAGGTCGTAGTTGAAGAAGTCTGCCGACAGTGTAGAGTGTGTGAGCTTACTAAAAGCACAGAGCAGAGGGCACCCATACAGCCCATACAGACCAAGGAACCGCTGGAGGTATTGCTGATAGATTATCTCCTCGTGGGACAGTCAGCCAGAGGCCCACAATACTGCCTGGTCATGATTGACCACTTCTCCAAGTTTGCAGTGGTCACTCCAACTCCGGACCAGACGGCTGAGTCTGCAGCTCGGGCCATCTGTCAAGATTTCATCCGGGTCTATGGATGCCCGAAACGGATTCACTCAGATCAAGGAGCATGCTTTCAAGGGAAAGTGATGGAGGAGTTACACCGACTGTATGGCATTGGAAAATCCAGGACAACTCCATATCATCCCCAAGGGAATGGGGCCTGTGAGCGCTTTAATCGGACTCTGCTTCAGATGCTGAGGACCTTAGAGGAGGACAAAAAGACACACTGGCCAGACTATCTGCCTGAATTAGTCTGGGCCTACAATAATCGTGTCCACACTACCACCGGCTATACCCCATACATGCTACTGTTCGGTAGAGCCGGACGAGAAATTGTCGAATTGAATTTGGAACAGCCAGAAGATGTGATAGAGCGATCAACCACCTCATGGGTGAAAGAACACCGCAAGCGACTCCAGACCATCTGCCGGTTAGTAGGCCAGAGATTGCAAGAAAAGACTTATACTGACCGTCCTCCCATCCAAGAGATTCCGTTGCAACCTGGAGACCGGGTGCTGGTTCGAGAGAAACGGCCCAGAGGCAAGTTGAGTGAGCGTTGGGAGGTACAGCCGTACAAAGTGATCAAGAGAGTGTATCCCAATGGTCCAGTTTACGAAGTTCGTGTTGAGAATGGGGAGTCGGCTTCAAGGGTTCTACATAGGAATATGCTACGGCCATGTCGGTCAGAAGATCGGATACCTGCACAGAGGACACCACTCCCTGCCCCTTCCTCAGAATTTGTCATTTCCGATGGGAATAATATTGAAGACTGGTGGATTGTTCCTGACTCTGCACGTGATGAAGCCCCTGTTATAGAACCAGTACCAGCTCCAAGGGAGGAAGGACAAGTCCTAACAGAAAGACAAGACCTTCGGAGATCTAGTAGGTCTACTGCAGGGGTTCCACCAAACAGGTACAATGCTGATCAGTTTATTTGGTCTAACTGTATGTATTATGAACAATGTTGTGCTGCCGTTAAAGATTGATTTAACCCTTTTCTTCCCCATGGACTATATAGCAAGGCCGAGGACGGCCACCTTTAAGCGGGGAGGCATGTAGGGGTCAGCCCCTAGGATTACTGAACTATATTGCACTGTGTTCCATCTATAATATATACAGCCTGCTATTTCCAGTTTAGCCACAAGATGTCACTGTTGCTGCCGACCCTTCAGAGGAGAGGAAACAGGAAGTGGCAGTGAGAGAGAACTGTGAGGAGTGTGTGGGCAGCTGAGGAATTCCTGTGCGGAGCTGAGGAAAAGTCAAGTCTGCCCTGAGGAGAGGGAGACTTTGTGTGGATAAAGAGTCGCAGTATCCAGCTAAAGATCGGGCACCTCGGGCAGAGAGAGAGAGCTGTGGTGATTTTGGGCCGCATCTGTGTTCATCCATCCGTCCCAGACGGGCAAGCTGCAGCACTAGGAACTGGACTTCACCTGCCTCATGAAGGAGGCCAAGACAAGGGACCCTCCAGCTGTCTAACAAACTGTGAGTGAGCACCGGTGCTGGATTGTGATAGGGAATAGTACAGTCCCTACTGAGATAGTACGTTGTAGAAACGTGTCCCGATAAGCGGGAATCAGGCAGGACATATTAGAAGAGGGTAGCCTGTATCACTGTGCATGTGTTGGCGGGAAAGCCATTTTGTGTACCACATCCCAGTTAGCCTTACTGTAAACTACTGTGAATTGTTAATACTGTTATCCTCCTCCTCCGGCCATTATATCTTACTGTTTAATAAAGCCGGTTTTTGTTTCAGCCTCCTTGTCTGCTGTCCCGTACTTGAAACCTGCATTGCGGTCTCCTATACCTCTGACCGCTACAATATCTTGGTCTCATTCTCCAGTAGTGAACTAAATGAACATTATCCATGCTACATTGATGATACATTCTCATCCATACTACACTGATGTAACATTCTCAACATGTTTCACAGAATAGAGGCTTTTTCAGGAGTAATTGTAGCATGAAACAAGCAAATAATGAAAATTCATTTGCTTTTCATATTGTACATTTATCAGTATATACATTCACTTCTCCTTGGAGCATGCCAAAGGCTACCCCTCCTATGGTCACTGATGGGCACTGATTGCCAGCACTGATTGCCAGCACTAGTGGGCACTGATAGGCAGCACTGGTGGGCACTGTTGGGACTGCACTAGTAATCAGGACAGTGATAATCAGTTCCCTGATTATTGTTGTAGATGTCCTTTTAACACAAGCCGGTTATCGGTTCTCTTCTCCTCTCCTTGCACTGTTAGTGTAAAGAAAGGAAAGCCGATAATGTTGACATCATGATCAGCTGTCATTGACCCCTTACCTCGTGAATATGTCACACTGACACTACCCCAAAGCACCCCGTGCCCTGATGAAGTTATGTAGGTGGTGAAACACGTCAGGAACACATTGCACAATGCATTTGTTGAGCAGTGCACTATGCAGCAATAATATTTTGGTAAAGGATGGTACAGTATAGGAATGAGAGAGAAGTGAAAAGTAATAAATATATGAGCAGGAAAGAGCCGGTATAAAATGTATGGAGAGAGATACAAAGGATAATAAAAAGGAGAAGTAAATTCTACATATCTGAAGTATTGCACAGGTATAGCAACTTTTATATAGGACTTTGTGATCAATGTAGATGATTACAAGCCCCATGTCACCATAATTCTTATTATAAATGGACTACGGTACAGTTTGCAGATTATCGCAGAATAGCGGTCTCAGCCATAATGATAGTCTTACCTTCCAGGGGTCTGATCTGTGACACAGGACAGTGCCGGGTTACCTTTGCTCAGGTGTACAAAGGTGTGAAAAGGATGGAACCAGAGACTGACATACAAAGGTTGTACGCAGATTAGAATTGAACCCATTCACTGCCAAGCCCTGCCTAGAACATATAGAAATCTACTGACATCTGAAAATTTGATACAAAGTGAAAATGTTTCCCCTCATCTAATAATATTCTATTAAGTCTGTCTGCAGGATTTAATTTTGTATTGGTAAAAACCTTTCCATGACTGAATCCAAAGAACAATTGGAACAGGTTATTTTACAATCTGACAGTGGGGGCTGGTGCTCTATTTTCTCCATTTGTGGCAAACAAGCCACCTGACAAACTCCCCCTCTGTTCATTCGATCAGTCAAACCCCCCACCACCCCATCACTCGCTTGACGAACAAACCCACCCCTTGCTCACCAGTCCGTCTGCCCATCAACCCCACACTTACCCTATCCAGGATCGCAGGCAGCTTCGGCACCTTCCCCCTGCATCTCCTCCTTGGTGCCCCCCCCCCCCCCTCCCCGACCAATACAGTCGCTTCACCTCTGGGCCAATCAGGTCTCAGGACCCGCTTCCTGATTGGCTAGGAGGAGAAGCAGGAAGACAATAGCAGATTATAATTTGCTATTGTCACACAACTGGGTGGGCTCATCTTCAATTCAATATTAAAAGAAGCTGGAAGTGCCAATATTATGGGGGAGATGTGAGGAAGTTTAGTAACGACTGCCCAAGTAACAAATATGCCCCAAATAGAATCAGAAAGTAACTTTTTCAGAACAAGCCTGCAAGTACATTTAGAACTGCTTGAGGTCAATTTATGCACTGCGCATGCGCATGCGGCACTTGCGCTCGTTCAAATGCATTGGTTCACTGCGCGGCCAAAATCTTAGTAAATGTCAAGCAACACAAATTAAATTCCGTGGCTTGAACGGGCGCAACTCTAAATTTTCTGTTTACGCTGGTTCGCCTTTATGTATTTTTTTTAAGGATATTTGCACACAGGTCATGTTAGCATGTTACGTTGCCAACATGTGACATGCACCTTGTTAAAATGATGTAAAAAGACTCTCGCTCCTCTAGCTCCTCCTAAAAGGGCATTTAACCTTCCCCTCTAATGCATATGATTTAATTGGGCTAGCTTTAGCTTTTAAAGGGGAACTCTACACTCCATTCTCCAGTGCTCTTGTCTTCCCCTTCTAAGCCCTTGTACACACGGTCGGAAATTCCGATGGAAAATGTCCGATCGGACCGGATAATCCGACCGTGTGTGGGCTCCATCTGACTTTTTCAGTCGGAATGTCCGACCAACAAAGTTTGAGAGCTGGATATAAAATTTTCTGACAACATGATCCGATCGGACTTTGTCCGATCATTGGTAGAGAATTCCGATCGGACAAAGCGCCACGCATGCTCAGATCAAATTATGAGACCAAAGCTATTGGCTACTGGCTGCAACGTAGTCCCGTCGTAACGAACGAACGTCATCACGTTCTGAACGATCGGATTTTCCGACAACTTTGTCCGACCGTGTGTATGCAACACAAGTTTCGGACAAAACCCGTTGGAAAAAATCCAACGGATTTTGTTTTCGGAATGTCCGACCGTGTGTACGGGAGCTAACCTCTTAGATTTCCATGGGCTAACTTTTGCTTTTAAAGGGGAACTCCACGCTCCATTCCATGCTCAAAAGGCTGTGAGCTGCCTTCACCAATACAAACCAAATCCTTTTTTCAGGGCATAGAACGCGGCCAGCTAGGAAAGGTGCGAGAAGAGCGATCGCCCAACCTCCTCCTGAACCATGCAAGGTCACATCCGCTCAACATAGGTGGCTGCTTTTGGGGCATGTTGGGCTCTGCCCAATAACAACCACAAAGCACCTTGTGCCCACTAGATTAAAGGGGCTTTCCACATTCTGTAAAGTCCCATGTCTGCAGTCCCCCACAACCCCTTTAACTAGGCTGATTGGCATGGCAAATCAAAAAAAGGTGTGATTTGGCCAGGCTACTTTCCTGGTGCCTTCATGGTAGCACATGCATGGATTGTGTGTATGCTGCCATGGATAGGCACCAGGAAAGAAATTACAGAGAGGCAAGTATTCAATTTTCCATTTTAGCGCAGTGGTTCTCAGCCTCAGTCCTCAAGTACTGCCGACAGGACATGTTTTTGGAATTTATCTTGGCTAAAATAGCTGTCCAAAATACCAATCCATTGACTGATTTAAAGCACCTGTGCAAGATGAAGGAAAACCTGCAAACATGGCCTGTTGGGGCTACTTGAGGACAGAGTTGAAAAACACTGATTTAGAGCAGTGTTTCTCAACTCCAGTCCTCAAGTCGCCACAACAGGTCATGTTTTCAGGATTTCCCACAGATTAAATGGCTGTGGTAATTGCTAAGGCAGTGAAACTGATTAAATCAACTGTGCAAAATAATGGAAAACCTGAAAACATGACCTGTTGGTGCACCTTGAGGACTGGAGTTGAGAAACACTGATTTAGAGCACTGCACTAAAATCTAGCTCATGACAATCCTATTCTAATTGTGGGCATTTGAGAGAAACCACGTGAGTGTTAGAACCCCTGCTTGTCTTTTTTAGGTTGAGCTTTGTGTCCCTTTTCTTAAAATTGTCTTCACTTCCTGTCACATAGCCAAACAGGAAGTGAGGGTAAAACCCTACCAATGTCTTTCCTTGGGGACACACAGGTCAATCTAACTAGTGTCCCCATTAGGCAAATTGCACTCTAGCACTTTGTTGTGTACACTCCAAATTCTTAGGTATTTTTGGATTTATCCACTCTGCAATACAAGTGTAGTCGGTGAAAATCTGAGGGGAAGCACTGGTGATTTTAACATGCAATCATGTAGAAGCTAAGATGCACTTGTAGTGCAAAGTGGATTTGCCTTTAGTAAGTAAACACCAAAGTCCAAGATACCTAATAATTTGGGTGTTAGAGGTCATTTTACCTAATAGGGAAACTATTTAGATTGACCCTCACTTCCTGTTTGGCTATGTGACAGGAAGTGAAAAAATTTGAAGGAGAAAGTGTAAAAATTTGGGAGGTGTCATCACCCTATCAGGGGTGCAGACCTCCCTAAAAACTGACAAGACTTCTAATGCTTCTGCACTCTATCCCCCAGCAAAAATAAGAGGATTTCATTTAGTTGAACTTTGCTAAGACGCATTCCTGATTATGTCAATGGCCCATTTAGACCTTGTTTAATAGAAAACACCAGTTGCCTTTCACTATAAACATTTGTTAGTCCAGTCCTGGAAATCTACATCTGCTTTACTATCAATTTACATCCAAATATGGATTCCTGCAGCTTAATGCACCAAATGCATCTAGATGCACGAATGCTGTGTGCGCATGCGCGAGTGCTGTGTACGCTTTGTGCGCATAGGTATGTGTCTGAGGTGCATATATGTTTCCCGGAAGCAGTGCACAGCACACAGGAATTGCATCACGCCCCAACAGGAAGTTGCTTGTACTGCTGCTAATTTCTTCCCACCACCATGCCCGGCTCACTGTTTTCTGAGAAAGAGATGATCCTTATTTGCAAATTAAGAAAATAATTTTTTTTTTTTTTTTTTTAAATGGGGTGATGTTTGTGTGGGTCCCTAACACACATTCAGACATATTAGGGCCAATTTAGACAGGATCCGCTTTACCTACCAGCATGTTTTTAGAGTGTAATGGTGCCAAACTTCGCTATTTAACCACTTAAGGACCGCCGTATTGCCATTATACGTCATCAGAATGGCACAGGCAGGCACAATCACGTAGATCTACGTGCCTGCCTTCCAGCGGGTGGGGGGTCCGATCGGACCCCCTCCCGCTGGGTACGGCGGTCCGTTTCCCTCCAGCAGCGATCCGTGATGAGGGGATGGCCGTTGGTTTTCGGCCACCCCCTCTGGATCGCTCCTGGCCAATGACGAACTTCCTCCCACTGTGTATTGTTTACACAGGAAGGAGGAAGTGATGTCATTCTCCTCGGGGCGGTCTTTTTGACCGGACTACGAGGAGAAGACTAATAGTAAGTGTGCACCAACACTACACTGACATGTAGGTACACACAGGTACACAAACCCCCCCCCGATCGCCCCCCGATCCCCCCCCTGCCCTCCCTCCCCCCCCCAGTCACAGTGTCACTGATTGCATTGATCATTTCTTTACTGATCAATGCATTCAATGTCAGTTGTAAAAGTAAAAACTGTCAGGGCAGTTAGTGTAAGGTCCAGGGTAGCCCCCTATCACCCCCCAATAAAGATTTAACCCCCTGATTGCCCCTAGAGTTAACCCTTTCACCCCCTTTTGCCAGTGTCACTAAGCGATCATTTTTCTGATCGCTGCAGTAGTGTCGCTAATGTCGCTAGGTAGCTAGTTATTTTTTTAGGTTCACCGCCAGGTTTTTATATCGCTAGGTACCCCGATATACTACCCAATAATGGTTTTAACATCCTGATTGCCCCTAGTTAACCCTTTCACCCCCTTTTGCCACTGTCACTAAGCGATCATTTTTCTGATCGCTGCATCAGTGTCGCTACTGTCGCTAGGTAGCTAGTTATTTTTTTAGGTTCACCGCCAGGTTTTTATAGCGCTAGGTACCCCGATATACTACCCAATAATGGTTTTAACATCCTGATTGCCCCTAGTTAACCCTTTCACCCCCTTTTGCCACTGTCACTAAGCGATCATTTTTCTGATCGCTGCATCAGTGTCGCTACTGTCGCTAGGTAGCTAGTTATTTTTTTAGGTTCACCGCCAGGTTTTTATAGCGCTAGGTACCCCGATATACTACCCAATAATGGTTTTAACATCCTGATTGCCCCTAGTTAACCCTTTCACCCCCTTTTGCCACTGTCACTAAGCGATCATTTTTCTGATCGCTGCATCAGTGTCGCTACTGTCGCTAGGTAGCTAGTTATTTTTTTAGGTTCACCGCCAGGTTTTTATAGCGCTAGGTACCCCGATATACTACCCAATAATGGTTTTAACATCCTGATTGCCCCTAGTTAACCCTTTCACCCCTTTTGCCAGTGTCACTAAGCGATAATTTTTCTGATCGCTGCATCAGTGTCGCTACTGTCGCTAGGTAGCTAGTTATTTTTTTAGGTTCACCGCCAGGTTTTTATAGCGCTAGGTACCCCGATATACTACCCAATAATGGTTTTAACCCCCTGATTGCCCCTAGTTAACCCTTTCACCAGCGATCACAGTATAAGTGTCACTGGTGACGCTGGTTAGCCAGTTAGTTATTTAGGTTTTTATATAGCGCCAGGGACCCCCATATACTACCTAATAAAAATTTGAACCCCCTGATTGCCCCTAGTTAACCCTTTCACCACTGATCACTGTATAAGTGTTACGGGTGACTCTGGTTAGTTTGCTTTTTATAGCATCAGGGCACCCACCATTTATTACCCAATAAAGGTTTAACCCCCTGATCACCCGGCGGGTGATATCAATTAGGTTTTAGGGTCAGGGTCTGCGTCGCCCCAGGCAGCGCTAGGTTAGTGCCAGTACCGCTAACACCCACGCGCAAAGCATACGCCTCCCGTAGTGGTATAGAATCTGAACAGATCAATATCTGATCTGATCAGATCTATACTAGCGTCCCCAGCAGTTCAGGGTTCCAAAAAAACGCATTGTTAGCGGGATCAGCCCAGATACCTGCTAGCACCTGCGTTTTGCCCCTCTGCCCAGCCCACCCAAGTGCAGTATCGATCGATCACTGTCACTTACAAAACACTAAACACATAACTGCAGCGATCGCAGAGTCAGGCCTGATCCCTGCGATCGCTAACAGTTTTTTTGGTAGCATTTTATATTTAAATCAGGAAGGCAGTGCTTGGTTTTCAGGGTCCCGTACGCGGCTAGGCTCCCAAAAAGTCCCACACATGTGGTATCCCCGTACTCAGGAGAAGCAGCAGAATGTATTTTGGGGTGTCATTTCACATATGCCCATGGCATGTGTGAGCAATATATCATTTAGTGACAACTTTGTGCAAAAAAAAAAAAGTTTGTAATATTCCCGCAACTTGTGGCAAAATATAAAATATTCCATGGACTCAACATGCCTCTCAGTAAATAGCTTGGGGTGTCTACTTTCCAAAATGGGGTCATTTTGGGGGGTTTTGTGCTATTTTGGCATTTTATGGCCTTCCGAAACTGTGATAGGTAGTGAGGAGTTAAATCAAAAATTTGCACCCTTAGAAATCCTGAAGGTGGTGATTGGTTTTCGGGGTGCCGTGCGAGACTAGACTCCCAAAAAGTCCCATACATGTGGTATCCCCATACTCGGGAGAAGTAGCGGAATATATTTTGGGGTGCAATTCCACATATAACCATAGCATGTGTGAGCAATATATCATTTAGTGACAACTTTTTGTAAAATTTTTTTTTTTTTTTTTTTGTCATTATTCAATCCCTTAGGACAAAAAAAATAAATATTCAATGGGCTCAACATACCCATCAGCAATTTCCTTGGGGTGTCTACTTTCCAAAATGGGGTCATTTGGGGGGGGGTTTGTACTGATAGGCAGTCATAAATTAAAAGCTGTGTAAATTCCAGAAAATCTACTCTAGTTTGTAGACGCTATAACTTTTGCGCAAACCAAAAAATATACGCTTATTGACATTTTTTTTTACTAAAGACATGTGGCTGAATAAATTTTGCCCTCAATGTATGACTAAAATGTAGTTTATTCGATTTTTCTTATAACAAAAAGAAGAAAATATCTTTTTTTTTCAAAATTTTCGCTTTTTTTCCATTTATATCGCAAAAAAAAAAAAACGCAGAGGCAATCAAATACCATCAAAAGAAAGCTCTATTTGTGGGAAGAAAAGGACACAAATTTCGTTTGGGTGCAATATTGCATGACCGCGCAAATACCAGTTAAAGCAGCGCAGTGCGAAATTGGAAAAAGACCTCTGGTCCTTAAGGTGTTTATTGGTCCGGAGCTGAAGTGGTTAAAAATCCCCTTAGGCAACACTTTACATTTTTTTACTGGTTACATGTTTTGAGTTACAGAGGAGGTCTAGGGCCAAAATTATTATTTCTCTCGCTCTAACATTCGCAGCGAAACCTCACGTGTGTGCTTTGAACACCGTTTTGCATATGTGGGCGGGACTTAGGTATGCGTTCGCTTCTGAATGCGAGCACACGGGGACAGGGGCACTTTAAAATTATTATTTTTTTTTATTATTGTTCATTTTACTTTATTTATTTTAGTTTGACATTTTTTTTCTCCAAAAATATTTTTTTTGATCACTTTTATACCTATTACAAGGAATGTAAACATCCCTTGTAATAGGAATATGGCATGACAGGTTGTCTTTACAGTGAGATATGGGGTCAATAAGACCCCGCATCTCACTTCTAGGCTGGGAAGCCTTGAAAAAAAAAACGATTATGGCTTAGATTGTAGCGGTGAGTCAGTAGAAGCACCCGAGGGCGGCAAGAGGGGGGGAATGTCCCCTCTCGCCTCCCATAAGAACGATCAAGCAGCGGAACAGACGCTATGATCATTCTTATGGTGTAGGGAATCGCCAGCTGAAAAAGCTGATAGCTGCAGGCATCATTCAGATATCCCCGCACAAAGTCAAGGACGTCATATGATGGCCGGCGGGCGGGAAGTGGTTAAAATGCTTTTTTTTTTTTAACACGAAGTTGTCCATTTATACAATATTTCTAACACATAGCATGTACATACCAAAAATGACACCCCAAAATAGATTCTCCTACTCCTGAGTACAGCGATACCACATGTGTGAGACTTCCACAGCCTGGTCACATACAGAGGTCAAGTACAGCCGAGCATGGCTGAGCATGGCCGGGTATGGTTGGGTATTGCAGAGTATGGCTGGGTATCACAGAGTATTGCAGAGTATGGCTGGGTATTGCAGGGTCTCACCGAGTATAGCTGGGTTTTGCAGAGTATGCCTGGGTATCACCGAGTATTGTAGAGTATGGCTGGGTATTGCAGAGTATGGCTGGGTATTGCAGGGTATCACTGAGTATGGCTGGGTATTGCAGGATATCACCAAGTATGGCTGGGTATTGCAGAGTATGGCTCGGTATTGCATAGTATGGCTGGGTATTGCTGGGTATAGCAGGATATTGCTGGGTATGGCAGGGTATGGCTAGGTATGGCAGAGTATTGGCAGGGTATTGCAGAGTATTGGCATGGTATTGCAGAGTATTGCAGTGTATTGGCAGGGTATGGCAGAGTATTGGCAGGGTATTGCAGAGTATTGGCAGGGTATTGCTGGGTATGGCAGTTTATGGCAGAGTATTGGCAGGGTATTGCTGGGTATTGCAGAGTATTGGCAGGGTACTGCAGAGTATTGGCCGGGTATTGCAGAGTGTTGGCAGGTTATGGCTGGGTATTGCAGAATATTGGCAGGGTATTGCAGAGTATTGGCAGGGTGTTGCTGGGTATTGCAGAGTATTGTCAGGGTATTGCTGGGTATTGCAGAGTAGCGCTGTGGGCACTACAGATCTAGCCCACAGCGCTTCTGCCGCCGATCTCTCCCATCTCACACTGAACTGATTGGTACAGAGAGGGGAGGGACATGGTCATGACGTTGGTTTGTTTACAAGTGATCGCTCCGTCATTTGACAGAGCAATCACGTGGTAAACGGCCGCGATGAGCCGCCATGGATGTTCTCGGGTGCGCGCTCCAGGGGATGTGCGAGAGCAGGATTCTGGGAGGACGTCAGTGTACGTCCTTCCAGAGTTAAGCAACCGCCCTGTAGCCGTCATTCGGCTATGGGCCGGTTGTTAAGTGGTTAAAGATCAAGATCGGAAAATATTAATATATTGGGTTTAGAAACACTTCTCTGTTCTTTGTAATGTATTGAAAGATTTGGGTACAAATAGAAAAAAACACATTTCAAAAATATATTAGAAGTAATAGGAATGAGATTAGCATCAAAAGGGTTAATTCACTGAGAACACCTACTAATTGCCTAACAAGACACATCCAATGAGATTAATTAATTAACCAATTGAATTGGGCGCGCGCTATTATCAATGAGAAAACTGCAGTTAAACCAGCACCAGTTGCAGTTTGCGGCGGTTCGCGCGTTCAATCAATGTCGTTTTTGGCGCACCAATTAAGGTGTGAACCGGCGCAGCGCATTCATCTTTGTAAATTACCCCCATTGTGTTGCTTTGCAGCCTGAAATAAAGACAGACACTTTTTGTTTTATCCAGCTGTATTTACTCAGTGCAACTTATAACATCCAAGTGAAGGATATAACACCAACATGTCAGAAAACAATAAAAAAAATTCAAAAAACAGAATGACTGAGTTGGAAAAAGGATTATGCCTTCCTAAAAATGACTTGTAAACTCAATCAGGTGTAGTGAATCACTTTCTCAATGGCACACAGGCTGCAGAGATGGAGATTGAGGGCCCCAGGCTCGGAGGAAAGTACCCCTGCCAGGGTGCCAGAGTCGGTGGTCCTTCATGATTTCTTGAACCAGGGCCCTGAAGGTTTTAGTTACCTCTGACTACTCCCCTATTTTCTCCACAGAATTTGGGGTTTGTCAGACTCCACTATTGTTACATCTTTAAAAAACATGTTTGGATATTTGAATTAAAATATCTTTGTGTGGCGAGTCCTTGTCAGTATGACATACCTGAGGACTCAGAACCAGAAATAAATAAGCTCTCTTGATGCTTGCTCTTGCATTGTCTATACTGCCAATCAAAAAGGTGTGGTAGAAGAATGGACACGTGTAATGCCGCGTACACACGAGCGAATTGTCCGGTGTACTTAGTCCGGCAAACAATCCGGCGGATAGTCTGGCAGACTTTCTACCGAACGGACTTGGCCACACACGGACACACAGAAAGTCCGGCGTTTGCTAGCGCGATGACGTACAGCACGTACGACGGGACTAGAAAAAGGAAGTTCAATAGCCAGTAGCCAATAGCTTCCTTTTTCGTACTTGCTTCTGAGCATGCGTCATTCTTAGTCCGCCGGACTAGCATACTGACGAACGTATTGTCCGCTGAAACCCAAGTCCGGCGGAAAGATTGGAGTGCAAAACTACTTTCTAAGTCCGCCGGACTTTACGCTGGAAAAGTCAGCTGAAGCCCACACACGATCGAATGCGTTTCGGCGGACTAAGTACGCCGGACAATTCGCTCATGTGTACGCGGCATTAAATACGGTATCTGTTCATTAGCTCAACTGTTCTCTCATTCACAGTAAAGAGAAAAAACAAGCAAAACAAACAGTTTTAGCTATTTGGAAAGTTTTTCTTAAAAAACAACTGTACTTTTTCATTAAACAACAACAAACAATGTACAACCTCCAGAACGAGTCTGAAATTTCTTGTAAAGATAACTTGTCATGAAGATCTGTCTATCGAAGTTGAAAGTTTGGTTTCCGGGAGCCCAATGTTTGCAGATGGTGGTTCTAGTCTGGGGTTTTGCAGATGGTGGTTCTGGGTTTGCTGGTAGTGGTTCTGGCCCAGGGTTTATGGATGGTGGATCTGGTCTAGGGTTTGCAGATGGTGGGTCTGGTCCTTGGATTGCAGATAGTGGTTTAGGCCTTTGATTCGCAGATAGTGGTTCTGCTCCAGGGTTTGCAGATGGTGGGCCTGGTCCTGGGTTTGCACAAGGTGGTTCTGGTCCTGGGTTTGTAGATGGTGGTTCTGGTCCTGGGTTTGTAGATGGTGGTTCTGGTCCTGGGTTTGTAGATGGTGGTTCTGATCCTGAGTTTGTAGATGGTGGTTCTGGTCCTCAGTGTGTAGATGGTGGTTCTGGTCCGCATTGTGTAGATGGTGGTTCTGGTCCGCATTGTGTAGATGGTGGTTCTGGTCCTCATTGTGTAGATGGTGGCTCTGGCCCTCAGTGTGTAGATGGTGGTTCTGGTCCTGAGTTTGTAGATGGTGGTTTCGGTCCTGGGTTGTAGCTCCAACTGGGTCCTTGTTACATACGGAAGGTGAGGTCTGTGTCGGACATTTCCTTCTGGTAATATTCACCAAATCTCTCGTTCTGGGCTACGGTGAATTGGTTCTTCCAGTCGCCCCAAATTCCTAGAGGGAGGAGAGAGATGTCACATGAGGTACCATGGAGGACAGCACACTCATAATTACAAACATTGTGGTCCTGCAATTCCAGAAAACTCACCCCCACACACAGTATGCAGTTTCCCTACCGACTTTCTGGGTGGGTGTGCACAAATCATGGTCCGGTCAGTTTGCTGTCTGGTCCCACCCAGACCCCACCTCTAAAAATGCGGAGATTACCGATCCTACCCACTTTGATGGTTGTTTGGTCCCACATCAATCCATCCTACTCGTGTCCTCAAGCCTTGCATTTAATCTCTTTTTGAGTTAGTGCACATGTATAGCAACTTAAATAAAGTTGATGCTGTGATCCAGAAACATGAGCCGAGACACAACATTGGCGTGACAAAGAACCAAGATGCAGGACTGTCCCGGCAAATCCAGGACAGTTGGCATCTCTACACTGACATTGTCCTTTGTTTAGATTTTGATGCAAATAACAGTTGATTTTAAAAATATTTTTGATGTTTTTTCTTTGTGTGGACACTCATGAAAATGTTTTAGTGTATCGCAGTTCTTTTTTCCTTACACAAACTGTGATAAAAAGAACTGTGAGGAAAATCTTTAATAATGTAAAGCGTATCTAAACTCATGAACAAAAGAGGCATATAATGCAGTTTACCAGTCCTAAGATGTAGTAGCTGCATTTGTTTTAAATTTTTCCCCCCTTATAAGCACCTGGCGATCAGTAACACACTTCCTGTCCTAGGGTGACAACGCTCAGTCACTGTACTGTATTCATGGAGGAGAGGTTGTCACTCTAGAACAGGAACAGTCACAAGACACCTTCTCCTGTTCACTGCTTGAGATAAAACTGCAGTGTGCACAGGACGGCACTGGCTTTCTAGCAGGTCTACTTATCAAACAGTTTTATCAAAGCTCTTTTTGTTGTATATTAAACAGACTAAAAGGGAGCACATAGGTGAAGTGCATTATTGGAGGGTTACATACATTTTAGGTTTGATGTTGTTTTAGGATAAGGATATCTATTAACAAAAAGAATGGCTGTTAGGATTAGTGATGGCCGAACAGTTCGCCCGGCGGTCGTTTTGCGGCGAATTTCGGCTGTTCGCGGTCCGCCCGTTCGGCGGACTATTGGCGCCGTTCGCCTGGCGGACTTCCGTGTTTTTACTGTGTAAAAGAACTTTGACCTGATGACACATCCATCATGGGGTACAGGACAGCCAATTGAGACATTACAGCACATGGACACTTGGACATTCCCCCTAACTTATAAATACACCCGATCCGGCGGCCATTTTACATTCTTTCTTCTGTCACTATAGGGAGAGGTTGCTGTGTGGAGCAGGGAGAGATTCCAGTGACCCAAATCGCTAGCTATTTGGTACACAAAAGTTCTTTTCAGGACTGGTATAGGTGTTAGGTGTAGTTCAGGATAGGCAGTGCTGTGCTAGTGATTTAAAATATAAATTAAGCTTTGGCGCTAAAACCTTTTTGTGCACTGTGAATACTAAAATCATATATGAGTGTGAGATGATCTATTATCTCTGCTGGTGCTCTGGAGAATTTAAAACAAATTGCGGTGGAAACCTCTTAAAACCACTATATACGTGATGTTAAAATGCGTGAAAAAAGAAGAAAAGAGGATGTGTGTCTGTTGATTTACACCTCAAAAATGCACATATGTATTAGAAAAGTAGTGGATCAATCACATAAAAACAATTAAGAATATTACTGTGCTCGGTAAAAAAAACATACATAAACCAATATCTGAAAAATCATATGCAATATGTTCAAAGTGATAATCAAAAAGCGTTTGTGAAAGTACCCAGAAAAAATAATAATAATAGTGACAAAAAATCTTATAATGTCCAACGGAAATTTTCAAAGTCGCATCAACTGGTTGCTGGAAAAACGCATGGAACTTTCATCAAATGAGGAAGGTAGAGTAAAGTGACTAGTGCAGAAGGGTTAAATGCATTCCTCTCCGGTGCGCCACTCTGTGTTAGGAAAAAGGGATCTATATGTGCTCACCAGACAAAAAACCCTCAATGGGTTAATCGAGCAGCCACAGTATGAGCCACTGTGCAGCTTTCTTTGGGCTCTGCTTCTGCTATGCTGGGGAGATGCTTTACACTTTTCCTTCCACAGGTAGTCCGTTTAGCAATTATGCATGAAGGGAAACAGAAGTACAAACATAGTGCAATACTGTTGTTTGAACGTTTTTTTGTTTATTAAGAAGTCAGGTTACTCACAATATCCAAAGAGACAAGATCGCTTTAAAATTAGCCGCGCCGGCGTTGCTGCTTGTATACCAGTGTAAGGTACACGTTCTAGGCCACGCGTGGCCTAGAACGTGCACCTTACACTGGTATACAAGCAGCAACGCCGGCGCGGCTAATTTTAAAGCGATCTTGTCTCTTTGGATATTGTGAGTAACCTGACTTCTTAATAAACAAAAAAACGTTCAAACAACAGTATTGCACTATGTTTGTACTTCTGTTTCCCTTCATGCATAATTGCTAAACGGACTACCTGTGGAAGGAAAAGTGTAAAGCATCTCCCCAGCATAGCAGAAGCAGAGCCCAAAGAAAGCTGCACAGTGGCTCATACTGTGGCTGCTCGATTAACCCATTGAGGGTTTTTTGTCTGGTGAGCACATATAGATCCCTTTTTCCTAACACAGAGTGGCGCACCGGAGAGGAATGCATTTAACCCTTCTGCACTAGTCACTTTACTCTACCTTCCTCATTTGATGAAAGTTCCATGCGTTTTTCCAGCAACCAGTTGATGCGACTTTGAAAATTTCCGTTGGACATTATAAGATTTTTTGTCACTATTATTATTATTTTTTCTGGGTACTTTCACAAACGCTTTTTGATTATCACTTTGAACATATTGCATATGATTTTTCAGATATTGGTTTATGTATGTTTTTTTTACCGAGCACAGTAATATTCTTAATTGTTTTTATGTGATTGATCCACTACTTTTCTAATACATATGTGCATTTTTGAGGTGTAAATCAACAGACACACATCCTCTTTTCTTCTTTTTTCACGCATTTTAACATCACGTATATAGTGGTTTTAAGAGGTTTCCACCGCAATTTGTTTTAAATTCTCCAGAGCACCAGCAGAGATAATAGATCATCTCACACTCATATATGATTTTAGTATTCACAGTGCACAAAAAGGTTTTAGCGCCAAAGCTTAATTTATATTTTAGATTTCCAACCTATTCCTATTCTTAGGGACAGGTCTCAAGCACAGGCAGCTTTAACCCCTTAAGTTCATTTTTTTTTTTTTTTTTTTTTTTTTTAATTTATCTTTATTTCACTATATATATATTTTTTTCCCTTGCCTGTGTGGCGAACGGGTGGAATTTGTCCATAGCGCAATCTTATCTATTTTTTGCTGTGCTAGTGATTGTTGCAGCAGTCTGAGTGTCTTTTGTCAGTTTAGAGAAAGGGACAGGACGGTGTGTGCTGCAGGGAGAGTGAGTTTAATCATTAGCTGTTACTATCAGGTCCACAAAAGTGCTATTCCAGTAACCAGTTATTGTTCCAGCAGCCTCTGTTTTGCCAGTTTATATAGGGACAGGCAGGAAGCAGTGTATCAGGCAGTGAGGGTCAGTTTAATCAGTAGCTCTAACTATTAGTTCCACAAAGGTTCTTTTCAGGACTGGTATCAGTGGTATGGTAATAGGCTTGTACACGTATAATATTCTTTCTTCCAAATATAGAAAGCATATTATACTTGACTGCTGCCCTTCTGCTGCAGTCTGCTAATCATTCACAACTCACTTGTTCCACAAAGCTCTTTATCAGGACTGGTAACTTGGTCTGTCTAGGGTGCTACAGTACATAGGGTTGAGTGAGGTACAGTCTGCTATTCTATAAGGACTGGTATCGGTCCACAATACATAGGGTTGAGGTGCACTACTGCTGACCGCTGCCCTATACTGCAGCAGTCCTTCATCGGTATAGGGACTGATGTACAGTCTGCTAATCACTCACACACAACCTACCTGGTCCACAAAGCTCTTTATCAGGACTGGTAACATGGTCTGTCTAGGGTGCTACAGTACATAGGGTTGAGTGAGGTACAGTCTGCTATTCTATAAGGACTGGTATCGGTCCACAATACATAGTGTTGAGGTGCACTACTGCTGACCGCTGCCCTATACTGCAGCAGTCCTTCATCAGTATAGGGACTGACGTACAGTCTGCTAATCACTCACACACAACCTACTTGTTCCACAAAGGTCCTTATAAGGACTGGTAACTTGGTCTAGGGTGCTACAGTACATAGGGTTGAGTGAGGTACAGTCTGCTATTCTATAAGGACTGGTATCGGTCCACAATACATAGGGTTGAGGTGCACTACTGCTGACCGCTGCCCTATACTGCAGCAGTCCTTCATCGGTATAGGGACTGACGTACAGTCTGCTAATCACTCACACACAACCTACTTGGTCCACAAAAGTCCTTATAAGGACTGGTAAGGTATATAGGGTGCTACAGTACATAGGGTTGAGTGAGGTACAGTCTGCTATTCTATAAGGACTGGTATCGGTCCACAATACCTAGGGTTGAGGTGCACTACTGCTGACCGCTGCCCTATACTGCAGCAGTCCTTCATTGGTATAGGGACTGAGAGCTTTGTCACAGGGTCATTTAAAAAATGACATGCAGAGGAAGGGGCAGGCCCTTCCGCAGGGGTGGTAGGGGTAGGGCAGGAGCAACAGGCTTGAGCCAAAGTGGGAAGTTGCAGAAGGTGCGTTCAATTACTTTAAAGGACGCACCAGACTTGGTTGAATGGCTCACTCAGCTTTACTCTTCTGCACCCTCCTCATCCTCTCGATCTGCACCCTCTTCTTCACTCTCTGCTTCATCCTCCTGGGGCTGCTTATTATGAGGGGCTCCCACCATCCCTGTGCTATGCTCATTATGAGGGGCTCCCACCATCCCTGTGCTATGCTGACTTCCTCCTGGGGCTGCTTACGGTGCAGGTGTCAGTGCTGTATATCACGGTGCTGATGTCAGTGCTCTCTGTCACAGTGCTGCTGTCAGTGCTGTATATCACGGGTGCTGGTGTGAGTGCTTTATGTCACGGTGCTGATGTCAGTGCTCTCTATCACGGTGCTGCTGTCAGTGCTGTATATCACGGTGCTGCTGTCAGTGCTTTATGTCACGCTGCTGATGTCAGTGCTCTCTATCATGGTGCTGCTGTCAGTGCTGTATATCACGGTGCTGGTGTGAGTGCTTTATGTCACGCTGCTGATGTCAGTGCTCTCTATCACGGTGCTGTTGTCAGATGACTCTATCACGGTGCAGGTGTCATTGCTGTATGTCACGCTGCTGATGATCATCTCCTGCACCCTCTTCTTTGCCTACCCTGGTCCCTGACCTTCCCTCTCCTCCATTGCCTTCATGCGCTCCACAGTCCTGAATTGTCACAACAATTTCCCATATAAAAAAAGAATGCTTGTAGTTGTCGATCCCAGATTCACCTCATACATGTGTTATGTCATTGGCCATGTGGTGGGACTATTTGTGCACAGCTAATAGTTATTTTGTGGCTGAAAATTTGACCTATAGGTTTGCGAAGTTCGCCTCCCATTGGAGTCAATGGGGCCCGCCGCGAACGTTCCGGTTCGCGAACTATCGGCCGCGTTCGCGGTCCACGTTCGCGAAACGTCCCGTCGGAAGTTCGTCCATCACTAGTTAGGATAGAAAGATCTGACAAACCCAAAACTGTGTGGAGAGAATGGGGGAGTCATACTGAACCTAGTGCCACCCTCATTTTCCACAGAATTCACAAGTTGGTACCAAAATTTTGAGGAAACACAATCCAGCTTTAGACAAAAAGCAGACGTGTCATAAATCTCCACTGCAATACTCATCTTTGAGTATGTTTCTAATTTATACTTAACTGAACTTCCAAAGCCAAAACTCCTGCTACAGTAGAGTTATCTTCATAAAAATTTGTTACACTAAAGTATATTAAAATGCCAATTAGTTAGACACCAAACACATATATGTTACAAGAATCAGAAGGCTAATGAGGCATATTAGATCTCCTAACAGAAACATATAGAATATCTACATCATATTTGGTATCTAACAAATTGTAAGTTTATTCTGCTAAACAATATCTTAATTGTGTTCTGCTAAACAATATGTTGATTCTAAAATCTTGTCAGATGGCAATATAAATCTATTTTGGATAGTTGGCTATAGGGATCTTTGCCCCCTCAAATATAATGTAATACTCTCCAGACCACTACAGCACCCCCTTGGACCCTTTGAATTTGTAGAGCTGGCTTTGCGACAACCTCTCCATGGGCAAGAGAAGATGATTGTATTTGGCTTTCTTTTTACATGAAAACTTCCAAGGGTATTAGGAGTCACTTTTTCTAATGGCCATTGACTCTTGCAAACATCAGGCTAGACTTTAACACCATACACACTATTAGATTTTATGCAGATTTTTGTCTTCAGATTTACCAAATCCATGTAGTGCAAAGGCCTGCCTGATTTAAACTTTAAACTCTTAAGGTCTGACCTCATATTATATGGTTTTGGTAAATCTGAAAACAAAAATATGCAGAAAATCTAATAGCGTGTATTGGGCTTTACTCTGCAAGTGAATGGGATTCTGCACATAACCAAAGACCAGACAAAATTTTCTTAAAGCGGAGGTCCACCCTAAAATAAAAAATTACATTAATATTCTAAAAAAAATATCTAAAAACAATTTGAAAAAAAAATTTTTTTTTTTACTTAACAGAAACCCCTGTTGCTAGGCAGTCCTCCTTATCCACCTCTTGCTATTCTGCGGCACTTCCTCCTCCTCGGCGAGCTGCCCCGTTGTCTTCTGGGACATGTGTGTTTCCCAGAAAACACCAGCCCATTTACGAAGCGCTGCGCAACTCGCACATGTGCAGTAGGAAACAGGCAGTGAAGCCGCAAGGCTCCACTGCCTGTTTTCCTTTGTTAAGATGGAGGTGGCGGCAAACGAGCCAATAGACAGATCGGCCTGGGGGGTGGGGGGGGTGACATTGCGGGCTCCCTGGACAGGTAAGTGTCCTTACTAAAAGTCAGCAGCTACAGTGTTGGTTTAAAAAAAAAATCGCGGCTGGACGCTTTAACTATTTTTTCACTTTAAATCCCTTTTATTTTTGCGGTTGCTCATGTCTATCTTGTGATATTTTTCTTGTAAATTTTTCCTGCACCATTGTTCTTTTCATTATTTTATTAAAACTATATTTTCAAAAAGATGAAAATTTATTTCTGGATGCTCTAATTAAAGAGATTACAGAATGTTGCCCCTGTAATGAGCTACCATAGTTTAAGCTACGTTACATTCCCGTCTGGATGTGGCAGCGAATGATACAGACATTTTCTGTATCTGCATTGCAACAGCAGATGCAACGAACAGTGCATGTTTCCATTAAAACATGTGATGGAGGCTACCGTGTGCAATTATATAGGCTCAGTTAATCTGCTCCAGTGACAATCACTTACAGTCTGCTGGTGCTTAGGTTGTTCTCCCAGAGCAGGAAAATCTCTGCACAGGTGGGGTTACTGTTGTTATGAGATGAAGTTATCCTTTAATAAAAAAAAGGGCCTGTCATGGTTATGCAATAGTTTGTCTGCTTACCTGTTCCCATGTGTTCATCTAGAGACCAGCCGACCCTCAGCTGTCTGCTTTTGTAATCCATCCTCTGGCATGGCTCCACCCTAGCTCATATCAGAGAGCTCTATATTAACCTGTGCACTGCAGGCCAGCCTTGCTGATCAACCTTTGTGTGTTAGCTTCCTGTTACCTGCCGTGTGCTCTTCTGTTGTTCCGTTACCGACTTTGGCGTGTCCTTGACTATCCCTGTTTGCCTGTGATCCTGACCTTTTGGCGTGTCCCTCACTATTCCCGTCTGCTTGTGGCCCCGACCTTGGCTTTGTCCTTCACTATCCCTATCCTCCTGTTGCCTACTGTGGGTGTGAGCTGGGGGACCCTGGGGGTTTCGACCTGGAGCCAGTTGCAGCCAAGTCCATCCTCACCACTAGAGGCACTGGTGAACACCTGCTGGCTCTTAGACTCCGCACCCTAGGGAATCTTACGCTCTAACCCCAGTGGGGTCTGTCCCCCGTCTGCAGCAGTCAGCCGTAGGGTCTACAACCTTGCGGTGCACTCCTGATCCCTACGGTGTGCATCTGTCACCTTGCCTCAAGGTGACCTGACAGGGCTATTTATTTATTGATTTTGTTTGTTGTTATCTTTGTATTTTTTGCTTTTATTCTTTAATTTAAGCCAACTATTTTAAATTGAACATAACTATTCATATACACAATGCACTAACCAATCAAGAAAGTGTGGGGAGCAAAGAAGTAGCACAATGACTACATAAAGGGCAGACGTGGTTATGTTATTATTATTATTATACATGATTTATATTGGGGCAACAGTTTGCGCAGTGCTTTACAACATATGGGCAGACAGTACAGTAACAATACAATTCAATACAGGAGGAATCAGAGGGCCCTGCTCGTTAGAGCTTATGATCTAGGAGGTATAATAATAATAATCTTATGCTTAGATTTTCTACTCCAGTCAAATTTGCATGCTGATTATTAGATTGACTTTCTTTTGCATATAATTGGCCATTCATGTATGTCTCTGCAATGAATTAACATAATTTTTTGTTGATTTTGCCAATACTTGTTTAATTAAGGAAACAAAAAAACAACATAAGAAAGATTGCTAAAGCTTACCTTTCCTCATAAATGGGGATATTGAGTGATCCATGAATGGGAAGGTACTATAGTTGGCCATGGGGTTGTCCTTCATAGCCTGGAAGGAAGTGTTCTTGTGTATTCTTTCCACAATTTCTTCAGGAAGTTCCTGATTAATGAACTTCATCACCTTTCTGATTTCACGTTTTGGGTCCTAACCAAAGAGATTCGGGGAGAGTCAATAAGATTAAATTTTTTGTTATAGGTTAAGAGTAGGGCTGCAACTAACGATTATTTTCATAATCGATTAGTTGGCCGATTATTGTTTCGATTAATCGGTTAATAACCTTTAAAAAAAAAAAAAGTGTGTGAAATTGACGTTCATTTTCAATCGCAGTGACAGGAAAATTTGGAAATAGAAAACTGCTTAGTCAAAGGAATTTTCAGACAGTGTATGTGGTTTTCATTCAGAAATTACATTAGTTTTAAAAACGGAATGTTAAAAACAAGTGAAAATTTCAAACAAAATTCTTTCATTCAGCGAATGTACAAAGATTTTTCGTCTGAATATTCTCATCTGAAAATTGATCGGTGTGGCCAGCATAAGGCTCGGTACACACCTATGCAGTTTGCTTTTGATCTGTTTCTGCCGTGCTTTTTGCTGTGCGTTTTTGATTTCTGCGCACGTGATTTTACTGCAATTTGAGTTTTTGCGTTTTTTTTGGGCAGATTAAAAAATACAAATTGCTTCAAAAATGCATTACATGCTTTTCTACAGCTTCTCCATTGAAGTATATTGAACCAAAGAAACACCGTTTTTCTTTTAAAAGTCCCTGACCCTTTCCAAATACGCAGCGGTTGAAAAAAAGCACAGCTATGAACGTGTCCCATAGGAAACCATGTAAATGAACTGTAGTGCGTTTCTGCAAAAAACACCAATAAACACATAGATGTGAACCAGGCCTAAGACATTTAGTAACATAATGGGGTTAAAAATACTAAAATTAGCCCTTTATAGTAAAAAAAAATAAAAAATAAAAAAGCAGATAATCACTACTGGAAGGGGTTCATTTTTTTACTGTAGAACTGTGAAAGTAATATTTACAGTAGTGATTATTTGCTCTTTTTGTACTAGAAAGGACTCATTTTTTATTTATTTTTTTAACCCCATTATGTTACTGGTCGATTAATCGATTATGAAAATAGTAATCGATTAATTTCATAATCGATTAGTTGTCGATTAATCGATTAGTTGTTTCAGCCCTAGTTAAGAGTTCTCCAGATGATGGCAAGACAAAGTCAAGTTACCTCCAACATGTCCTCGTAGAACAAGTACAAGATCTTGTGTTTTTTCCTCATTTCCCACCAGCCCTTCACATGTTTGGCCCATGACCCAAAAGCAACTGCCGGACAAAGCAAAATGTTGGAGAGAATGGCCATGAAAGAAAAGTAAGAGAACATTAGAAACGTCTTCAAAATGCCTAAGCATGTCTGTCTATTCCACGGTTGCAGAACATGGTCATTTCATGGGAACTATCAGTTTCTAAGAGCCCAACTACTGACTCACGTACCATTACCCTCCATGTAGGTATTTAGATATTCATCCCACGTCCCAGGTTCTGGATGTCCATAGGCCATTCTGTAGAAGTGATAGTACGATACCGCCACATCCTTTGCATTCCTAGCCACGTAGATCATCTAGAAAAAGGTGGTGATGCCTTTTATATCTTTGTTTTCAATGTAAGAAATGTCACGTAGAAATGTCACTCTCGAGACTAATGCACACTAATACACACGACCGGACTTTTCGACAGCAAAGGTCAGACGGAACGAATCCGTCGGACAATTCGATCATGTGTGGGCTTCATCGGACCTTTGCTGTCTAAAAATCAGACGGACTTTAGAAATAGAACATGTTTCAAATCTCTCCGCCTGAACCAATTCCTATCGAGAAATCAGTTTGTCTGTATGCTAGTCCGACGGACGAAAACCGACGCTAGGGCAGCTATTTGCTACAGGCTATGAACTTCCTTATTCTGGTCCGATCGTACGTCATCACGTTCAAATCCGTCTGACTTTGATGCGATTGTCCTTGGCCAAGTCCGTTCGTTCGGAAAGTCCGTTGAAAGTCCGCCGGGAAGACCGTTGGACCTAGTCTGCTGGAAAGTCCGGTCGTGTGTACACGGCATAAGGAAGACAAATAATTTGGTAAAGCCCCACACTTGAGCCTTGCTTAGTATTGCACTTTAAATGCTAATCTGGAGAGCTTTCTTGAAGCCTTTAAACCACCCATGCGAAGCAGTCTGGTATTTTGGAATTCAGATCTTGCAATGGGGAAAACCTATCCTTACCATATTGCCAAAATTAAATTTAGGGTTGCCCTACTGACTATGCCAGACAACGGCAAGCAAAGGGCCACATTTTGGAGATCACTGCCCTAGACTGTTCATTTAGCCTAAAAGAGTGACTGCTACTGTGTGCCTGGCGGCCTCTGCATTGAATAGAGAAAAAAACCTTGGCCTGCCCCTACAGAGGTGAGCTCTACATGTTGACTAATAACTAACTCAAATTCTAACAAATTCTAAATACAAAATACGACAGATACTCAAAAAAAAAACAAGCAAACCTTGCAGTTCTTTTCCCAGAAGCTCTTCGGAAGAACGTCTGCCTGAAGGTGCGTCTTAATCACACGTGGGGAGTCCAATTTGTTCAGTATCTCAGTTGCTGGAAGGAAAAAAAAGATTAGAAGGAAAATAAGTAGTAATAGGAAAAGAAGGTTAGAAGTAAAAAAAAAATTGGGAGAAAGAATCTTGTGATTGCAAATTTTATTCCATGAAGTTCCAGCTCTCACCAGCTCCAGAAGGGAGGACAAAACATAATAATAGCTCTCGGTGACTATGGCCGACTCAACCACCCAAAGAGAAAAACTTTCCTCTCTGACCCCACAGGGCAGTCACGTAAAAATATTACTTTCAGTACAATTATTTGAAATATTATTAGTATTTACAATGGTGGAGACTCTTGTAAAAAAAAACAAAAAAAAAAACATGCAAACAATTTTTCAATTCTATTCTTGATTTTGCTAGGGCTTTCCTTGTGCATTCTTTGATTGGACGAGGCGGAGACGGCGACGTCATCCACCCCTACTTTTCACCTCGTTCAATCAGAGAAAGCCTTGTATTCAGTGGAAAATATACAGGAGGTTCAAGTACCCCCACGTGTTCAGTAAGGTCACTTGAGCTCCGGAAAGGTTTTACTCCTTTCACGACCAGAGCATTTTTTTGCTATTCAGCACTACGCTACTTTAAAGCAGACCTTCGGTCGTTTTTTCATCTTTCCATCTATTAAATCTTCTGCCCTTGTTGTTTTAACTTTGTATAGTAAAAAAAAAAAAAAAAAATCTGCCATTCAATACCTTATACAGCCCTCTTCCTGTCTCTTGTCTGGTCATTAGTCTAGGCTTATGACATCATACACAGCTTTCTCTCTTTCACTCTAGTGAGAGTTTGCCAGGAAGGGAGGGGGGATGAGTCATAAGAGGCCCGATGAGAGCTGCAGAGCTGGAGGCGTGCCTCTGTGTAAATCCAGGAAGTGAACAGGCAGCGGCTTCAGCTGCCCACAGTTAAAATGGTTGCAGCCGGACTTAGTGGAGGGAGAATTCTGCAGCATATTTAGCAAATACAGAATCACAGTATATATAAAATAATATGCAAAGTGGTTGGAGGGAAGCTTCAGAATGGCAAAGATCTTTTTATTACAAATTATGTGAGCAGACTGCAGTTCCTTTTTACTGGTAATTGTCATGCAACACTGTACCCACATGAAAATTATATCCTTTTTTTTTTCACACAAATAGAGCTTTCTTTTGGTGGTATTTGATCACCACTATTTTTTTTTATCTGTTATTTATATTATTATTTATATTTATTTATAAACGAATGTTCTGTTAGAAAACATATCCAATATATTATAAGACATGGAACTACTCAGTTTCTGAACCTTTCCGAGGTCAGCCAAAGTGTCCTCAGCCTTTCTGGCCGTTTCCAAGGCTCTCCGCCCCCCCCCGCCCCACCTTTGGCCGCATGTGGTATTGCATGCCATTGAATTCAATGCAGAAAAAATGATTTTAGTTTCCATTGACTTCAATGGGGAAACTCGCTTTGATATGCGAGTACTTTGGATTACGAGCATTATCCTGGAATGGATTATGCTCGTAATCCGAGGTTCCACTGTACTAGTAATGGCAGTTATAGTGTGACTGTGATAATGTGGTGGGAAGTCTGGCACTAACTGACACATGCTGGTGACACTAAACAGTGATAAGTGATAATACTGTACCCTGTAGCATACCTCCCTTGCGATGGGAATGAGGGACACCTATTAGTAAAAGTATGTAGGCATAGGTCACACACCCTGTCACGTCCCCTTAAAGGAGAATTGTACAAATAAAGGATTAGTTAAACCCACAAGTGATTTTTATTTTGCTACTACTATTGGCTTTTGAAATTTACAAATGCAGCAATTTAAAAGTTGGATGAAAAGTTTAGCACTGGGAAACACTTTTTGTAAGATAAATAGTACATTTTATACACAACTATATAGATCAGACCAAAATGAGGAGGAATGAGGGACAGAGGGATTTTGTCCAAAACCAGGGACAGTCCCTCGAAATCAGGGACAGTTGGGAGCTGTTCTGTACTAATGGCACTGGCTGGGTGAAAGGAGTGATCAGAAGACAATCAAGGGGTTAATTGCGTGCCCAATAAGTGTATTTAAAGGGAAGGTCCGGTAAAAAAAAAAAATTTAAAGTCAGCAGCTACAAACACTGTAACTGCTGACTTTTAATAAGGAAACTTACCTGTCCAGGGAGCCCGCGATGTTAACCGCCCACGGCAGATCCGTCCACTGAATCGGGTGCTGGCACCACCATCTTAACGAAGGGAAACAGGGAGTGGAGCTTTGCGGCTTCACTACCCGTTTCCTACTACGCGAGTCACGCGGCGCTTTGTGCATGGGGCGCTCTGCGTTCTGGGACACACACAGTTCTCAGAACACACCGCGCTCCATTCCCCTGAAGACAACGCGAGGAGGAGAAGACTGAAGATCACCGCGGTGTAGGAAGTGGCAGATTAGGACGATCTGCCTAGCAACAGCCATTTTTGGTAAGTTAAAAAAAAAAATTCTATTTTTTATTTTTTTGGGAGAATTTTTTTTGGGAGAATCCAGCCAGATCTGAATATTGTATTTACCAACACGCAGATCTCTGTGCTGTGATTGGCCACAGCCAATCAGCAGGTATACAGCCAAAATGATTGGCTGTAACCTGCTGACAAACTCGTGCTGTATCAAATTACAGCACAGGTTATGGCATGCGTATCACTAAACTAGGAAGCTTCTGGGGCTGTCAGCTGCCAGCAGTAAATGTGTTGCTGGTGGTCAGCAAGAGGATACAGAAGACAAGTCACTGAGCAACACCTGGAATAGACCAGTCCAGCAGCTCACTGGATGTGAGATATGAAGAATCAAATGTAAGCAAACGAAACCAATGCAAGTTTAAAAAAGAAAGATAACTCTTGAAGTTCACATTTAATGCTATAGAATATAAAGAGATTTTACAATTTGTTGTGTTAACCTGGTGTGGACAAATACCTGGGGGAATTCCAGGGCCACCGCTCTCCATGAAAGGCACGCGCTCAAATATGGCTCCTTTCTGACTCTTCTCCATGTCTCCCCCATTCATGATGAGATCTACGATCTTGCTCACCCATGTGGTCCCTGCAAATATTAAACATATTAAGGGGTCCACTTCTAAAAGCAAAATTTGCATGGCCATCCATCTGTCAAATCTGCGATTCCCTCGCAATTCCTGGCGTAACATCATCTTTCACATTATACCAAAAAATTGGGCTAACTTTACTTTTTTTTTTTATAAAGTGCATTTTTCCCCCCCAAAAATGCGATTCCAAGACCGCTGCGCAAATACAGTGTGACATAAAATATTGACGACCACCATTTTATTTAATAGGGTCTCTGATTAAAAAAAATATATATATTTAATGTTTGGGGGTTCTAAGTAATTTTCTAGCAAAAAATACTGATTTTAACAAAAAAGACTTAGGCCCCTTTCACACGGGGCGGATCCACTCAGCGGACTGTGCTAGTTCAGTGGGAGATCACTCCATTGATCTCCGCTGAGCCGGCAGATGACAGGCCCGTCTCTGCTCACTGAGCGGGGAGGAGCCTGTCAGAGCTGAAGAAAAGATGATCCGCACTCCGGTGATTGCTCTTAAAAAATGTTGTACTGTATTTATCAGTGTATAACACGCATCGGCTTATAACACGCACCCCAAGTTTAGGAGGGAATTTTAAGGAAAAAAATATTTTTGGAGGGAAGTTTAAGGAAAAAAAAAACTTACGTTTAAATGCCCATCAATGCAGCCTTATCATTGTCCATCTGCAGCCTTGACCACCATTGCAGCCTTGTCAGTGTCATTTGCAGCTTTGTCATGCAGCCTTGTCCACCATTGCAGCCTTGTCAGTTTTATTTGCCTCTTTTTTTTTTTTAAATGCCGCCGACGAGATACAGAGCTGGATGTCCTGTGTATCTCGGCGGTGCGCGGTAGTTCTCGGCGGACTCCGGCCGCCTTTGGCTCTTCTCGGCAGCCTCCGGCCACCTTCGGCTCTTCTTGGCAGCTTTCAGCCGTTCTTGGCAGCTTTCGGCCGCCGAAAGCCGCCGAGAATGGACGAAGGTAGCCGAAAGCCGTCGAGAATGGCCGAAGGTAGCCGAAAGCCGTCGAGAATGGCCGAAGGCAGCCGAAAGCCGTAGAGAAGAGCCGAAGGCGGCCGAAAGCCACACAGAGGCTCAGAACTGCGGGGGATTGGCGTATAACACGCACCCACGATTTTCCCCTGCTTTTAAAAAGGGAAAAAGTGTGTGTTATACGCCGATAAATACAGTATTTATTAACAAGCCACAGTGACCAAACGCAAATACAAAAGGTTGACGCGTTTCGGCCTTTAAGGCCTTAGTCATAACCTGTCAGAGCCCCCTGCTGATTTCTATGGGGAGATCGGACGAGAACAGACAGCATGTCCGTTTTTATTAGATCCCATCCGATCCCCCAGACGGATGGTGAACGTCTCGCCATACGCCTGTTTGAGCGGATCGGATGGAAGGTGGGTGTCAGCTGACATCTGCCTGCCCATAGAAGTCAGTGGGTGGCCTGCTCAGGTCCACCTGTCCATTTTTCAGACAGATCTGGGCTTGTCGTGTGAAAGGGTCCATAGTCTTTAACCATGTAAGGACCGGGTTTATTTTTAGGTCTCGATGTTTGCAAGCTAAAATCATATTTTTTTTGCTAGAAAACTACTTGGAACCCCCAAACATTATATATATATATTTTTTTTTTTCTAACACCCTAGAGAATAAAATGGTGGTCGTTACAATACTTTTAATAATTTGCTCAGCAGTCTTACAAGCACACTTTAAAAAAAAAAATACACCTTTTTTAATTAAAAAATAAGATAATAGTAAAGTTAGCCCAATTTTATTTTATATTGTTAAAGATAATGTGAGGCCGAGTAAATTGATACCCAACATGTCACGCTTCAAAATTGTGCCCGCTCGTGGAATGGCGACACACTTTTACCCTTAAAAATCTCCATAGTCAACATTTAAAAATGCCTACAGGTTACCAGTTTTGAGTTACAGAGGAGTTCCAGGACTGGAATTATTGCTCTCGCATTAAAGATCACGGTGATACCTTACATGTGTGGTTTGAACACCGTTTTCATGTGCGGGAGCTACTAGCGTATGCGTTCACTTCTGAACGCGAACTCGGGGGGACAGGACGTCTAACTTTTCTTATTTATTTAAGTTTTTTTTTTTTTTTTACATAATTTTTTTACATAAATTAATGTCACTTTTATTTCTATTACAAGGAGTGTAAACATCCATTTTAATAGAAAAAAAGCATGACAGGACCTCTTAAATATGAGATCTTGGGTCAAAAAGACCTCACATCTCATATTTATACTAAAATGCAATAAAGAAAAAAAACTGTAATAAAAAAATAAAAATAAAATAAATTCTCATATAAGAACATTGGGCGGAAGTCACGTTTGACATGGCTTCCACCAGTCAATCCTATGGAGCCGAGTGGGGTCCATCTTCCCCTCGGCAGCCAGCCAAATAGGGGAGAAGACGCGATTGCCTCTGCCGCTACCGACGGCTCCGATAAGCGGCGGCGACCACCGGAGCCCCCGAAAAAAGTGATCTCGCAGCGAATCCGCCACAGAGACTGCTTTTATCTGAAAGCGGATCGCCCACTGAAGAAGAGGATACCGGGGTTATGGCAGCCAGCTGCTGCCATAACAACGGTATTCCTCTTCAAACAGCCAACGTATAACGACAGCAGGTGGTCCATAAGTAGTTACCGTTAAACTGACCTCATTTGCAGACTGAAGTTCATCCTTTTGATCTTAAAGTACAAAATGATACATTGTTTCTTTTTATCTCTCAGCACTGAGCAATGTTGTGATAAACTTTGCCGGCTGCTCTTTTTTTTTTTTTTTGACAGCTGTGAGTGAGTAGAGAATGGCTCTGCACTTGTTACATGAATCGTGGAAATGCTGGATTAGGATCGTGAGTGGGATTAAATCGAGATCGCGATGGTGCAGCTCTACAATAATAATTGAACAAGATGAAGTTAGAAGCTGATTGGCCACCATGCGCAGCTACACCAGATTTTGTACTCTCCAGTTTTAGTAACAAAGACGTATGTATTTCCTATATTCCTCAGCACCACCTAGTGGCCATGATACAATATTTTACTACTGCCCAAAATAAAAGAACATTTGTTCATAAAAAAAAATAGTCTAAAGAACATTGATTTTTTTATTTTTTTGTCCAATTTGCACAGGATGAATATACCTACAGATTCACTGGAGGAATGGCTATGCAATTTTTTGAAATAAATAGAACCCATATGTGTATACATTTACCACAATGCTGGTAGACCAGAGCTGGAATATTATATAAAGTGTAAGTTAATGTTTGCACCTTTTTGTCTCTTAAATGTATTACATTTTTTATTTATTTATAAAAATTGGCCTGACCGGATTTTGGATAGGTGGCTATCAGCAGATCATCTTCTCGGGCCTGGAACTTCACAACGTTGTCCCAGTTGGCTGCAAAAGGACCGAGGGTGGGCATCCCATCCACCCATATGAGTGGGGGGCGCATAAGTGACTCCAAGTCTTCTGGGGAAATGTTGGAAAGAGTCATTGTGTGCTGTGCCATTTACTTGTCCAATAAAACACCTTGAAAGTCGTCAATGCCTAGAAATTTGAAACGGGTAATGATAATTAAAAAAAAAATTATTATTGAGATATATGAGAATAATATAGGCTTAATGCAAAAATGTTATCAATATATGTTAATTTTCTAAATTGCTTGTTTTGATATAAAACTCTATATGTATATGGGGCCAGCCAGAGGTGTGACAAGAGCCTTCAAGGCCTGAGTGCAAGAAACCATTAAGGGCCTCCTGACCCTCAGCAGGGGGCCCTTCTCTTTGAGTCCAGGGCCCTTACCTCCGAACCCAGTGGCAGAACACCAGGGCCCAGTCGTAAGTGCGACCTTTGCGACCCTGGTAGTTCCGCCACTCTAGTGTCAGTAGTTTTTTATTTTTTATCATTTTATTATTATTTGATTTTTTTTTTACAATATTATTCTTTACTATTTTATTTACAATTTCTAAGAAGCCCCGTTGGGTAGCTTTGGTGAGATATCTGGGGTCTAAACAGACCTCTGATATTTCTCCTTTGAAACAGAGACAGGAGATTGAGGACACAGCCCCCAATCTCCATCTCTGTAGGCTCAGCTGTACATAATGAATGGACAGGAATAGCTCTGTACAGAGCTTCCTGTCAATTCATAAACTGAAGCATAGTAAACACAGTTTACTACACTTCGGTTATGAATGAACAAAATCAGTGATTGGTACCAATTGGACATTTTAGACAAGGAAGATGCCGGTAAATGAGATATGTACTGGGCCATTCCCCACTCTGCATCCTGACAGAAGGGGGGGGGGGGGCAGGAAAAGGTACAGGAGGGACCTGAGTAGAGCATGAATATTGGAGAAGAGTGGGGGGGGGGAGGGCGGAAGAGAGCACAGGGACTGCAGAGTTGCCTGGGGGGGGGGGGGCTTTGGGGGGTTGTGGAGAGCATGGGGACCTGAGAACAGTTAACAGGGGACCAGGGAGGAGCACGGGGACTGGAGAAGAGTGGGGGGGGGAGATATCACAGGGACTGGAAAAGAGAGGGGGGTGGGAGAGGGCCAGGGACTGGATAGGTGCTGGAGGGGGGGGGGGTGGAGAGCATGGGGACCGGAGAACAGTTAACAGGGGACCAGGAATGAGCACGGGGGCTGGAAAAGAGTGGAAAGGGGTAGGGAGATAGCACAGGAACTGGAGAAGAGCAGGGGGCGGGAGAGGGCCTGGGACTGGATAGGTGCTGGGGAGGGGGCAGGGTGGAGAGCATGGGGACCAGAGAACAGTTACGAGGGGACCAGGGAAGAGCACAAAGACTGGGGAAGGGGGGCATGGAGAGGGCACAGAATTTGCAGTGGAAAATTACAGGGGAACCAGGAGAGAGCAGAGGGGACGCGGGCAACAGAAGGAAGCTGGACAGGAGGGGCAGAATATAGGAATGCTGATGCCCTCTATGTTCCTCCTGCAGCTGCTGAATTCCTGCAAGAGGCAGAGGAGGAGAAGTAGGCATTCAGCGTCTGCAGGAGAAACATGGAGGGCATTGGTTCTTCTATATGACTGGGTCTCTGTGCTTTTCTATGCAATGCAGGCAGATCATGGCTGGTGGGAGGGGCCAGCAAGGTGCTGTACACAGACCCCTGAAAACATCCCATCACCCTGTCTCAGTACTCCTCCCAGGAGCCCCCAGTCCTGATGCAAGCAATGGGTTAGCTCTTGGGAGGGGTTATGCATATATTAAAATGCCTTGCTGGGTGGATGTCAATCTGAGTGGGTGTTCCTGGGCAGGCTACATTTGCACACGGGCCACCCTAGGTAATGCCCAAGTGTGAGGCTGAGCCTCACTGATTGAAAGAACTGACATCCAACAAATGAAAGGAGCAGGAAAGAGACAGCCATGCTGGGAAGAAAAGCAATAAGTGATGTTGAATGTCCTCCTGTCAGGAAATAGGGCAGGCTTTAACTTTCTGCAACTTCTAATGCACATCGTGAGAAGCTCAAAGTGTGCAGTGAAATCAGAGTAACCACTGAGACTGGCTGCAGCCATTTTAACTGTGGGCAACTGAATCTGCTGTCTGTTCACTTCCTGGATTCACATAGACACAGACAGACACTCTGCAGCTCTCATTGGCCCTCTTATGACTCACCCACCCCCCCCCCCCCCCTTCCTGGCAAACTCTCACAAGAGAGAGCTGTACATGATGTCATAAGCCTAGGCTAATGACCAGACAAGAAACAGGAAGTGGGCTGTATAAGGGATTTACCGGCAAGAAGGATGCACTGACTCCATGATAGATGTCTATTAAAAAGAGGTGAAAATCACATGCCCTCATGCACAACCAGTAGAGATGGGTGTGTACAGAAATAAAATAATCAATACAAACCTCTGGAAATTTGAAAGGTGTATAAAGGTGTACTACAGGTCAATGCTAAAAAATAGCTCAAAATCTTAATTTACCAAACAGACAAAATGTAGGATTATAGTGATCTATTATATTCAAATTTCTAGACTTTGCTCATGTAATTATCATTTTGATCAGAGTGCCCAGCCCACACCCAGCTTCTGGCATTATGCCATGACTGTCTGTGACCTTTGTAACCAATGACCAAATGTGCTTGGATTTGATTCACTGGTGATTTGGTGAACTCATCATTAAATGTGGCAAAGTGCAAACTTTATTGCAAACACCATTGAAGGCAATGGGAGGTGAATGTTGAAAATCAATTCTAGCCATTTTCAAAGTTAATAGGCAAGAGATAGTCAAACAAATGGCATGGGGAGCTGGACCCAGAAGCCAGTGTCCAAATAAACGCAAATCAATCTCCAGGACCAGATGGCTTACACCCAAGAGTCCTCAAAGAACTTGGCGTGGTTATAGTCTGTTTTTCCTAATTTTTATGGAAAGCTTACTGGTTGACCACATATGGTTATCACATATGGCTATAGACCTATTATGCTCAATAATGTCCTAAAAAAACAAAAAAGTTAACAAAACCAAAAAACAGCTTAGGTTCCCCCTAAAATGCATACCAGACACAAATCCAAGTGCCGGGCCAAAAAAGGGAGGGTAAGTGAGCATTCAAACCCTTCCCCTTTACCTTGAGTCATACAAGGCCAAATGACCTCAACATCAGGACGGTGTCTTGAAGGCACCATTTCATAATAGTAATGTGTTTTTTTTTCTATTGAAAAAGCCCATGGCGTGCAAAACACACCCAAAAAACTTCCACCCGGTGCATAAAAAAAGTGCACACACATAAAGAGTGAAACACTAAAAAGTGCAGACGGGTGCCTGATGTCCTCCAAAAGAAGGACCATACCCTGATCCCCCGGGGCGTTAGGCTCCAGACAGGGACTGAGGTACCAGACTCAACAAGTGGTCTCCCAGACAAAACCGGGAGACCTCCTTTCCCCGGGAGGACTGCCGAAACAGAACCGTGTTAATTGGAATAAGGGCCTCATCCCCACAATGCTGGTCTGGTGGGGGTCTTGGGGGAGGGGGTGTGTGACAGACCTAGCCAGGACAGAGGCTTTTGGAGAGGACTAAATGTTAGCCTCTTTCCCACTGATCATGGGCCCTGGCATTTGGGGGAACGGTGCTCTTTGTGAGAAGGTTTTCTTGGATTTGCCCAGAGACTCTTCTTGGTTGTTAATTATGAACAGTAGATGGTCATTGACAGAACTGATCACATTGACCTCCGGAGACCGACTGTCTGGTCACCCAGGCTGCCTTGAGTTCTGTCTTAATTAACATGTTAATTATGTAATTGTTGCTATGGGGGGGGGGGGGTATCCATGAGGAGCCCTACTTCATTATCTAACCCCTTGTGTTAAAAGTGTATACAAAGTCTGTATTCTATCCAATAAAGGATTCAAGATTCTACAAGCTATTTTAGGCTAGACTTGTATTCAGTGCAGCTATAATAATATATACCTGTGCTGGTCTGACTGGAGGAAGCGGTATTACTGATGGAAGCACTCAATCGGAGTGTGGGATAGGATCCGTCACTGGGGGAGTGATCTAAAAGCCCCCTCTAGAATAGCTATCCAGCTTCCCTACATGAATGAGTAGGAGATAAAGTGTACCCCTGGTCACTCATTCACCAAAAAAGAAATGTAAATTTAAATAGTATAAAAAAATAACAGCACTATAGCAGTAATAGTATAAAAAAAAAACAGTATAAAAAAAGACTCACAATGTAAATCCATCATCAGTCACATCGTCCAGCAATGCAGGTCCAGCATCAATCTAGATCAGGCATCTTCAAACTACGGCCCTCCAGCTGTTGTAGAACTACACATCCCATGAGGCATTGTAAAACTGTGACATTCACAGATATGACTGGTCATGATGGGAATTGTAGTTCCTGAACAACTGGAGGGCCGTAGTTTGAAGACCCCTGATCTAGATGAATGGTGATCCTGATGACTCAAACACCAGGACTCTCGCCACAACTGACAGCTCCCTGGCTGGCAGTTAAATGTAAATTAAGGGGTTTGAGATGCTGGCTGACAACAATGACTAAAAATGACTATACCTGGGATAAATTCTAGCAAAGGATCTGTTAGGTGTTCTATCAATCGATTATGTCACAATGACACTTCCCCACAGCCCCTTGTCCCCTGATAAAGTTACATAAGTGGTGAAACAGGTCGAGGGGCATATTGTGCAGCTTATTTGCTGAAAAAAGCACTATGCAGGAATAATATTTTTGGTGAAGGATGGCACAGTATAGGAATAAGAAGTAGGAAGTAAGAAATAGAAGAGCAGTAAAGGACCGATATAAAACACATGGAGAGGAAAGAGATACAAAGGATACTAAAAGGGTCTTCAGCTTGTAAACTCTAGACCAGGGTTTCTCAACTAGGGTTCCTCCAATTGTTGCTAAGAGTTCCTTGAGCAATGACCAATTTTTGCCTCTAAATTAAGTACCCACTGACACCAATGATCTTTTTATCTGTAAGGCCGCGTACACACGCGGGGACTGTTCGTCCAACTTTGTCCGCTGAACAGTGTTTCGGCAAACAGTCCGCTCGTGTGTGGGCTTCAGCGGACAGTTTCAGCGAACAGTCCGCTGAACAAGGTTTTTCGGAAATTCCGAAAAACTGTCCGCTGAAACCTTGTTTCAGCGAACAGTCCCCTCGTGTGTAGGCTTGTTCGTCAAACTAAGTTCCGCGCATGCTCAGAAAGGATTTACACGCCGAAAGTTATAATGCAGTGTATAGGACGTCGTATTTTTCGTCCCGTCGTACGTGCCGTTCACGTCATCGCGCACGGTTTCAGCAAACTGTTCGTCCGTCGTGTGTGGCCATGTCCGTCCATGCTAATTTTGAGCGGACTGTTTGCCGAAACTGTTTCACGGACAAAGTTGGGCGAACAGTCCCCGCGTGTGTACGCGGCCTAAGGGGGAAATTCTTTACCAAGACAATAGATGTAAGGAACACTCTTCCACTGACCATCACACCAATGTATCATGAGTTGTAGATATAGCCATTTTTAACAGGTGATCCCTGAGACTGAAAGGTTATTTCAAGGGTTCCTCCGTGTCGAAAAGGTTGAGAAAGTCTGCTCTAGACATCTGAAGTAATAAACAGGCATAGCAACTTTTACTTATGACTTTGTGATTAATGTGAATGATTACTAGCCTCATGTAGGGTTAACTTCTCATAACTTCTCAGCCCGCCCCGTGTCACCATATCACGATCTTCTAATTATAAATGGATTACGGTACAATCCGCAGACCACAGCAGATTAGCAGTCCCAGCCATGATGATAGACTTACCTTCCAGGGGTCTGATCTGTGGGACAGAAGAGAGACACTCGGAGTGGCAGGTTTACCTTTGCTCAGGTTTGCAGGTAATGTGCGATTGGTGAGCCAACAGTAGCACCAGAGACTGACACGCAGAGGGCGGGGGTTGGGGGCGTACACAGATTATATCTCAACCCATTCACTCTGCCAAGCCCTGCCTAGAACATAAGACACTTTATATGCCTGGTAAAAATCTAATGAAGTCTTAATATTCGATGCAAAATTAAAATGTTTTGCCTCATCTAATAAAATTCTGTATATTCCGCCTCCAGCATTTAATTGTATATAAGAGCCCTTCCATGACTGTTGTTAGAAAAAAAAAAAAAAACACATCCAAAGAACAATTGGAAACAGGTTATTTTATAACTTCAGGTTTAACAAAGTCTCTACTTCCACCCAGAGAGTAGCCACTCGCAGCTGGGTACTTCAAAGCTGAACAGACCTCTAGCCAGAGATCATGGCAGTCAGCACGTTGACTCAAAACTTGAACAATCAACTGAAGATGAACAGGAACCTTTTTCCAACCGTACCTGGAACGTTTCCCACATCCTTTGAGGTACGGAAAAAGTGTGGACTCGTCAATGTCCTTCCCAACTCAGTAACCAGACACTTCTCAGGATTCCACTTGCCGGCCCTCCTCCGAAGAGTCCTCCCCCAGTCACTTCCACGAGCTGTGGTGTCCCTCCAAGCCGAGAGCACACCCGGACACTTTGAATCCTCCCTCAGTTACAGCGCCTCGGACCAGCAGGTTTTCGAGACTCGGGAACAGACGAATCCCTACCCCAGACCAGACGGGTCTGTCAGGGGCCTCTGACAGGAACATGCTGCGGGATGTCGAGCACCCCATGACCAGGACCCCTCATGGAGCTCCTAGAACCAGACCAGACCACACAGGTCTCACAAACAACTCCGGAACCCCCGAACATGTGACCCACACCTGTTTAAGTACCCCCTCCCAGACTCCTCAGCGGGCCTGGCACTCCCGCTGATTGGCTCCAAGAGGGCCATAGCCAAACATCCAACCAGGCCTGGTTCTAGCCTGTCATGTGCACCTCACCGTTCACATAACCAGGCAGAACTTCAAACATGGCCTGGCCAGACTGGTGTTAAGGCCTACCTACACAATTAACCCTCAGTACCGTAGGGTCCTGTGGCAAAAATTTAATTTACAATGCGTTTGACATTTGATCCCTACACTAAATATCTGTGTCCCCCCAAGGGAGAGAAGAGAACTTAGAGCTCTTTTTCCTTTTGTGTGGAAGGAAAAAGGACTAAAATATTTGGGAGTATTTTTATCAGTATCAATAGAAGATTTATACCAGGATAATTATTTACCTCTTTTGAATAAAATTAAACAAGACCTAAAAGGATACCCTGCACATAGTTTGTCTTGGTTTGGTAGGACAAGTGTAATTAAAATGATGATTCTCCCGAAAGCCCTGTACATCTTTCAAAACCTCCCGATTAATATTCCAGAGGCCTATTTTAAAACCATTAGATCCTTACTGCAGAAATTTGTATGGAATAGAAGAGGAAGCTGCATTTCTTATAAAAGAATGAGTAGATCTAAAGATAATGGGGTGGGGGGGGGGGGGGGTGTTCCTCCCAGATATTGAGAAATACCATTCAGCAGCAGTAGTGAGGAGAATTATAGACTGGGTTCATAATGTTCCACATAAAAAATGGGTAGCATTGAAGGAAAATATGAGTAAAGTCGCCCTAGGCCAGATTATCTGGATCCCAAGGGAATACAGAGGTCTCCCTAGAGAAACGGCCCCACTTACAACAGAAACATTAAAAATATGGGATATGGTACTCAAGGGTATATCAGGGCAGTACAATAGCCCTTTGATGCACTTGATGGATAATAATTATTTTCCTCCAGGGAAAGATAATAAATTGTATCTAAAATGGACCCACTTGGACCGATTGAGATTAAAAGATGTCCTCCTTATAGATTTTATAGAATCCCTACCAAAACCCCTTCGTTCGGCCGGTAGGATAAATCCATGGGAAAGATTAATTGACCAAGGGGGTACAAACAGGGGATTTCTAGAATATACAGGATGTTGATAACCTCTATGGACGATGGGTCGTGGTGTCCCTTGGGGAGTTGGGAAATAGAACTGAACCAATCAGTACTGGAGACGCTTAAAGGAAAGGTTCTGAACTATGTTAACTCCACCTCAATGGACACAAGGATAAAAGAAATGAATTATAAATTGTTAACTAAGTGGTACCATCTGTTCCATGTAAAATGCATAAAATGAATCATGATCTATCATCTATGTTGGAGGGAATGTGGGGAGGAAGGAACCCATGCACACATATGGTGGCAATGTAGCTCGATCCAGCCATATTGGGTGGAAGTATTGGATTTAATTTAAAAGATCGACGGGACGGAAATAGAATTACACACCTGGACAAGCCTGTTTCACGCGACCGGGAGTTCTAGGAAGAAGTACAGAGCAGCACTCACTCCATTTCTGTTGAATGCAGCGAAAGCATTAATCCTGAAACAATGGAAAGAAAAGGAAATACCAATGATAAAGGATTGTTTTAGAGAAATAGATAGAACTAGGATAATGGAAGAATTAATATATAGTTACATAGTTAGTAAGGTTGAATAAAGACACCAGTCCATCCAGTTCAACCTGAGTGAGTGTCTACAATTGTCCCTATCCCTGTACATTGCACGCTCACATCGGTCCCTACCCTCAAGGAGCCCACAATCCAAGGTACCCATTCATATACTAGGGCCAATTTGGGACAGAAGCCAATTAACCTACCTGCATGTCTTTGGAGTGTGGGAGGAAACCGGAGTACCTGTCGGAAATCTTCGGGAGGTTCATACGTGTTGACGCTCCGCCGGCTTGCAAGATCGTAGCGGAGCGTGTATCCGCAATTCCTGCAGAGTGTCTTTTCTGCTAGCGCCAACGACTCCCTTTGTTTGGAGTCCATCTGTTGTGGTAAGAGTCCAACTTTTCTTTTCAATACCAGGAAGAGACAATTGCAAGATTTGGAAGCTCTACCAAACTTTGAGAGAAAGATCGATTTCTTTGTTTTTTTTGGGACTAGATCCATAATTGTAGTTTCTTGTGCCTTTTCACCTTTGAGGACTTTTGAACCGAATATGAGTTTTAAAATTTAGGGTGACCTTTATATGGGATAGTTTTAATTTTGTTTATATGATTTATGTATAGCTTTGTATTTGAATTAATTTTCATAATCTTTGATTGCATCACTTTTTTTACGTATACTTAGCGCAACATTATATATTTTTTGACTTTTTTCCATAATGATATTTGATGGTGATTTTGTTGCAGCTTCTTCCTTGTCCTAGCGCGATATTGTTTTATTTTTATTTTTTTAGGTCTTTAATGGTGTCCCAGGAAGGATAGAGCGAAGCATGGCCGCGCCGTGCCTTTTATATCTCTACCCAGCAGGCAATTCTGTAACTTTGCCTTGTGGGTAGGTAATAGGGGCATTGTGGGTAGGTAGTTCCTTGCTTGGATCGGACATATGAGTCACTTCCTCATTCACTATATCACTCACAATGCATTGGAGCGTGGCTATTGCTATAGCCAAACAAAAGTCTTTACAGCACAAATACTAACAGAAAGGACACTAAAGGGAGCCAAACTCTGTTCAAAGAATATCACATTATTCCTATGGTAAATTAGGAGGCAAAAATCCCTGCGATACATACTCCCCCTGCTTTGAACCATCATAGGGGAGGCTCGAGGCCCCAAATCTCCAGTTCTTCTAACTTCTGTAGCGGCAAGTATTTGAGGTGCTTGTCGATAGAAGTTCCTGTAGAGAAGAGTCACTTGAGCTCTGGTATCAAAGAGGGCCTTGGCATAGATTCCCTCTACCTGGATGGAGACAACTGGAGAATGTCCCAGTAGCTTGTGAGGGAACTTGTGGGAAGTTGCAGGTTGGACCTGTTTGGTGAGTCGTATCTTGGCTCCTCTCTTGTGAAGATTCTGGTCCGGTTTGGGCCTAGTTTGAGCTTTTGGAGTCTGGTATGCACTGACTTCCTGATGCCGGGCGTCCTTAATTAGTAGGCAATGAGTTACTCAGTCGATCAGAGGCAACAACGAGAGATTCCTGTGAGTGTTTGGATTCTCACTGCAGTTTATGAGTATCGTTGGGTTTTTTGGAGCTTGGTGATGTAACAGGGCACCCAGTTGACTCCTTCACTGAGGCCCTCTGGAGTTTACTGCCGACCTTTGGCATTGTGCTTCAGATTTCACTGGGCTTGGGCACACTTTGCGATAATGTCCAACTTCTCCACACTTGAAACGGATCCCTTGGTTATCTGGCTTTTTAACCCAAGCAACTGTTGGGTTTAACGGTTTCTTGGGTACTGAAATTTCATCACTCTGTGCAATAGTTAGTTTAGCAGTCACCAGGGCCATCATCTCTAACATCTCCCTTTGTATTTGAAGCATTAGGTTCTCCAATTCGGAAACGCTCCTTGAAGAATGTTGGGTGCATGGGGACCACACCATTGGGTCGGTGGTCACCGTCAGGACACTGGGTTCTTGAAGACACTGGGAGATATTGGACTGACATTCATTCCCGTTCTGTGGGCAGAACTTTATTCCTCTTTTTCTCCCTTTCCATCTCCATGTTGGCTGCTTCATTCGTTTCCTCTATGAGTACTTCATCCGAAATGGAGGAAACGTCCAAGTACTGCCTTAATTGAAACTTGATGTAATCACTTCTCAGTCCAGTACTCACTGACCTTAAGAACTTCTTTTGTGTCAGTTCAGTCCCGAAGTGTTCACCCGAGTCCTCTCCCTGTGGGTCTACACTTTTGGACCGCGACATACTGTACGTCGCTGCTCTGGTATTATATACTGTCTCTGTTCCTTTAATACATTATTATGCAAACAAAAGCTCCTGAAGAAGCAGTGAATTTGCGCAAATCATGTCGAGCATGCCAGCATAACTGAGACTTTGTGAACTGGCATTACCACCTTTTTTTTAGTTGCACCTTTTATGTTTAGATAGACAGAGCTGTTTTATTCTTTTTTTTTTTTAACAGAAGGAATGTTTATTAAGGTAATGAAACAACATTGTACACGTGGAATATAAGCAAAATTTATACGATGCAATCATATTGTACATCATCCCAAGAGACAATGAGAAATAAACATGAATACCCAAAAAAAAAAAAATTTAAACGATCAAACATTTGTGTAACCATCTGTGTACAGTAGAGTATCCTGCGATGTAGTGCCCTACCTGAAGGGTTTTCCCTGGGGGGGGGACATCCCCCTCCCCTGGGACAGAAGATGACCCCAGTGGAGAGGGGAAAAAGAAGGAAGGGGGAGGGAGGGGGGAGGAGATCATATAAAGGGACTAAAGTGTAAGGTTTCTAGTTTACACCCATGCTAACCATATTTTCTGGAACTTTTTTGGGCAATTGCGGCCCATATATGTCAGTTTATACAATGGCAAAGTCTCATTTATGATTTTTTTTCCAGGTGGAAATCATGGGGGCGGGGCTCAGGCGTCTTCCATCCAAGTAAGATTGTCTTCCGGGCATAGTATGCTGCATAAAAGATAAACAACTTCCGGTGCGTCTTTGTGGGCAGATTGTCTGTGATACTTAAGAGAAAGATCAGGGGATCCATAATAAGGGGAACCTCGCTGATCCTCTGAATGTCAGCAACCCCTGCCTGCTAGAAGCCCTGGATTGACGGGCACAACCAACCATACCACGTACACAAAATTGCCCACCTCCCCCCGACATCTCGGGGCAGGTAGCATCAACCGTGGGGTAGATAACTGACAGCCTCTGGGGTGTGTAATATGCCCTGTGGATGAATTTTAACTGGACAAACTTGTCTCTGGCAGAGATCATAAGGGGTTAAACTGTTGAAGGGCTTCAGTCCAGTCTTCGTCAGTAAGGGTGGGTATGTCACGCCGCCAGGCCCGGATAGCCCTATCCACCCTGCCATCCCCCATACAGGTGAGTCGGAAGTAAATGGAGGAGAGTGTTCTATCTATAATGCTGGCAATGAGGAGACGTTCCACCAAGTGGAGCTCAAGAGCAACAGGGCAAGGAGACTGCGCTTGGATAGAATGCCTGAGTTGTAGGTACCTGAAGTACATCCAGGTGGGAAAATCTCACCTTCATCTTCACAAAGGTGAGAAGCTGACCATCAGGCAAAACATCCCGCAGCATCCTGACCCCATGTATGGCCCATAACTGTGGGTCGAGGATAGTGCGCAGGTGAGGCAAGCACGGGTTACCCCATAAGGGGGTATAAAGAGAGAGCACTCCAGGCCCTGACATGGAGACCTTCCTCCAAACCACAGCCGTGGTCCTCATAGGAGTGGTAACGTAAGGGTGAGATTTGGGGCCTCTATAAACTAAGTTGCTGAGCTCGGAGTAGGAACCCAGGAGTGTGGCTTCCAAGTTAACCGCAGGGTTGGACTGGTCCTAAAGTGAGGCAATGCCAGTCAACCCCCGACAGAGGGAGTTGCAACGTGGCTCTTGCTTTCCTGGGCACCGAACCCCTCCAGACAAATGAGCCAATAGCCTGATCTAACTTGGTAAAAAAAGAATTAGGGATACAAATCAGAGTATGTCTAAACATGTATAAAAATTTAGACAAGTAGGACATTTTAACGAAATTGACTCTGCCCACTGGCGTGAGCGGCAGGTTTTTTCAGATTGCGCACCTCTGTAAGAGGCTCTGAAGAACCGGGCTGACATTGTCCGATATATATTTAGACAGGTCTTTCTGAGTGAGGATGCCAAGATACTTTAATTTATCTACCCACTGTAGAGGGGCAGGCAAGGCGGCAGGGGGAGGCATCTTAGTCAGGGAGAATAGCACCAATTTATCCCAATTAATTTTAATGCCTGAGAATCTACCAAATGTATTGATAATTTCCAGGGCAGCTGTTAAGGACTGGTGGGCATCTCCCAGATACAGAAGGGTGTCATCAGCATACATAAAGACCCTCTCCATCAGAGGGGGCACAGATATGCCAATGACCTCAGATGAGGCCCTGAGCATCACTGCCAGGGGCTCGATGGCCAGGGCAAACATGAAAGGGGAGCGCGAGCAACCCTGTCTGGTGCCTCGGTGGAGCGGGAAAGACACAGAAAGCAGGCCGGACCCGAGCCGTTGGATTCTGGTATAACAGTTGTGGCCATGAAATAAAACCCGGCCCCAAACCACATTTGCGCAACTTTGTCCAGAGGTATTCCCACTCTTCTCTACAGGGACTTCTACGACAAGCACCTCAAACACTTGCCTCTACAGAAGTTAGAAAAACTGGAGATTTGGGGCCTAGGGACTCAGAACCTCCCCTATGATGGTTACCTACCAATCAAGCTGGCTTTTGACCCCTCCGTAGCAGGAAAGGCAGAGACCTTTGACACATTGGCGGTGGTCTGTCCTCGTCATCCAGGAGCTGAGAAAAGCTCCATCATCATAGGGACTAATACTGATCTCGTGAGAAGGCTGCTGGTACCGCTTATTCAAGTGCAGAGCACTTCAAACCCAATGTGTACCCTATGCTGAGACAAGTCTATCAGCGCCTGGTGCAAGAAGAAAAGGCCCCAGCAGAAGGAGTGGGAAAATATGGCAGTTGGACCAGAGTGAGAAGACACTACAATCCGGTGAGGTAGTTTGTTTGAGAGCATCCATCAAGCTGAATTGGAAACAGCCAGGCACTTTCATTGTCCTAGAAGAGGACAGTCAAAAGGAATACGGAGGGTGCCAGAGGTAATCAATCTCGACCCGGGCACTACAAACTAGTCACGGAAAGGTCTCAGGTAGTGTTCACAACACAACAGCCTCACCTGTGAAGATGCCAGCTAGGATGTTACTGGGGCAAGTAAACTCAGCCACCCCAGTGTCCCCACGGGATTTGGGGTGTGATAGAAGTGATGAAATACCTGTAGAGGAGTTTTACCCAAAGAACACTCCTCTCACACCTGCCTAGATGGAAAGGGTCAAGACTCAGCTCCTAAGATGGTGAGCTGCTTTCTCGAAGAGTGAGTTTGATGTTGGGCGCGCAAAAAGTGCCCAACACCGGATCCGCCTGGAGGAAGACAAGCCTTTCCGAGAAAGAGTCAGACGGATTACTCTGGGGAACTTAGAAGACCTGCGAGAACAGCTGGCCGAGCTGAAGAGAACAGGAGTTATCCGAGAGTCTCGGAGTCCATATGCCTCCCCAATAGTGGTAGTGAGAAAAAAGAATGGTTCATTACCAGGCATGAAGCCTGTCTGGTCTCCATGTACTAATGAGAGTATCACTTTATTCAGTCTGATTGCTAATACTTTTGTGAGAATCTTAGCATCAACGTTTAAAAGGGATACAGGCCTGTAGGAGGAGCAAAGCTCCGGGTCCTTTCCCGGCTTAGGTATGACCACAACCACCGCCCGGGACATCGAGGGGGGCAGAGAAGAGCCCCTATAAAGGATCTCGTAAGTATCTTGTGTAATTTAGCAGCCAGGGACGCAGTGTGTTTTGAAGAATTCGGCCAGTAGACCATACTCACCAGGGGTTTTGCCCATCTACACGGAGGCTATAGCAGTCTGGATCTCTTTCAGTCCCTCCCACACCACCTCCAGCCAGGGAGTATCGGACCCTGGAGGAATATAAGTCTGCATAGTAGGAAGCAAAACCAGAACTGATTTCTCCAGGATCCGAACGCAGTCTCCTGATATTTGCCACGTGTGTCGACAAGGTCTGCTTCCTAGAGAGCCAGGCAAACAACCGACCCATTCGCTCACCCTGTTTAAACACCCTCTGTGACTGATATAGTAGCTGCTTTTTAGCCTCCGAGACCCTGAGAAGCTGAACCTTCCTCAGCGCCATCAATAAATCCTGTCGCCTACTCTCATCCCCATGTAGTGTGTACTGAGCCGCCAGTAATTGGGCATTCGTCTCCGCCTGAGTCAGCGCAAGTCTGGAGGAGTCACGGGCGGAGCCTATGGCAGTTTGGTATTGTCCCCTAATATGAGGTTTAAACCCTTCCCATGTGTGTGCCGAGGGCTCTGGAGGGGGGGGACCAATACGATTGTATGGCAGACTCCACCACCGGCTCCACTCATTCGTCAGAGACCCAGCACCTCGAGAGACGCCACAGGGATGCATGTGGGGCCACTTTTGTCTGCAAGCGTAAAAAAAGCACAGGGGCATGATCTGAAATACCCCTAGGAAGGATTGATATCTCCCGTACTCTAGCCAGAACAGGGCTGCTGACATAAATTAGATCAATACGTGACACAGTCGAGTAAGTAGCAGAATTGCATGTATATCCGTGGGTCTGGGGGTGTTTCAATCTCCAGACTTCTGTAAAGCCAAAGGAGGAGGCCCACTTCGACAGTGGCGAATCTATAACCACACCTGGGGTCAATTTATCCACCCTGGGACAGGGGACCATGTTGAAATCCCCAGCCAGGATGATCAGCTTCACCACCCTGGAGAGGAGAGCAACAGTGGCCGGGGGAGGTATATACAATCTCACCAATACCATGGGCAAAGCATCAATTATAGTATGTACAATTTCAAATTTACCCTCTGGGTCCAGATGCAGGTCCAGGAGATCGAATGGCAGGGACTTCCTAACAAGGATACTAATCCCCCTGGCATGGGTAGAATACGTGGTGTGGTAGTAATGACCCACCCAAGGCTTCCTAAGGCCAAGCACCCTACTCCCCACCAAGTGGGTTTCCTGGTTAATACAGACATCTGGGCGGTAGTTTTTACGGAAGAGACCAAAAACAATCCCCCTCCCCAACCCCCACCCTGTACATCCCTGCAAACTAAGATGTACTTGTATCCCCAAACAGAGCAAGGCATTGGTCCTCATGTCAAGAGGACGAGAACTTATCCAGGCACTAAGTTCTTCAGGCACATATTAGAGATGCTGCCAATGGGACAGGAAACAGAGGATGCGTGGATTCTCCTGGCCTAGGACAATAAGGGCCACCGAGTCTGCCCCTTGCAAAAGTATATTAAACAGGATTTAGCCCCGTTTTGCAGCAGAACTCTGTGCCTATGCGATTGGCCTGGTCGCCATCTTGGTCATGCCCCAAGAGCTGTTTTCTTGAATCTGTATGTTTTAAATATGTTGATGTTAATTCAATAAAGCTTACGGTACCATTAAAGTCCATTAGCCTCAAATACAAATCTTTCCATTGTCTCTACAATGATAAATCTTTTCTCTCTGTGTTGAATAATCTTGGACTAATAGAGTTAGGCACATTTGACCGCAGGTTAGATAGACACAGATCACTATTGTAACTGTAATATTGAATCTTCTATCTATCTATATCGAACTATTGTCGCAACGATACGAAAATTTAATGGATACGAAGCATTAAATAAAGCATTTTTTTTCCGGCTCTTTCGTATTTCAGGTTCTTGCATGTTCATTATAGTTTTGTTAAAACGAACACGAAAATCCCCGAAATTTGGACGAAAATGCATTCGGATGATAACGAATGCACATGTCTAGTGTGAACCGGCTCCATAGAGAGTCAGTCACACTTGTCTGTCATGCAAATTGAATGTGGGGAAACCTGCATCTGATTCACATATATGTGAATTCATCCTTAATAAATGGGCTGGCCTAATAAATGAGCTGTCCTAATAAATGAGCTATCCGGTACAATAACACATGGTAATGGAACGCGTAATGTGAAAAGGGCCTAAACCTGGTCACATACACTAAAATGTGATTTGTACTCCCCCTTAGCAATTTTTTGTAAATTAATTACCAGCTATGTTGTATGACCTAAACAATCTATTTAATTTATAACATGAAGGTGTGGTGCTACAAGCTCTATATTCCACACTGAATGTAGCAAACTCCACTGTGTCAAAACCCCAGCTGGGCAATCTGTCAATACGAACATCCAAGGAATAGAAGGTCGGCACTCAGCTGTGTGTGATACACAAAAAAAATCTTCCTTATTACATACCCTTAGGGATTCAATACACAAATTGATGCTAACGTATTTCCATCCTTACGGGCCTTAGTCGTAGCCACATAGGCTTGTAGCCATGACTAAGTGCAGAAACACGTCAGCATCGGTTTGTGTATTAAATCCCTCTATAGGTATGTAATAAAGAAGATTGTATGTGTATTGAACCACTCGAGTACTGACCTGCTATTACTTGGATAAACTATTTAATTTACATCTAACTAGGTGTGGCACCCTCTAGTGTGCTACTGGGTTAGTGCAGGCAAATTTATTTGCATGACTCATGGTTAGGAATCTGGGTCAGGGTTTACTCACAGAGGCTGGTCTCTAGTGCCTCTCCCTGGTTCTGGAAGTTTGGAGAAACTTCTCGAAGTTAGTGGGTAGAGGCCAGGAGGATTGATCTGCATACTTGGGGGAGCTTAGCCATTCCCCAGCCAGAGATCCTGGCAAGGTGATTGAGTTGGTCAGATTTGGATGAGTCATGACAGCAGAAGAGTCAGGCGGAGATGGAGTGCTGAGGAGACTGCCGGTGGCCTAGGAGGGGCTTTGCCTCTAGGTGGTGCTCGGGCTGGCTTGGGAAAATCCTGAGAGCAGTGAAGTTTGAAATAAATCTTGCCTAAGAGGCAGCGGGAGCAAGGAGGACAGTGTGAGTACATCAGCTCACCCCAGGGATTCGCAAGGGAAGAGACTGCCATATGTAGTCAGCTTTTCTGGAGGACAGTGTTGTGCTTAACCCTTTCCATCGCTTGCCCTGGGAGATCTTCGGAGCAGCCAGGAGGGCTGGTGAAGAAGAAACCAGGAGGGCTGGTAGTTCCTGCAGGCAGTAAAGATGGGATCAGTGTCTACATTGGAGTGGGAGATACTCCTATATGCTGCTTAAAACACAATGTGCTACTTTCTAATGGACTCAGTTCTAGTCCTCAAGGGGTTTTTGCATTCCATCTTCAGAGACTGTCCGGGAAGGTGGACAGTTCAAGATCTTGTACATAGAGAGGAAGTTGTCCCTGGTTATTATTTCAGCTAAGCTGAACATCCTATAATTCCTATTCCCGTTCATGTTATTACCCCTAATAAAACAACAAATACCAACCTCAAAGACTGTTCCTTGTGTCCGGATGAGATTGGAAAATGCTTGCTGCTTGGCTGTGCAGGAATGGGGAAATCAGTCATCAGCAACCCTTTTGGGGGTCTACATAAGTAGACCAACACACTACATGGTTGTAGGTAAAGCTAGAGGAAATTGTATAATCAGGTACGGGGCCAGCTTTAGTTTTAACCAGCTTTAGCTTTATGTTTCGCTCAGCCCCTTGCAGTTAAGAAGCCGAATGAGATGAGCCGCTAGACCAGTGATGGGGAACCTTGGCACCCCAGATGTTTTGGAACTACATTTTCCATGGTGCTCAACGACACTGCGGAGGGGATGAGCATCATGGGAAATGTAGTTCTAAAACATCTGGGGTGCCAAGGTTCACCATCACTGCTCTAGACTGTACCAGAACATTTTATACCTATATTTTTTTTTTTGTAAATGGATAGCAATACAAGTCTTCTGACCAAAATGACTTTAGTCATAAAATGTCCCTGTAATAAAAGGGATAAGGGAAATAGGAGATTTATTCCAATGCAGCATCAGTCTTGGAATCGGAAAGTTAGATCTTTGTCGGTCATCTCCCGCTCCAAATATGCATCAAGGATTTCATTCTGTGCCACTGTGAGATGATTCTTCCAGTCCCCGCAGACACCTGGAGACAGAGACATGCAGAGGCTGATCCATTAAAGCGGAACAAAATGGTATCTGAGCACCACAGATCAAAACACTATTTAATTAAGTATTGATATTGAAAGCAAACTCACCCACCCATCCACGTCTTCATGATTTATTTTGTCGAGAAATCAATTTGAAAAATACCCTCTACCACTTCTAACTGTGGCCATCTAGAGTAAAGGCAATCTGCCCTTACTCAAGATGACAGCTCATGCATTAGGACAGATCATGCATTAGGACAGCTCATTCATTAAGACAGCTCGTTCATCTTAACTATGCTGGCATGCATGTACCATTTACTTCCTGAAATCCATCTGCCCTTAGCTCAGGCATGCAGGCAGTAGAGGGTTCTTGTGTAGAGTTGCCACCTCATCCCATTAAACCAGAACACATATGAATTACACGGGTTCTAATTTGATGCAGATAAGGCATCAAGAGAGTTTAATTATCACCTTAATCAGCCACAGAATTCATCTGTGTCCGGGTTTAAAGGGATGAGGTGGCAACCCTGTTCTTGTGGGTGGGTGCAGTGCAGTGTGGTGGCAATAACACATACAGTCTGAGTGCAATGAAAGAACCCTTTATTGAAATATTAGTTCACAAATAACCCTGTGGGAAGTCAGCCCAACCGGGAACACTCACAGGTTCAAAATCGTGTAGAGCAGGGTTTCTCAACCAGGGTTCCATGAATGCCAAGGGTTCCTCTAGAGCTGGGATATGCAATTAGCGGACCTCCAGCTGTTGCATAACTAAAAGTCCCATGAGGCATAGCAAGACTCTGACAGCCACAAGCATGACACCCAGAGGCAGAGGCATGATGGGACTTGTAGTTTTGCATGTGCTAATTGCATATCCCTGCTCTAGAGGTTGTTAGGGGTTCCTTGAGCAATGAGTCATTTCTGCCTCTCTGATAACTTTCCATTGACCCCTGGCGGTGTGTTCATAAAGGGCGCAGGAGCGCTGCCCCCTCTCTATGGTCGCTGCTGAACCCCCTATTCAGGTGTCCGGCCCCTTTTTGAGTGCCGGGTGCCTAAATTACAGCAGCGGGGGTGTTTTTGAAGCACCTGATTAGAGCCATAGGCTCTAATAGACGCCCAAAAATGTGAATAGCGGGCGCAACGCTATGCGTTTGCTATTCACTCAGCTGTGTGTTACCAAAGCGAAGGAATTCGCTTTGCCAACACTGAACCCCATCTCAGCCAATCAGGTCTGGGTTACCTGTCACCTGGCTGAAACGACAGGCACTGTGATTGGACGCCTATCAGGCGATACCATTCCCAGCTGATCTGCACCCTCCTCATTTAGGTGCAGTCCGTCCCTTCTATAGTACCGGTTATCGACTGAGAAGTCGACCCAGTCCTCCAGGAACCCAAACCCCTCCTTACTAAACCCGCTCTTCAGCCACTTGTTTACTTCCCTAATCTCCCTCTGCCTTTCTGGTGTGTCTCGATCTACAGAGAATGCTACCTTGAAGGTCCCTTTCCTCAATTTAACTCTTAAGTCCCTAAAATCATTCTTTAGGACACTCCATCTGCCTCTGACTTTATCATTGATGCCAACGTTCACCAGGACAGCCGGGTCTTCCCCAGCCCCTCCCAGTAATCTGTCCACAAGATCCGCGATTTGCCGAACCCGAGCGCCCGGTAGACAACATACTGTTCGGCGCTTCAGGTCTTTGTTACAGATTGGCCTCTCTGTCCTTCTAAGAATTGAGTTCCCTACCACCAGAATCTGTCTTTCCTTTCCCTTCACTTCCCACTCTCACTGGAGGAGTTCTTCCCCCGGCAGCTAGGAGAGTCCCTCAGCTCCAGCAGTGCTGGTCCCTGACTGGTTTCACCAATGTCACTCAATGGAGCGTACTTATTGGGATGCTCCAGCCCTGGATCGGCCTCCCTGGCACTTCCCCCTCTACCCTTCCTGACTGTCACCCATCTACTATTTCCTAGTGCCTGCACCTCTTTGTCTCCACCTGCCTCTGTGCCGGCACCTGCCGTGTACGTTCCTGGCTCTCCTTTAGTATGGAGGGACTTCTCAGTGTTGACAGTTGTTTCCCCAGATTCAGAACCTGGGCTTCCAAGGAAACAATGCGCTTACATTTTGTACAGCAGTATTCACCCTCGATCGGATGATCAAGGAACACATACATGCCGCAAGATGTACAACAAGTCACCTCTCCACACCCGCCGGGCATCGTACCTATTCATTTAATGAGGATTGGGGATTATACCGTCCAAATTACCTAACAACTAGATTCCTGACACTAATCAACAAGACAATACACAGCTACTCAACAAAACAATACACAGCTACTCAACAAAACAATACACAGGTACTCGCAGACCACTCGCAGAACTACGTGCACGCGCAGAACTACGTGCATTCACAGACCACTAGCAGACCTACGTGCACTCACAGACCGATGTGCACTTGCAGACCACTCGCAGACCTACCTGCACTCACAGAACTACGTGCACTCGCAGACCACTTGCAGACCTACCTGCACTCACAGAACTACGTGCACTCGCAGACCACTTGCAGACCTACCTGCACTTGCAGACCACTTGCAGACCACTCGCAGACCTACGTGCACTCGCAGACCACTCGCAGACCTACGTGCACTCGCAGACCACTCGCAGACCTACGTGCACTCGCAGACCACTCGCAGACCTACGTGCACTCGCAGACCACTCGCAGACCTACGTGCACTCGCAGACCACTTGCAGACCTACCTGCACTTGCAGACCACTTGCAGACCACTCGCAGAACTACGTGCACTCGCAGACCTACGTGAACTCGCAGACCACTCGCAGACCTACGTGCACTCGCAGACCACTCGCAGACCTACGTGCACTCGCAGACCACTCGCAGACCTACGTGCACTCGCAGACCACTTGCAGACCTACCTGCACTTGCAGACCACTTGCAGACCACTCGCAGAACTACGTGCACTCGCAGAACTACGTGCACTCGCAGACCTACGTGCACTCGCAGACCACTCGCAGACCTACGTGCACTCGCAGACCACTCGCAGACCTACGTGCACTCGCAGACCACTCACAGACCTACATGCACTTGCAGAACTATGCTCACTCGCAGACCACTCGCAGACCTACATGCACTCGCAGAACTACGTGCACTCACAGACCTATGTGCACTCACAACACACAAGTATACAGTACACAATACACAAGTACTAACAATCCACACACACACTACTCAGACAACACTCAGGTACTCACACTACACAGGTACTATGACCTCTGTTATAACCTGTTTTAAACTCTGTTGCTAGGCAGTCTTCCTAATCTGCCACTTCCTTTTCCGCGGCGCTGTTCCTTCAGTTCCTCCTCTTTGGCGAGCTGCCCCGTTGTCTTCTGGGGCATGTGTGTGTCCCAGAAAACAAGAGAGCCATTCACAAAGTGCCGTGCGACTCGCGCATGCGCAGTAGGAAACGGACAGTGAAGCCGCAAGGCTCCCTTCATTAAGATGGCAGCACCGGCAACTGATCCGATGGATGGATCGTCTTCGGGGGGGGGCCGACATCATGGGCTCCATGGACAGGTAAATGTCCTTATTAAAAGTCAGCAGTGTTTGTAGTTGCTGACTTTTTTTTTTTAAACGGCCGGACCTCCGCTTTAAATTATAGGTATTGGAATTTCCTTTCAAATTTGGCTGTTTGTGAACATAACGAATACAAATTTATCTGAAGTTACGAATTATCCGAAATAATGAATGCCGTATTTAAACAAATGGAATGGAACAAATTTATAATAAATAATAATAAAAAAATGTATTATTATTATTGTTAATAGATCGTTACGTTCCATTCGTACGGCATTCGTTATATCAGATAATTGGTAACTTTGGATGAATTCGTATTTGTTATGTTCATTAACAGCCAAATTTGCAAGGAAATTCCAATAACTATAATTTAATAGTTAGTTATAGTTAAGTTATTATTAGTTAGTTATTATTTCACATTTTGGGGTTTTCGAATTTTCGCATTTTCATTCTTTTGAATTTTCAGATTTTTATTCTTATTTTCAGACTTTCAATTTTAGCGAAATTTTCAATTCCAAATTCGAATATTCGAAAATTCTGAAATTGTGAAATTTCCGAATTAACTAATTGGTCAAAATTCATTAAAAATAGAATATGAAACAAAATGAATTGCACATGTCTAATTTCAGGACAAGCTTTTGTGTACCTCCTTCTTCAGGGTCCAAGCAGTACTAATACACAAGGTTTTAAAAGAACTATAGCCACAACTTTTTTTTCATTTTTTTTTTCATTTTGGATAGAGCAAGGGAGGGTTATAACCCCTTTTCCGCCATCTATGTCCCATTGGGGAGATTTCACTTCCTGTCCCATAGCCAAACAGGAAGTAAGAAGAAATCCCTGCATATTAGGGTAATTCCTTGGGGACCCCCTTGTCACCAGCACTTAGTGTCCCCATTGGAAAATTTCCTCTCTATTACTTTTCTGGGGACAACCCAAAACTTGTGATTTTCTTTTGCTTTTCCTTTCAATGATAATGGTAATCAGGGCAACTAGAGAGGGTGAATCTCCATAATGGGGGGCACAGACAGCAATAAAAACTGACAGGGGTTCTAATACCTCAGCACTCTATCAAAAAAAACAAAAAACTGTTGCCTTTAGTTTTACTCTAAGTATTGCTTGAACCTTGAAGAAGGAGGTATACCCTGAAAGCTTGTCCTGAAAATGTGCATGTTAGTAATAAAAAAGTATCGTAGACACTACTCAATTGTTCTATTGCACTAATACGGCTACAATCACCTCAAGTGTCCTTCTTAGCCAATCACAGAGTTGGTCCAATATAGTAAGCTTGTTTTTTGATGACATAAATAATTAAGTTTAATGTGATTTTGCTTTAATTTTAGATTTCCTGTTTTCTGTCTTATGTGAATTATACATACCCCTGATGAAGAGAATTTATTTAAGATCTCAAAACGCGTTGGGTTTGCTGCCTTCGTCCACTGTAGTATATTGTAATACAGTTGGACTTAGGAAAAATACAGTAAAACAGGATAAGTCATGTTTATCATGTTTGTATGTTTTCTATTGCTTGTAAATATATGAAATGTGCATTGTATTTGGTATCATCAATTTTAATTATTATTATTAACCCTTTCACGACTAAGCCTATTTTTGGCATTTGGTGTTTACAAGTTAAAATCCATATTTTTTGCTAGAAAATTACTTGGAACCCCCAAACATTTTATATATATATATATATATATATATATATATATATATATATATATATATATATATTTAGCAGAGACTCTAGAGAATAAAACAGCGATTGTTGCAATATTTTATGTCACACGGTATTTGCGCAGCGGTGTTTTAAACGCAACTTTTTGGGAAAAGGGACACTTTCATGAATTAAAAAAAAACGAAACAGTAAAATTAGCCCAATTTTTTTGCGTAATGTGAAAGATAATGTTACGCCGAGTAAATAGATACCAAACATGTCACACTTTATAATTGCATGCACTCGTGGATTGACGACAAAGTACGGTACCTAAAAAATCTCAATAGGTGGCGCTTTAATATTTTTTTACGGTTACCAGGTTAGCGTTACAGAGGAGGTCTAGTGCTAGAATTATTGCTCTCGCTCTGACGATCGCGGCGATACCTCACATGTGTGATTAGAACACCGTTTACATATGCGGGCGCGACTTCCGTATGCGTTTTCTTTGCTTCGCGAGCTCACGGGGACGGTGGGCGCTTTAAAAATTTTTTTTATTTTTTTTATTTTTTTATTTATTTGAAAATGAATAAATTGTTTTAAAAAAAATAAATAAAATTTGATCACTTTTATTGCTGTCACAAGGAATGTAAACATCCCTTGTGACAGTAATAGGTGGTGACAGGTACTCTTTATGGAGGGATCGGAGGTCTAAAAGACCCCCCATCCCTCCTTTACACTTCAATGTATTCAGATCGCTGAAAACGGCGATTCAGAATACCATATATCTTTTTAAAACCGGTGCCATTGGCAGCCGAGTAAACGGGAAGTGACGTCATGACGTCGCTTCCGTGTTTACTATGAGGAGACTGGAACGAAGCTGCTTACAGCTTCGTTCCAGTTCCTCCCCAGCAGCCGAAGGCAGCGTGAATCGGTGCTCCCGATCGAGCGGGAGCACCGGTAACAGCGGTGGGAGGCGACGGGAGGGGGGGCGTCCCCTCCCGCTCCTCCGGCATAACAGCCGAGCGGCTTTTAGCCGCTTCGCTTGTTATGGCTGGAAAGCCAATCGCCCGTTGAAAAAAACGGTACCGGGATGATGCCTGCAGGTGCGGGCATCATCCCGGTATACCCCCCGGAAGCCGAGTACGCACATCTGCGTACGCTCGGCGGGAAGGGGATAAAAATCTTTTTATTTTGACTTACTTTTGTACATTTTGTGTGGCCACCTGCCCATGATAAAGTCCTTTCCCTAGAGGAGAAAATCTGTTTTTCATAATATAGTAAGCTTAGGATAGGAAATTAATCCTTGGCATATCGTTCCAGAGTGCTCTGTCCTTTTCTGGGCTCTGCCCCAGATGGAGCTATGCTAGAGGAAGTTAATTGTTCCTCTGCGTTCCACACGGAGAGAGCCTGTGCTAAGAGTTTTGTGCTACTCTTGGCCCTGTTTAGCAGCTTCCCGAAATAAATTAACTTTCTGGAATTCTGTCCAGAGGAAGATGTGACTAAAATATTGAAGGAGATGTACTGCAACCTGAGGAATCACTTGTGACTGACTGCAAAGAGTAAGCAGAACTGAACCAGTTAGATGGGGAGGCAAGCACAAGAACCTTCTGGCTGACCTGCAGTTACTTATGGAGTAACCAAGCAGACACAATAACCTTGGCTTCGATTCTTCCTTGGTGCATTGGGTGATACAAAAGCTTTCTAAAGCTTTCTGAAGTTGTTGCATGGGTAAAAAGCCAAGGGGCTGCTGAAGTACTGCTATTGTGTTTTTGGGTATACTCTTCCCTCACCCTCTACTTCTTAAATGGTCAGTACAAACCCAACTAAAGTGACCATCACACCTTTGGTGTCTTACCGACTGCACACCAAGGATCCAGTTACGCAATTAACCGCTCTAGGACTTTCAGAGTGTACACCTAGTGGTCCACATAAACCTGTAATAGTGTTACATACAGTAGGACAGGTAATATAGTGGTATAACTGTACCCCATGTATGTACACAATTACAAACTATGTATTGAAACTCATCAAGATGAATTGTTCTGTTTACCTAAAAATACATATTTAGTTCCTGTAAACTCTTAAAACAAAAATGACTTTCTACTAGCAGGTATAGATCTGTGTATTTTATAATTTGGAATGGAGTGGGGTTGAGGGTCTTTACCTTTCCGCATAAAAGGGGAGATGTTGTGGTCCATGACAAATGAGGGTATGGTAGAATAATTGGACATTTTGTTTTCCTTCATAGCCTTGAACGTGGTGTGCTGGTGGATCTTCTCCAGAACATCGTCAGGAAGGTCTTTCTCTATGAACTTCAAAACCTTCTTGATTTCACGCTTTGGATCCTTCACCCAGAGAGAAGAAGATGAAGACAATGAGCCTGGTCTTAGCGGAAAGGACAGATACATTCATAAAGCACTTCTCTGATCCCTGAACTAGACCTAAAAGACCTAAAATCTGCGACTGAGAAGACATCACAAGGATCAGTTGTGGCCGCAAAAACGAAATTTGAAGCTATCAGGTTTTCAAAATTCAATATTAAACTTTTCAACCAATGGTATTTATACTGCTTTTATTGAGCTATCTGATCCAGTGCTCAGTAGGGGCCCATGGCTATCACTTGAAAAATGTACGTTTGTCCTATTCATTATTGTTTTTTAAAGTTATGGACTTTGTGTCTTACAATAGGGAGATTCATTTCTCAAAGTACCAATAAAGGTTATTTGAGAGTACAACTAAATACTCCTGGATGACAGTCTAAACATGTACCAAATCCAGGTACTATGTAATGCACAATCCTCATAAAGTAAAAGAAAAACTTCCTTTACCTCTCCTGACTGAGCCAAGTACTCCTTGACTTGTGCCTCACACGCTCCCCCTCCTGGACACTGCAGCTTCCAGTGGAAGAGATTCAGCAGTAGAGGCAGTGGTGTTAATCCAGAAAGCAGTGGGTGGGACCAGGTGTGACCAGGTCTCTAACACACCCCCAGCTATAGTACCAAGACCTTGGACCAACTGATTGGAGGTAAGGGTTGTTATACACAGGGCTCCATTGGAGGACCAGGGGGCATTTTGGTGACAGGTATATGAACGTTTACCTGTCCTTTAAAAGGACCAAGTGAAATAACCATTTCACCTATCCTCTTCTAGCAGTTTAGGAGACTGCCTCACCTCCAGCATATCCTCGTAGAATATATAAAGCACATTTTTCTGCTGTCTGATCTTCCACCAGCCCTTCACATGCTGGCTCCAGGAGCCAAAGGCAACTGCAAGAAAGAATAGGACAATTTCAGATTGCTTACAGCTAGAATCCGTGTTTCAGATTTATGTGGATGCTGGAAAGCTGAATCCTATACTTGCTTCTTATATCCCTTAGGGAATCGAGTTTTGAGGTGACCCCAATTTATTCAAATGTTGTATTGTTTTTTAAACATGGTGTGCATCTTCACTTTTTTTTTTTTGTTGGGTGCCATGTTTTATTTATATAAAATAATCCTGCGCTGCCACCTAGATATTATGAATCAAACAAAATAATCAATTACCAACCGATAACTTGCTACAGATACCTTATATGTGTACCCACGTCTATACTTAATATAAAATCAATATTAATGCCAAGATGCTCACATTAATTCATAAATCCATAAACCTTCAAAACAAATCCATCACCGTTACAGTGCCCCAGTGCCCCTAACAATACATCAAACCACATATATACAACAATTATTATGTAAAATAAATTACTTCCATGTGGGGATTCCATGATGAAGTCATGTGATTGATGACACAACATATTGGGCAGAGCTGGGTGGCTTCACACCAGGAAACCAGAAGTGCGGTTCTGAGCAGCGCTTGCAATTTGCTTGTGCATGCTGGATAACTGTGATGATTCTCCTGCAGTGCACCAGTAGATGTGCACTGACATATGTGAGTGTTTTAATAAATTACTCTTCTGATTTAAAGTACTACACTATGGTGGCTCTTTATTCTTTTTGAGTACATTCTAGCTGAAAACTGAATTAGTGGACAGAAGGAATGCCCAGCCTCCTAAAGGGAAAACATTTATTGCTGATTTGATGGAACCCAACCCTTGATCTGTGGAAGTGTCTCCAAGCCCATCATCTCCCCCCATAAAAAAGGTTTATATGCAGTAGACCTGTATCCTTACAGGGGTCCAAATTATAAGGTGAGAAATGTCATCAGCACACCAGGGATTCCTCAGAAGGATCCAAAGCTTTATTCACATGGTCACATGGTACACAAACAGCAATGTTTCAGAGCCACACAGGGCCCCTTTCTTAGGCATTTGCCTGAGAAAGGGGCCTCTAGTACTATCTAAAAATACACAGTACTTACATTTTTTAATTAAAGGACCAGCTCGCCCCAAAAGTAATTTTTGTAGATATACAGTAAATAGGGTTTAGTAAGCTTAGCCAGCCCCTGTGTTCTTATGGATTTTGAATGCTTCGACAGCAAGAGCATACCACCATAATTCCTGACTCTGCTCATGTCCACTTAGGTGCTTTGGGTGTTCTCACTCACATTTGGTATTTCTTCTCCCCCTGTTACATTCTACATAAAATAAAATAAACAAAAACAGGGATGGTGGAAGGTGTGCAGATCTGGGAACTCAGAGCTGGCACAGCAAGTGTACAGACCAGGAACCCAGCACAGGGATGGTGGGAACATCTCATAATGGCCACAGAAGGTAAACAGACCTGAGAACTTAGCACAGGGATGGTGGGAACACCTCATAATGGACACAGCAGGTGTATAGACCCAGGAACTCAGCATGGGGATGGTGAGAACTCTCTATAATGGGCACAGCAGGTATACAGACCTGGGAATTCAGCACAAGGAGGATGGAAACCCCTCATAATGGTCACAGCAGGTGTACAGACCCGGGAACTCAGCACATGGATAGTGAGAACAGCTCATAATGGGCACAGCAGGTGTACAGACCCGGGAACTCAGCACAGGGATAGTGAGAACAGCTCATAATGGGCACAGCAGGTGTACAGACCCAGGAACACATAATAGGGATGGTGAGAACTATATTGGGCACAGCAGATGTACAGACCCAGGAATATAGCACAGGGATGGTGGGAACCCCTCATAATGGACACGGCAGGTGTACAGACTGGGAACTCAGCACAAGGATGGTGGAAACCCCTCATAATGGGCACAGCAGGTGCTTTAGACTCTAGATCTCCAGAATCCACCGAACAATGAACACAAAGGGCGCAGTAGGTGCTTTAGACTCTAGATCTCCAGAATCCACCAAACAACGAACAATGAATACATATATCAGATAAAAAAATTCAAGATGTGTATCAACACAGGTGCTCTCCCCTCTCCAGGAGTAATCTCACCTGAAACGGTGGGACCACTACAGCTAAGTAGGGTCAGAAACAGCTTTTTTAGCCTCTCTAGGGCTACACCATGGCAACTCCAGAACTCCTCTCCACACCTTGCTCCCAGGTACTCAGTAGTGGCCAGTGAAAAAATGTAGAGAACGGCTAATAGTTCTTATATCATTTTAAAATAGGTGTTTATTGCATAAAAGGCGATAACAGGTTACTCACATTTTTCTGGTGCTACAAGTGCACCAGTCTATAAACAGCCAAAAAACAATCCATGTTTGGAATCTACCTCTCCCGTTCCACACAAGCCCCGCTGACACATCTAAATTAAACCAGCTGCACGCTAGTTCCTGATATTGTGCTCATCCTTGCCCCTCCCCTACGTGTGTCGACACAGGGTCATGTGTCTTCCTCAGGAGGATTTCATGAACAATGAACACCATTTTAAGCACTTCATAAGACCAAGATAGGTATAAAAAAGGAATACATACTTGTCCCATCCATAAAACCTTGAAAAAATTCCTCGAATGTCCCAGGATCCGGGTGGACAATGGCCATTTGATAGAAATGATAATATGATACCAACACATCTTTAGGATTGCGTGCCACATAGATCACCTGCACAGAGATGGAAAAGAATCTGTAAATTACAACAGATCTGTGAAACCTGTGAGATATTCCAGCTGTTTAGTGGCAGCAAGCACCTGAATTCTATAATAAGAGGCTCCACACAGTGTACTCTGAGAGCTTGAACACTCTTTGCAGTAGATGAGCTGAGCAGACCAAATGGATCCACCATCACTGGCCTCTTTCTTGTCATAGGATATTGGTATGTACATGTGTAAATGCAGACTAAAAAAATTTGAAATTCTTAGAAAAAAGGAAACAACTAGCATATATATATATATATATATATATATATAGATAGATAGATAGATAGATAGATAGATATACATATATTCTTTGAATAAAAAAAAGAGGCGATAGGGAGCCGCTTTAACAAAAATCTGATGTTAGTACAGCGATCTGAGCTATGGTGTTCTGACAGGGGGATGCCCCCCGCCATAACACTCCAGTCAGCATTCTCAGCCATCGGATGCCGTTCGGCAGATGTTTTTCTGGGGACCCCTTTTATGCCCCTTTTGACAAAAGCCAAACAGGCTGTTGTATACAGGGGCCGAATGTCAACCGGTTTCTGTTGAACCAGCCAATACCGTGTGTACCAGAAGAATGTGTTTGTTTGTTTGTTTACCTTAGAAGGAAGAAGGAGACATTAGGTTTATTTGAGTGTTTGAGTGGAAACATTTACACAAGCTGTCCTCTAAAAAAAGGAACTATTGTTGTATGTTGGGCTAAAGTCAGTTGGCAGTTAAATGTTTCTAGTGTTTTACATTAATTATGTAACTGAACTCAAGAAGTTAGGTAACCAAAGGTCAACCTAGCTTGACCTTTTGACATATATGACCTATGGCATGTATGATACAATAGTGTCATCTAGAGGTTGGGAAATGTTCTCCCATATAAAAGTACACCCATGGGGGATTGTCTAACTAAACTTTCCAAATAAAAGGTCGACAGCCTAAGCTGACAGGAGGACCCTATAATGACACCAAAGAAGGTCTATGTCAGAAGAAACTTCATCTGACAATCGCGAAGCCGCTATAACCTGAGCTAAGTAACCTTTTTGTGTAGCCCTATTGTATACAGACTATAGTTCATATTTATTTGCTAGGAAGTAGGTGGCATTTTGCTTGTTGTATGTATATCTGTCAGTCTTGTATTGTTTTCCTATAATTGTAATATTTTGTATGTGCAGCATTTTTGTTTAGTAAAAGCACATTATTAACCACTTCCCACCCGGCCAATGCACATATACGGCCGGGTGGGAGCCGTCTACTCCTGATAGGACGTTCAGGAACGTCCATCAGGAGGAGCGGGATCCCGCGCAGCGGCGCGATCCCGATGTGCCCGTGTCACCGGGACATGGCGCATCTCAGATCGGCAGGAGGGCTCTGTGTTTGGCCCTCCTGATCACATGACGGCCGTGTCCAATCACGGCCGTCATGTGATGTAAACAAACAGCCGGTTGCTAGGCAATCGGCTCCTCCTCTCCTCACACAGAAGTCATCGCTGAGGAGAGGAGAGCAGATTGCTGCAGCCGGCTGATGATCAGTGAGTATGAGCTGTTTTTTACAGCTTTTTACTCACTGATCTTCAGTCTAGTGTAAACACACAACACACCACACAGTGTAAACACAGTCCCCACATATGTCCCCATAACACACATGTCCCCAAAACATACATGTCCCCAAAAAATAAAAACACATGTCCCTAATAATAAAAACATGTCCCCCACATATGTCCCACTAAAATCACTTGTCCCAATGATTATGTGCACACATATGTACGTGATCACCTGCACACATATGTACATGATCATTTGCGTACATATGTCCGTGATCACACAAACCAATTATTATACACTTAACAGAATTTTTTTTACCAAAAACATGTAGCAGAATACATTTTGGCTTAAATTTATGACAAAATTTGATTTTATTGGATTTCTTTTAAAATAGAAAAAAGAAAATATTGTTTTTTTTCCAAATTTCCGCTTTTTTGCGCTTATATCGCAAAAAATAAAAAACGGAGTCGTGAATAAATACCACCAAAATAAATCTCTATTTGTGCGAACAAAATGATAAAAATTTAATTTGGGTACAGTGTAGCATGACCGCGCAATTGTCACTGAAAGCGCTAGAGCGATGAAAGCTGAAAATTGGGCTGGGAAGGAAGGGGGCGAAAGTGCCCTGTATTGTAGTGGTTAAGCTACAGAGGTCTAAGCTTTCTTGCTTCTAATGCAAAGTGACCTTAATAGATGAAAAGCAAAACAGAGGGCTACACCAGGCTCTTCAGGCAGATTTAAGTGAAGGTGATCCCCCTAAGCGAATACCCTGTTTTTAGAGGTACCCAGCTCCCACTTCCTCTTGTGGCTCTGTAGAACCGGAAGGAAGTTCACCTCTCCCCTCCCTCCGTGCAATCTTCTGGGACATGTCACAGGTCCCAGAAGATTGCCCGGCCAATCAAACCATGCAGCGCGACTCGCACATGCACAGTGAATGCCCGGCTGTGAAGCCACATCCAGATGCCCACAGTCAGAATGCCGGCGCCGTGCAGAAGAGGAGGAGAGGAGCGGGGCTTCGTTCGCCCGCATCACTGGACCGTGGGACAGGTGAGTGTCCGATTATTAAAAGTCAGCAGCTACACTTTTTGTAGCTGCTGACTTTTATATGGCTGGAACTCCACTTTAATTCTCCAGAAAGATATTTCAGGATTTCTGTATTAATATGCGTTAGGCTTAAAAGCAGGGATATGTCATTTGCGGACTTCCAGCTGTTGCAGTCAGCCCAACCGGGAACACTCACAGGTCCAAAATCGTGTAGAACAGGGTTTCTCAACCAGGGTTCCATGAATGCCAAGGGTTCCTCTAGAGCAGGGATATGCAATTAGCGGACCTCCAGCTGTTGCATAACTACAAGTCCCATGAGGCATAGCAAGACTCTCACAGCCACAAGCATGACACCCAGAGGCAGAGGCATGATGGCACTTGTAGTTTTGCAACAGCTGGAGGTCCACTAATTGCATATCCCTACTTTATAGAATAGTGTATTGGTCTTTTAAGAAGAAGCGGTAGAGATGACTTTCCAATAGTCCAATAGTCGATAGACCAAACTCTCAGGAAGCATAGACAGGGCAGGCTCAAGGATGTGAGAGGAAGACCAAAATGTACAGAGGAAATATATAGTAGAAAGAGAGACAGAGCAGGTTCTCCAGAATGAGATATAATTTGGGATCTCCAGAATAAGGCATAGACCAGGCTTTCTAGAAACATAGATCGAGCAGGCTCCCCAGAATGAGGGGTAGACCAGATTCTCCAGAAACATAGATAGGACAAGCTCTGCAGAGTGAAGGCTAGACTGGGCTCTCAAGAAACAAAGTATAAACAGGATCTCCGGAAAGAGGGATAGAAGTGATTATCCAGAATGAGGGATAGACCTGGATGTTCATAAAACAGGGGTAAGAAGGTCTGGGAGGTCCGTTGAGCCCAAAATCGGGTGTGTGTTGCTTTTATTATGTTGGTACTCTTTACACCGGGAGCTCCACCCCTCCACATTTCTATTCAGTATGTAGGAGTCGGAATAAGAGACACCTTTTTTTTTTTACTTTTTTAAGTTTTATAGATCAGTATCTCCAGAAACAGGGCTTGGCCAGCTCTCCAATACAATGTAGATCACACCAAAGCCTTGCACCTTGCAGTTCTTTTCCCAAAAGCTCTGTGGGACAAGTTCCATAGGTAGGTGAGATTTGATCACGCGCTGAGTCTCCATTGAATCCAGGATTTCCGTTCCTGGGGGTGAAGAAGCAACCAAATGTAAGTTTTTTCTTTAGAATTCCATATTGGTGTACACTTCTTTCCCACCCCCCCTTCACTTCCTACCTTTCAATCATCTGCTGTTTCTTGGTGTTTCAATTCACTATCCAAATACTGTATACTATCGCTATTTACCATTAAAGAAGAATTGCAGGCATTGTATATTTTTATATAGTTACTGCTTGAACCAATGTAACTATGTATATACTATTCCTGGCCGATGTCCCTGGAAATCACTGAAGTAAACAGTGATCCTACTCTAGACATCTCCATTCTAGGTCCCATGGTGAACTGCTGGCCTAGGGTATTCTGAAAACTGGTGGATCGGCCACACGTGGTATATACATAGTTACATTGGTCCAAGCTAGTACTAACATAAAATATCCATACCTGAAATTCTTCTTTATAGCTGAAGTTTAACTAAAAACACATTTCGTTTCTCTACAGTTTTATTTACATTGCTTACCTGTAATAAAGTATGTCCAGGGGCGGACTGATCATTCGGCCACTCGGGCACTGCCCAGGGGCCCCATCAGGGTTGCCAGCCTCAGTAAAACCAGGGACAGTATGTTTTTTTTTTTTATATCTGTCTCTGAAATGTTCCTTACCGACATCCTTTTGGTCTAAAAATCCTAAGATTATAGCTGCCCCACCTCTCCAGTACCTTCTCAGCCAATAGAAACATGTCTGTGTATACTGTGTGATTGTATACTGTGTGGCCCCATAATTTCTGATTGCCTGGGGGTCCCATAATCTCCTATTGCCCGGGGGCCCCATGAGTTGTCAGTCCGCCCCTGAGTATGTCCCATGATGTGAAAATAGCTGGATTATCTAGATTATGTAGAACTCTTCACTGCAGGATTGCCCTGTCCTCTTCCTGTTTCTGTGGGAGTTATCAGCTTTAGGGTCTCCAGGCTCAGCTGTACTAATGATGATCTGAGGAGGGCTTGCTGCTGCCTGTTCACTTCCTGGATTTACACAGAGGCACATCTCCAGCTCTGCAGCTCTTTGGAAAGAAGAACAAATGACTGAAGTTCCGCTTTAAAGACTAAACCTTTTTCTGACACTTGTTTCTTACAAGTTAAAATCAGTATTTTTTGCTAGAAAATTACTTTGAGCCCCCCAAACATTATATATATATATATATATATATATATATATATATATATATATTTCTTTTTAGCAGAGACCCTAGAGAATAAAATGGCGGTTGTTGCAATGTTTTATGTCACACTGTATTTGCGCAGCGTTTTTTTAAACGCAATTTTTCGGGAAAAAATACACTTTAATATATTAATAAAAAACGAAACCGTAAAGTTAGCCCAATTTTTTTTTTTATAATGTGAGGGTTGATGTTATGCCACGAGAATCACGATCTTTATTATAAGCAAAAAAAAAAAAATCATGATTCTCATTTTGGCCAGAATCGTGCAGCTCTACATTGTGTATGAGTCCTGGATGGCAACCGAGTAGCGGTAGGTTTACTTGCTTTATAGGAAAGGGGGCTGCTATAGGTGAAGAACACAGAAGCCAGCTATAACTACGCTAGGGGTGGGCATGACAGATAGAATGCAATGATGTGCTATGCTTTGCTGTTTCACCAGCCTTTCAATTGTTTCCCCCAGACCTTTGCAAAGCTTGTTTTACTCTTGGCTCAGGAAAATAAAAAATTGTCCTTTGTTCTGACTTACCTTTGGCCACATTGGGTACTGCAAACTCTAGGAAGGGCACCCGATCATATATTGCACCTCTGGCCGTCTTTTTTGTGTCTCCATTATTGAGGATCAGATCCAAGATCTCACTCATCCAAGTGGTTCCTGGGAAAGAACAAAGTGACCGTAAACCCTTATTCCATTCATGGGGAACTACTTGTTTCCGCTTACTTGAACTACATGCAAAAATCCAGAGCCCCCAGTCAAAAGTTTACTATACAGTGGTCATATCAGTTACCAACGTAAAGAGGAAGCAAACCCTGAGAAGACTCCCGAGCGCGTGTCGTCATACCTGGAAGACACGCAGAGGGCACAATGTCCGCTCCCTCAGTGCGGACCGGGATTAGATACCGACGCCTCGTTCTAAAGTAAGTATTTTATAATGAGCTAGTATGTGGTGCATACTAGCTCATTATGCCTTTGTCTTACAGGCTTTTTTTTACATTTTTTTTTTGTTCTGCGGATATACAACCGCTTTAATGTAAATCTAAAGCCAACATTTTTTACATTTTGGACAGAGTGTGGAAGGGTTAGAATAACAATCCCTGTAAGTTTTTTTGGGGTGCATGGTTCCGCTAAGAAGTTTCACATTTATTAGGCCTCATGTTCACTGCTGCTGGTAAACGCATGTAGCGGCCATAACCCGTTGCAGGGCGGCCTTGACTTACTGGGCTTACCAGTTACCTTCTCTCGGCCTGCTCTTCCATGTCTAGGGGTTCCCAGGGTTGATACCCAACAACTTGTACACTGACACAGATGAAGTCCTTTTTAAAAGGGTTTATTTTGCAGCAACAACTTTCAATAACACAGTCTCTTAGAGCCCGTTCACACTGAGGCAGCACGACTTGCAGCGCGACTGCCTCAGCGACCGGGAACCCGACTTTAGCGGCGGCTTGCGAAATTACTTCTGTATAGAAGTCAATGCAAGTCGCCCCAAAAGTCGTACAGGAACCTTTTTCTAAGTCGGAGAACGGTTCCATTGCATAGAGTGGGACGCGACTTGTCAGGCGGCTAAGTCGCCTGACGGGTCGCCCCTGTGTGAACTGACTCTTAGGGAACAGAGGGCATGGGTGAAGAACTCAGGCACCTTGAACTGCAAGTCTAGCAAAGTCTCTATTTCCACGCAGAGAGTAGCCACTCGCAGCTGGGTACTTCAAGGCTGAGCAGATCTCTAGCCAGAGATCATGGCAGTCAGCACGTTGACTCAAAACTTGATTAATCAACTGAGGGTGGCCAGGAACCTTTTTCCTCCGTACCTGGAACATTTACCGTCTCCTCAATGGTACCAGAAAAGTGTGAATTCGTCAATGTCCTTCCCAACTCAGTAACCAGGCACTTCTCAGGATGCCAGCTTATCGGCCCTCCTCTGAAGAGTCCTCCTCCGGTCACTTCCACGAGCTGCGGTGTCCCTCCAAGCTGAGAGCACACCCGGACACCTTGAATCCTCCCTCAGTTACTGCGCCTCGGATCAGCCAGTTCTGAGACTCGGGAACAGACAGATCCCCACCCCAGACTAGGCAGGTCTATCAGGGACCACCGACAGGAACATGTTGCGGGATGTCGAACACCCCATGACCGGGACCCCTCACGGGGCTACCCCGTTGCTGGAACCAGAACAGACCACACGGGTCTCACGAACACCTCACCTCCTCACGTGATCCACACCCATTAAGTACCCCTTCCCAGACTCCTCAGCGGGCCCCGGCACTCCCACTGATTGGCTCCGAGAAGGCCAATACCCAAACATCCAACCAGACCCGGTTCTGGCCTGTCATGTGCACCTCACCGTTCACATGACCAGGCAGAACTTCCAAACACAGCCCGGCCAGACTGGTGTTAAGGCCAACCTACACAACTAACCCTCAGAACCCCTATTGGTTTGAGGCAAAAACTAAATTTACATGCGTGTGACATTTCATCCAAAACGTCATCCGCTACACGGACATTTAGGAGCAGTTTGCCTGTAACAACTTGTAAACGCGTGTAAACGCAGTAGCTCGCATTCAGCTACGTTCCATTTACAGAAACAGTTTTATTTTTTCCTATTTGAAAAAAACGCTTATAAACACAAACGCTGCATGTTATGGCGGCAAAACTGACATTTTTTAAACGTCAATTAACTATCTGTCATGTTAAATCGTTCAGGAGAGGTTGTAAAACATACATTAAGCCTTAATGTGGGAGATTTCACCTAGAGGAATTTCTCTCACCTGACTTTGGGTACGTATTAATCATGATATCATCTTCTCTGGCCTGGAAGACCTGAACATTCGCCCAGTTTTCAGCAAAGGGTCCCAGGATCGGCATCCCGCTGACAATTTTTATCGGAGGGCGGCTCATGTCTGCAGAACGGTCTGATGCAAAAGTTATTGTAGAAAACTTCTTGACAATTTAGATGCAATAACCTACACCATAAAACACAGAACAATATGTGATGAAATTTAAAGATCACGATGCACAATAGCACAACAAGGAGATCACGATGCACAATAGCACAACAAGGATTTTGTTTTCTCTTAACCACGTAAAGACCAGCCTCGTTTTGAGATTTTGGTGTTTACAAGTTTAAACCATTTTTTTTTTGCTGGAAAATTACTTAGAACCCCCAAACATTACATATTGTTTTTTTTTTCTAACCCCCCCAGAGAATAAAATGGCGGTCATTGCAATACTTTTTTTTCACACCGTATTTGCGCAGCGGTCTTACAAGCGCAATTTTTTTGGAAAAAAATTCACTTTTTTGAATAAAAAAATAAGACATCAGTAAAGTTAGCCAATTTTTTTTTATATTGTGAAAGATAATGTTACGCCAAGTAGATTGATGCCCAACATGTCAGGCTTTAAAATTGCGCGCACTTGTGGAATGAAGTCAAACTTTTACCTTTAAAAATCTCCATAGGCGACGTTTAAAAAATTCTACAGGTTGCATGTTTTGAGTTACAGAAGAGGTCTAGGGCTAGAATTATTTCTCTCACTCTACCGATCGCGGCGAAGCCTCACATGTGTGGTTCGACCACCGTTTTCATATGCGGGCACTACTCACGTATGCGTTCACTTCTGCACGCGAGCTCGTTGTGATGGATCGCTTTAAAAAAAAAAAATGGTTTTCTTATTTATTTTACTTAATTTTATAAATTTTTTCACCGTTTTAAATTTTTTTTTAAATTGGGTCACTTTTATTCCTATTACAAGGAATGTAAACATCCCTTCTAATAGAAAAAAGCATGGCAGGTTCTCTTGTTGACATTTGAAAAAATTATTTTGAAAAAATGTGCCTTTAAGAGGTATGGGCGGAAGTGATGTTTTGACGTCGCTTCCGCCCTGCTATGGTATGGAGACGGGTGGGAGCCATCTTAGCCTCACTCGCCTCCATACCCAGGCACTGAGAGGACCCGATCGCCTCCGCCGCTACCGACGGCTCCGGTAAGCTGCGGAGGGCATGGGAGATCAGCGGGGGGCCCTCTCCCGCCGCCGATAACGGCGAATCTGCCGCAGAGACCACCATTATCATAAACATGACTGGCTCCTGAAAAGATGGATATCTCAGTTGAGGCAGCAGCTGCTGCCACAACCAAGATATCCATCTTCAAAGTGCCGACGTATATCTACAGGAGCCGATCGGCAAGTGGTTAAGCCTCGTGCACACGGTATGATTGTTGGCCAACCGAGCTTCTGATTTTTGTCAAAAGGGCGTGTGCCAGGATCTTGTCTTGCAAATGAAAGGGTACACAATTGTCATGCCACAAACACGAACGTGGTGACATACTACGAGGAATTTCATCTCTTGAGCACCACCCTTTGGGCCCCTTCTGCTAACTTTGTGTTTGGTGAGCATGATTCCAAGCATGCGCTTTTGTACTTTTGTGTGACATCAAACCGTCGTCCACCGAAAATTTACTAGCCTGCAATCCAACATTTGTTGGTGGAAAATTGGACAACAATTGTCAATAGGAGCGTACTAACGGTAAGATTTTAGGACAACAGTCTGTCAACAGACAATACCCTGCCAACAATCGTATCGTGTGTACGAGGCATAAGTCATTGATATATAAGATGAAGAAAAAAGGGGGGCATTTTGGGACTTTAAATGAAGCACACCAAAAGACGTGCCTCTATCCCGAATTCATGTATCAAAAAGGGGGGCATTTGGGACTTTGAATGAAGCAGCTGACTGGTTGGGGTTAGGAAAAACCGAACAGATTGGTATTGCAAAAGTGTATTGTAATAATGAAGCACATATATACAGGTAACATGTGCAAAAACACATAGCATAACCAATATCGGTCCATATAAATAATGTCAACATAATAAAACATAGCAATAAATTAATGTGATCAAAAACGGCATAAAATGTGTAAAAACACAATGAACTGAGCAGCACAACGACATGATGTAACATGGGTATACAATTGTATAAGTCATAAAGTGATTGGGTATATCTAAATATAGTCCTATTGCAGTGTGTAGCTACATCCTTGATGTCCGACGTGTTTCGTGTAAAAACACTTCCTCAGGGGCGGATGCTATAGGGTAATTGTAACAACAGAGTATAGTCAAATCAGATAATTGACTCAGTGCAACCAGAAGAGACAAAATGTGCATTCTGGGTACTTACAGGATATACCGAGCTGCAGTATATGTGAGAGCTAGGCCCAAAGGATGTCTGTCCTGGAAACTGAGATGGCAGAGAATCCGACAGAAGACAGGCAGCACAGGCATTAACCCCAGAAAGCAAGTTACCATTTCAATCATGGAACCAGGTAGTTGATAATGATTATATATGGACATCTGTAATGGATAGGTAAGTCCAGCAAGATAAACCCAAGGTATTGGGAATAGCATTAAAAAATTAACAACTTTGTAATGAGATAATAAGACATTACCTTGGTGGTATGTTTAAAAGCCAGAGCTTCACAGAGCTATGGCATCTGCAGGTGTATGGCAACGAGCTGTGTGTCTGGGGAGACGCCTTATAGGAGTCCTGCACATCTGGACAACTACCACCAGCGTCACGCTGGCCAAGCAGTGCATGGGGCGGAGCCCCAGCTAGGGCAGTATAGAACCTGCCCACAACTGACGCCGTGCGGTCCAGCTGTGTCGACTCAGATCGAGAGTACGCGCTCGCAATGCCCATGTCTTATTATCTCATTACAAACGTATTACTTTCTTACGTCTATTCCCAATACCTCCATTAGTGATGTCGTCCCTCACATTCATTTTTACATCATTTCTGATATACAGGAATACCCCTCCCCCCCTTTTTTTTCTTTTTTTTTTTTACCCTCCCTATCTCTGTGATATAGGGAACACCCTTGAATGGTTGCCAGCCAATCATGAGAGCTGTTGAACCAAGTCTCTGAAAATTCCCACAAAATCTAAATCCTCCTTGTACAACAGTATCTCTAGTTCTCCCATCTTCTCTGCAAAACTCCTGGCATTGGTGAACAAGCCACATAGTTTTTTTGGTCACATACTATCTCATTATTGGGTGTTCTGAGGTTGCAAATAGGATTTGTTACTATACTTACCTCGGGTTTAGGTGCTTTAGTGAACCTACTACTAATGCCCCCAATACTATCCTCTTGAAAAAAAAATTCCACGCTGTTTATCTCTACATCTGGACCATTCCCCCCATAGCCTAGTTTAAAAGCCCCTCTAACTTATCGGCCATTTTCTCTCCCAGCCGAGCTGCACCCTCCCCATTTAGGTGCAGTCTGTCCCAGCTAAAGAGCTGGTAACTGACTGAGAAGGGAACCTGAACCCCTCCTTTCTACACCAGATCCTCAGCCACTTGTTTACTTCCCTAATCTCCCACTGCCTATCAGGTGTGGATCGAGGTACCGGTAGCATTTCTGATAATACTACCTTGGCGGTTCTATTCCTTAATTTAGCTCCTAGGTCTCTAAAATAGTTTTTTAGGACACTCCATCTTCTTCTGGCTTTGTCTTTCGTGCCAACGTGCACCAAGACAGCCAGGTCTTCCCCAGCCCCTCCCAGTAATCTGTCCACCAGATCCGTGATGTGCCGAATACGAGCGCCCGGTAGACAACATACAGTTTGGAGCTTCAGGTCTTTGTGACAGATTGCCCTCTCTGTCCTTCTGAGAATTGAGTCCCCAACCACCAGAATCTGTCTATCCTTTCCCTTGGTTTTACTCCCAACCTCACTTGAGGAGTTCTTCCCCTGGCAGCTAGGGGCGTCACTCTGCTCCAGCAGTGCTGGTCCCTGACTGGTTTCACCAATGTCAAGCAATGGGCGTGCTTATTGGGATGTTCCAGCCCAGGACCGGCCTCCCTGACTCTTTCCACTCTACCCTTCCTAACTGTCACCCATTTACTCTGCTTTGGTGCCTGCACACCTTTGTCTCCACCTGCCTCTGTGCCGGCACCTGCCGGGTGCGTTCCTGGCTCTCCTTTAGTATGGAGATTCTTTTCCGTGTTGACAGTTGCTTCCCTAGATTCAGAACCTGGGCTTTCAGGGAATCAACGTGCTTACATTTTGCACAGCAGTCCTCGTTCTGCGAAAGTGCAAACGTGTCCCAAAAGACTGCTACACATTAACAGCCATGTGCTCCCTGAAGACACCAATGCGACGGAAACTAATCTTAACCCTTTCTCTGCCAGAACTATTTTTTTGTTTTTAAAAAATCATTTGAGGCCTGAAGATTAGTTAAAAATAAAATGCTTTGGCTGTACATACACTGTAAGACTGGGCAGATCTCCAGCATTTGTGCCGCGTACAAGTCAGAAAAGTGTCTATTACCTGATCTTGATGAACTGGACAGAGCCGGGAGGGGTTGCCGAGCAGTTTCTGTGTGCGGACGGGAGATGCAGAATCAGTTCTGAGACCAGGAGGGAGGAAGAGAGGCCCAGACTGAGAGTGAAAGGGCGGTCACTGTATTGCTGCCAAAAGAAAAAAGAAATGTGCCTACTACGCCAGATGGCTCTGTGCCAAATACAGGCTCCCTAAGCTTGCAATTATACATAAGCCGAAAATTACCAAAGGATCATAAATAGTGACGCAATCGGGACACAATTGTGGGGTTTAGTCAGGGAGCTCCTCACCCAATTCCCTGTCAGGAGTAGCTACTGTAGATATTTGTTAGAGATCTGCTGATTTCTCCCTAAGTTGGGCCTTGTTGTACTTTTCTCTTCTGCCTCTAGGTGGCCGGGCACTTAGTGACATTAGATGTGAGAAGGACATTTCAAGGTCAAGTTATGAGTATATGGGGTATCTCAGCGAATGGGCAGGGGTTTTCTTAAATCCCTTGGCCTGCTGGGAGAGCCTATATATTCAGGTGGAGTCAGGTGATCGATGTTCTGTGACACCTGGACGGCTGTCTGGGTGGACGTGTGTCGTATGCTCCAGGCTGCTAGGCCGGAGATTGGGCCTATCCCGGGGGCATCTGGCTGCCAGGCTGTGTGAGGGCCTATCCAGAAGTAAGAGGGCAGCGTAGGGTTGGGACTTCGACTTGCAGTCCAACCAGAAGTGACGGTTCTGCCGTCACTTCGGCCAGAGAACCTGTCATGGTCGGAGGTAGAAAGGAAGCCACTAAGGCGCCGACCACCTTTCCCAGGGACCGCAGTGAATAGCTGAAGCAAGTACCGGAGCAACATTCTCACTGAACGGGTACGGTGGAGAATCAGGAGACTACAGGCGGTGACCAAGTCAGGGACCCAGCCAGCGGAGGTGACGCTTGCAGAGCAGCCTTGTGTGTCAAACCAAGGACCGAGTCGGTTATCAGGGGTGAAGCTTGAGAAGTATCTGGAGTCCCAAGCTAGGGACCCAGCAGGGAAGCGTGGGTGACACTTGAGGGAGATACTACCGCAAAGTCTTAAGGCACTCAAGGGACTCATAGTCAGTGAATCGTAGGGTCCAGTAAGAGACTGGGAGCTCAAGGGGCTGAAGAACTACAAGTAGACGCTGTAGTGAAGCTGAGAGAACTGTTGAACTTTGTGTTAGGAAGTGTTGAACACTGTTGCCATAGGAGACAGCAATCCTGCATGTGCAGAAGTGGCACCTTGCTGGGGCCATTCCCTGTATGGCTGTCCTCCTATTGAAGTCTCAAGCCCCGTACACACGAGAGGACTTATGTCCGACAGACTTCCGAAGGAGTTCCGTCGGAGTTCTGCTGGAATTCCGACGGAGTTCTGACAGACTTTTCGGCTGAGCGGACTTGGCCACACACAATCACACTAAACCCCCGACGGATTCGAACGTGAGGACGTACGACTGGATTCGAATAAGGAAGTTCATAGCCAGTAGCCAATAGCTGCCCTAGCGTCGGTTTTAGTCCGTCGGAATAGCATACACACGAGCGAATTTTTCGAAGGGACCGGGTCCGGCGGAGTTCCTTCGGAAAAATTTGAAGCATGTTCCATATTCTAAAGTCCTTCGGACTTTGGCGAGTCAAAAGTCCGTTGCAGCCCACACACGATCGAATAGTCTGACGGACTCAGTCCGTCGGACTTTGGATGTTGAAAAGTCCGCTCGTGTGTACGGGGCTTCAGAGTCTGCCTATTGAAATTGCAACCACTTAAAGGTATCCTGGCCCTAACCCTCTTACCCTTCAAAATATAAAAAGCACTGTTAAAAGAAATAAAACCTTTTTGCATCAAAGAAGTGTCTGGCGCACCATCTTTGCACCCACTATGCCTCACAACCCACCACATATTGAAGGATGTCTGCAGCCTTCTTGTATGATATCTAAGTGCACCTATTGGTCTGTGCTATCGTCCTCTTTCGGCTAAGTTTACAAACATAAGGACGGTCTTCTCAGAAGAGATGAAGTTGTTATATTGGACCACACAGACTAAGACTGGGATGCCATTAAAGTTCATGTGCGTGTAAAGGCAGGTGTCCCAATACTTTTGGTAATCAGTGTTTATCCACCTATGCGTATGAATGTGTAAATTGGTGTTTGCGTCAGTGGTAAGTTGGACACACTTACGAGGGAAAGTGTGAAAGTGGAAAGTTTGTCCCTAATTACTAACACATTACCATACGTGAAGATATAGCAGAAACTCTTGTCATTATGGTTTGGCACTCAGTCAGGTAAAGTGCATTTTCAATTACTTGTTTCAAGTGTGGAAGGAATGTTATCTTTGAAACTATTCCTTTAATTATGAGCAGGGCTGCTGATAGAAATCTCGGGTCTCTGTACATCCTACCTGGCAAGCCCCCCAAATGTTTAAAAATTATATTTTCATTTAAAATACAGTATAATCATTATTAGGGGACACAAACATAACAGAGAACCTGTTTCTTTTAATTGCTTTTTACATTTTTAAAATTAGTTTATTTTACGATTTTTTTTTATTATTTATTGCGATGTTTAACAAATCTTTTCTTTACAATTTGTTATCTTTTTAGAGGACAGGGAAGCCGGCAGCTCCACGGGGGCGGCAGAGTCACACGGGGGCATCAGAAGCAGGCAGAACAGGGAGGGGGCTGGGGAAGTAATTACAGGAATGATGCCCTGTGTCTGTGTCTCTCCCTGTAGCAGTTGAAAGTCAGCGGAGGGTGAAACCGTCTTTCAGCTGGTGCAGAGAGCCTTCTGTAATTGCCCCACTGCCTGACTGCACCAATTCCCTCTGCTGTTTGGGCCCCCCTATGTGCCCGGGCCCCCTACAGGAGGACTGGTTGTCCTCCCTATCTGTGGCCCTGATTATGAGTGGCAAGAAACTGGCTTGGACGCTTGACACCATCTGAACCAAATAAGTTTATCTTGGTCTCATCAGACCACAGGACATGGTTCCAGTAATCCATGTCCTTAGTCTGCTTGTCTTCAGCAAACTGTTTGCGGGCTTTCTTGTGCATCATCTTTAGAAGAGACTTCCTTCTGGGACCACAGCCATGCAGACCAATTTGATGCAGTGTGCGGCGTATGGTCTGAGCACTGACAGGCTGACCCCCATATGTTCTACCTCTGCAGCAATGCTGGCAGCAGTCATATGTCTATTTCCCAAAGACAATCTCTGGATATGACGCTGAGCACGTGACCTCAACTTCTTTGGTCGACCATGGCGAGGCCTGTTCTGAGTGGAACCTGTCCTGTTAAACCGCTGTATGGTCTTGGCCACCATGCTGCAGCTCAGTTTCAGGGTCTTGGCAATCTTCTTATAGCCTAGGCCAGTGATGGCGAACCTTGGCACTCCAGATGTTTTAGAACTACATTTCCCATGATGCTCAACTGCACTGCAGCGTGAATGAGCATCATGGGAAATGTAGTTCCAAAACATCAGGGGTGCCAAGGTTCGCCATCACTGGCCTAGGCCATCTTTATGTAGAACAACAATTCTTTTTTTTCAGATCCTCAGAGAGTTCTTTGCCATGAGTTGCCATGTTGAACTTCCAGTGACCAGTATGAGAGAGTGAGAGCGATAACACCAAATTTAACACACCTGCTCCCCAGTAAGACTAACGAGTCACATGACATCGGGGAGGGAAAATGTCTAATAAGGCCCAATTTGGACGTTTTCAGTTAGGGGTGTACTCAATTTTGTTGCCAGCGGTTTAGACATTAATGGCTGTGTGTTGAGTTGTTTTGAGGGGACAGCAAATTTACAAGCTGTACACTCACTACTTTACATTATAGACAAGTGTCATTTCTTCAGTGTTGTCACATGAAAAGATAGAATAAATATTTACAAAAATGTGAGGGGTGTACTCACTTTTGTGAGATACTGTATATTCATATTGGATTGTCATTGTTTCATGCACAGTGTTTTATGCTACAATAACTCCTGAAGAAGCCACATATTTAGTGAAACATGTTGAGAATGTAACATCAGTGTAGCATTGATGAGAATGTAACTTCAATGTAGCTTGGATAATGTTCATTCAACTCACTACCGGAGAATGGGACATGAGAACGATATGGTCATTGGTTTTATTACAATTTTAATGAAGTTTGTATAAATATGTGGCACAGTGGTGTAGTGGTTAGCACTCTCACCTAGCAGTAAAAAGGGTCACTGGTCCAAATCCCAACCACGACATTACCTGCCTGGAGTTTGCATGTTGTCCCTGTGCCTGTGTGGGTTTCCTCCCACACTCCAAAGACATGCCAGTAGGCTAAGTGGCTTTTGTCTAAATTGGCCCTAGTATATGAATGTGAGTTAGAAACCTGTTGTATTGTATACTTACTTTTAAAGCTATTGTGAACCGTGTCTCCTACTCCAATCCTCTTCACAATAGGAAAAATACAGAATCTGTCACTTCATAGGAAAACAATATTACAAGCCATGAAAAGCAGTGAAATAAAAAGCATTCATACAGTGGGTATAGAAAAGAATCACCTCCTTTAACCACTTGCCGACCGCCGCACGACGATGTACGTCCATTTTTTGAAGAGGGATATCTCGGTAACGGCAGCAGCTGCTGCCACAACCGAGATATCCATCTCTTCAGGCGGCGGTCGGCTGTACAATAACGGTGGTCTCCGTGGCGGATTCGCCGCGAGATCACCGCTATCGGCGGCGGGAGAGGTGCCACCCCCCCTCCCGCCGCCCTCCCGCACCTTCCGCCGCTTACCGGAGCCGTCGGTAGCGGCGGAGGCGATCGGGTCCTTCTGTCGGCTGGGCATAGAGACAAGTGAGGCTAAGATGGCCCCCACTCGTCTCTATACTATAGGAGGGCGGAAGCGACGTCAAAACGTCACTTCCGCCCATACCTCTTAAAGGTATATTTTTTTTTTAAATGTCAGATTTTCTTTTTTTTTTTTGTTGCATTTTAGCCCAAATATGAGATCTGAGGACCTTTTGACCCCAGATCTCATATTTAAGAGGACCTGTCATGCTTTTTTCTATTACAAGGGATGTTTACATTCCTTGTAATAGGAATAAAAGTGATCAATTTTTTTTTTTTTTTTTTAAAGTGTAAAAATAAATAAAATAAATTAAAATAAATAAGAAGAAAAAAAATTTTTTTAAAAACACCCCGTTACGACGAGCTTGCGCACAGAAGCGAGCGCATACGTGAGTAGCGCCCGCATATGAAAACGGTGGTCAAACCACATATGTGAGGTATCGCCGCGATCGGTAGAGCGAGAGCAATAATTCTAGCCCTAGACCTCCTCTGTAACGCAAAAAATGCAACCTGTAGAATTTTTTAAATGTCGCTTATGGAGATTTTTGAGGCTAAAAGTTTGACGCCATTCCACGAGCGGGCGCAATTTTGAAGCGTGACATGTTGGGTATCAATTTACTCGGCATACCATTATCTTTCACAGTATAAAAAAAATTGGGCTAATTTTACTGTTGTCTTATTTTTTTATTCAAAAAAGTGAATTTTTTTCAAAAAAAAGTGCGCTTCTAAGACCGCTGCGCAAATACGGTGTGAAAAAAAGTATTTCAATGACCGCCATTTTATTCTCTAGGGTGTTAGAAAAAAAACAATATAAAATGTTTGGGGGTTCTAAGTAATTTTCTAGCAAAAAAAACTGTTTTAAACATGGAAACACCAAGTCCGAAAAAGAGGCCTGGTCCTTAAGTGGTTAAAATAATAGCATTGTGTCGCTTTGCAGCCTGAAATAAAGACAGACACAGTTTTTGTTTAATCCAGCTTTATTTGCAACTTACAACATCCAAGTGAAGGATATAACACCAACATGTCAGAAAACAATAAAAAACAAAAAAACAAAACAGGATGACTGAGTTGGAAAAAGCATCATCCCTTCCTAAAAATGACTTGTAAACTCAATCAGGTGTAGTGAATCACTTTCTCAATAGCACACAAAGCCATTTGACTTTCAACTGTGCTCCCTCCCTTCCAACCCCTTCCTTGTCTGAATGGACACAGTGAGTGTTCGGTACTGCACTCACTGTGTCCATTCATAACTGAAGCATAGTAACTGTGTTTACAATGCTTCAATTTGTGAATGAATGGGAAGCTCCGTGCAAATTTATTCCTGGGTTTGTAGATGGTGGTTCTGGTCCTGAGTTTGTAGATGGTGGTTCTGGTCCTGCGTTTGTAGATGGTGGTTCTGGTCCTGCGTTTGTAGATGGTGGTTCTGGTCCTGCGTTTGTAGATGGTGGTTCTGGTCCTGCGTTTGTAGATGGTGGTTCTGGTCCTCAGTTTGTAGATGGTGGTTCTGGTCCTGCGTTTGTAGATGGTGGTTCTGGTCCTCAGTTTGTAGATGGTGTAGATGGTGGTTATGGTCCTCAGTTTGTAGATAGTGGTTATGGTCCTCAGTTTGTAGATGGTGTAGATGGTGGTTCTGGTCCTGCGTTTGTAGATGGTGGTTATGGTCCTCAGTTTGTAGATGGTGGTTATGGTCCTCAGTTTGTAGATGGTGGTTATGGTCCTCAGTTTGTAGATGGTGTAGATGGTGGTTCTGGTCCTGCGTTTGTAGATGGTGGTTATGGTCCTCAGTTTGTAGATGGTGTAGATGGTGGTTCTGGTCCTGAGTTTGTAGATGGTGGTTCTGGTCCTCAGTTTGTAGATGGTGTAGATGGTGGTTCTGGTCCTGCGTTTGTAGATGGTGGTTATGGTCCTCAGTTTGTAGATGGTGGTTATGGTCCTCAGTTTGTAGATGGTGGTTATGGTCCTCAGTTTGTAGATGGTGGTTATGGTCCTCAGTTTGTAGATGGTGTAGATGGTGGTTCTGGTCCTGAGTTTGTAGATGGTGGTTCTGGTCCTGAGTTTGTAGATGGTGGTTCTGGTCCTGAGTGTGTAGATGGTGGTTTTGGTCCTGGGTTGTAGCTTCAACTGGGTCCTTGTTACATACGGAAGGTGAGATCTGTGTCAGACATTTCCTTCTGGTAATATTCATCAAATCTCTCGTTCTGGGCTACGGTGAATTGGTTCTTCCAGTCACCCCAAATTCCTAGAGGAAGGAGAGAGATGTCACATGAGGTATCATGGAGGACAGCACACTCATACTTACAGACATTGTGGTCTTGCAATTCCAGAAAACTCACCCCCACACACAGTATGCAGTTTGCCCACCGACTTTCTGGGTGGGTGTGGGAGATTACTGACCATGCCCACTTTGATGGTTGGTTGGTCCCACATAGATCCATCCTACTGGTGTCCCCAAGCCCCGCAGTTATTCTCTTTTTGAGTTACTGCACATGTATAGCAACTTAAATAAGGTTGATGCTATGATCCAGAGACATGAGCCGAGACACAACATTGGCGTGACAAAGAACCAAGATGCAGGACTGTCCCAGCAAATCCAGGACAGTTGGCATCTCTACACCGATATTATCATTTGTTTAGGTTTTGATGCAAATAATAGTTGGTTTCAAAATATTTTTGATGTTTTTTCTTTGTGTGGACACTCAAGAAAATGTTTCAGTGTATCGCAGTTCTTTTTTCCTTACACAAACTGTGATAAAAAGAACTGTGAGGAAAAACTTTAATAATGTAAAGCGTATCTAAACTCAAGAACAAAAGTGGAATATAATGCAATTTACCAGTCCTTAGATGTGGTAGCTGCATTTGTTGTCTATTTTTTTCCCCCCCTTCTATCCACCTGGTGATCCTCTCAGTAACACACTTCCTGTCCTAGGGTGACAACGCTCAGTCACTGTACTGTATTCATGGAGGAGAGGTTGTCACTCTAGAACAGGAAGTGTGTTACAATTACAGCACACCTTCTCCTGTTCACTGCTTGAGATAAAACTGCAGTGTGCATAGAATGGCACTGGGTTTCTAGCAGGATAAACAGGTATTTTTCTACTTATCAAAGCTCTTTTTGTTGTATATTAAACAGACCAAAAGGGAGCACATAGGTGAAGTGCATTATTGGAGGGTTACATACATTTTAAGTTTGATGTTGTTTTAGGATAAGGATATCTATTAACAAAAAGAATGGGTGTTACGATAGAGAGATCTGACGAACCCCAAACTGTGTGGAGAGAATGGGGGTGTCATACTGAACCTAGTGCCACCCTAATTTTCCACAGAATTTACAAGTTGGTAACAAAATTTTGAGGACACACAATCCATCTTTAGACACTTTAGACAAAAAAGCAGACGTGTCATAAATCTCTACTGCATTACTCATCTTTGAGTATGTTTCTAATTTATACTAAACTGAACTTCCAAAGCCAAAACTCTATACATAATCCATAAATCATGCTACAATGGAGTTCTCTTCATAAAAAGTAGTTACACTAACGTATAGTAAAATGTCAATTAGGTAGACAACATGCACACATATGTTCCAAGAATCAAAAGACAAATGGGGAATATTAGACCTCCTAACAGAATCCTATATAATATCTACATCATATTTGGTATCTAACAAATTGTAATTTTATTCTGCTAAACAATATGTTCATTTTATTCTGCTAAACAGCATATTGATTCTGAAACCTTGTCAGATGGAAATATAAATCTATTTTGGATAGTTGACATTAAGGGTCTTTGCTCCCTCGAATATAATGTAATACTCTCCAGGCCACTACAACACCCCCTTGGACCCTTTGATTGGGTAGAGCTGGCTTTGCGACAACCTCTCCATGGACAAGAGAAGATGATTGTATTTGGCTCTCTTTTTACATCAAAACTTCCAAGGGTATTAGGAGTCACCTTTTCTAACGCCCATTGACTCTTGCAAACATCAGGCTAGACTTTGACCCAAACACACTATTTGATTTTCGTCTTCAGATTTACCAAAACCATGTAGCTCAAGGGCCTGCCTGATTCCATACAAATTGAAACTCTTATGCCCCATACACACGGTCGGACATTCCGACCACAAAATCCGCCTGATTTTTTCAGACGGATTTTGTCCGAAACTTGTCTTGCATACAGTTGTCGGAAAATCCGATCGTTTGGAACGAGGTGGCGTACAAAACGTACGACAGGACTACGTAGAGGCCAGTAGCCAATAGGTTTCATCTCCAAAAATTTTCTGAGCATGCATGGCACTTTATGCGTCGGAATTCTCTATGCGCGATCGGAAAAAGTCCGAAAGGATTTTGTTGTCGGAAAATTTTGGATCCAGCTCTCAAACTTTTTCCGTCGGAAATCCCGACAGAAAAAGTCCGATAGAGCCCACACACGATCGGATTTTCCGACAACATAATCCGATCGGACTTTTTCCATCAGAATTCCGACCGTGTGTATGGGGCATTAAGGTTTGACTCCATATTATAGGGTTTTGCTAAATCTGAAGACAAAAATCTGTAGAAAATCTAATAGTGTGTATGGGGCTTTACCCGGCAAGCAGATGGGATTCTGCACATAACCAAAGACCAGACAAAATTTTCTTATTATTTTTTCACTTTAAATCCCTTTTATTTTTGCTGTTCCTTATGTCTATCTTGTGATGTTTTTCTTGTAAATTTTTCCTGCACCATTTTTCTTTTTTTTAATTAAAACTATATTTTCAAAATGGTGAAAATGAATTTCTGGAGGCTCTAATTATTTAAAGAACTTACAGAATGTCGCCCCTGTAATGAGCTATCATAGTTTAAGCTCAGTTACATCCCTGTCTGGATGTGGCAGCGAGTGATACAGACATTTTCTTTAAAAGTCAGCATTACGACAGCAGATGCAGTACATGTTTCCATTAAAACATGAGAAGGAGGCTACCGTGTGCAATAATATAGACTCAGTTAATCTGCTCCAGTGACAACCACTTACAGGCAGCACAGTGGTGTAGTGGTTAGCACTCTCACCTAGCAGTTAGAAGGGTTGCTGGTTCAAATCCCAACCACAACACTGCCTGCCTGGAGTTTGTATGTTCTCCCTGTGCTTGCGTGGGTTTCCTCCAGGTACTCCGGTTTCCTCCCACACTCCAAAGACATGCAGGTAGGTTAATTGGCTTCTGTCCAAAATTGACCCTAGTATATGAATGGTGACCTTGGATTGTGGGCTCCTTGAGGGTAGGGTGCAATGTACAGGGATAATTGTAGACACTCACTCAGGTTGAACTGGATGGACTGGTGTCTTTATTCAACCTTACTAACTATGTAACAGTCTGCTGGTGCTTAGGTTGTTCTCCCAGAACAGGAAAATCTCTGCACAGGTGGGGTTAATGTTGTTATGGGAGGAAGTTACCTTTTAATAAAAAGAAGGGCTATTTATTTATTGATTTTGTTTGTTGTTATCTTTGTATTTTCTGCTTTAATTTTTTAATTGAGGCCAATTATTTTAAATTGAACATAACTATCCATATACACAATGTATTAACCAATCAAGAAAGTGTGGGGAGCAAAGAAGTAGCACAATGACCACATTATTTTTATTATTATTATACAGGATTTATATAGCGCCAACAGTGTGCGCAGCGCTTTACAACATGAAGACAGACAGTACAATTCAATACAGGAGAAATCAGAGGGCTCTGCTTGTTAGAGCTTACGATCTAGGAGGTATAATAATAATAATAATTGTAATAATCTTGTGCTTAGATTTTCTACTCCAGCCAAACTTGCATGCTGATTATTTGATTGACTTTCTTTTGAATATAATTGGCCATGTATGTCTCTGAAATTAATTAACATAATTTTTTATTGATTTTGCCAATACTTGTTTTACCCTTTGAAGTCCACATTTTTCAATGAGTTAGCGTGGCTCAAAATGTGCTCCACCAAAATGGTGGAGCAGAACGTTAAAGGGTTAATTAAGAATTAAAGAGGGATTCCACCAAAAAAAAAAATATTAAAAGCCAGCAGCTATAAATACTGCAGCTGCTGACTTTTAATAAATGGACACTCACCTGTCCCGGGTTCCAGCGATGCCGGCAGCCGAGGCCGATCGATCGCTCGGCTCTCGGCTGCTGCAGTCACCATTCTAGGTGAGGGAATCAGGAAGTGAAGCGAATCGGCTTCACTTCCCGGTTCCCTACTGCGCATGCGCGAGCCGCGCCGCGCAATAGGAAATCTCCGCGCTGTCACTGGGACCCGTGTGTGTCCCAGCAGACAGCGCGGCAGGGCAGGAAATGGCGTAGACTCCCACGGGAGTCTATGCCCGGAAGTGGGTGAAAATACCTGTCTTTGACAGGTATCTCCACCCCCCTCCCCCCTGAAAGGTGTCAATTGTGACACCGGAGGGGGGGAGGGATCCGATCAGCGGAGGTTCCACTTTAGGGTAGAATCCCGCTTTAAGGAAAAAAACACGTAAGGAAGATTGCTAAGTCTTACCTTTCCTCATAAATGGGGATATTGAGTGATCCATCAATGGGAAGGTACTATAGTTGGCCATGGGGTTGTCCTTCATAGCCTGGAAGGAAGTGTTCTTGTGTATTTTTTCTACAATTTCTTCAGGAAGTTCCTGATTAATGAACTTCATCACCTTTCTGATTTCACGTTTTGGGTCCTAACCAAAGAGATTCGGGGAGAGTCAATAAGATTCAATTTTTTGTTATAGGTCAAGAGTTCTCCAGATGATGGCAAGACAAAGTCAAGTTACCTCCAACATGTCCTCATAGAACAAGTACAAGATCTTGTGTTTTTTCCTCATCTCCCACCAGCCCTTCACATGTTTGGCCCATGATCCAGAAGCAACTGCCGGACAAAGCAAAATGTTTGAGAGAATTGACCATGAAAGAAAAGTAAGAGAACATTAAAAAAGTCTTCAAAATGCCTAAGCACGTTTTCCAGTCTGTCCATTCCACAATACACAACATGGACATTTCATTGGAACTATCAGTTTTCTAAGAGCCCAGCTACTGACTCACGTACCATTACCCTCCATGTAGGTATTTAGATATTCATCCCACGTCCCAGGTTCTGGATGTGGATAGGCCATTCTGTAGAAGTGATAGTACGATACCGCTACGTCCTTTGCATTTCTAGCCACGTAGATCATCTAGAAAAAGATGGTGAAACCTTTTATACCTTTGTTTTCAATGCAAGAAATGTCACTCTTGAGACTAAGCCCTTGCACACACGGTCGGAGATTCCGACAACCAAATCCATCGGATTTTGTCCGACGGATTTTGTCCGACACACGGTCGGACAAAGTTGTGGGAAAATCCGACGTGATTACCTTATTTCGTTACGACGGGACTACGTTCACGCTAGTAGCCAATAGCTTTGGTGTAGGAATTTAATCTGAGCATGCGTGGCACTTTGTCCGATCGGAATTCTCTACACATGATCGGAGTATATCCGATCGGAGCATTACCAACAAGTTGGAAAACTTGGTCCGTCGGATACTCCGATGGAAACAGTCTGATGGAGACCACACACAGTCAGAATATCCGACAAAAACGGTCCGATCGGACACATTCCGTCGGAATCTCCGACCGTGTGTACAAGGGCTTAGGAAGACAAATAACTTGGTAAAGCCCCACACTTGCTTAGTATTGCATTGCTTTGCTTAGTATTGCACTTTAAATGCTAATCTGGAGAGCTTTCTTGAAGCCTATGACTACCCATCAGAGCCAGTCTGGTGTTTTGGAATTCAGATCTTGCAATGGGGGAACCTATGGTTACCATATTGTCAAAATGCAATTTAGGGTTGCCCTACTGACTATGAAGGACGAAGGCAAGCAAAGGGCCACATTCGGCCCCCTGGGCCGCAGTTTGGAGATCACTGCCCTAGAATGCTCATTTAGCCTGAAAGAGTGACTGCTCTTGTGTGCCTGGCTGCCTCCGCACTGAACAGAAAAAAAAAAAACCTTGGCCAAAATCCAGCGGCCCCTATAGGGGTGAACTCTACATATTGACTATTAACTAACTCAAATTCAAACAAATTCAAAATACAAAATACAACAGATACTGAAATAAAACAAGGACACCTTGCAGTTCTTTTCCCAGAAGCTCTTCGGAAGAACGTCTGCCTGAAGGTGCGTCTTAATCACACGTGGGGAGTCCAATTTGTTCAGTATGTCAGTTGCTGGAGGAACAAAAAAGATTAGAGGGAAAATAAGTAGTAATAGGAAAAGCAAAAGAATCTCGTGATTGCAAATTTATTCCATGAAGTTCCAACTCTCACCAGCTCCAGAAAGGTTTATCTAAGGGAGGACAAAACATAATAATAGCTCTGGGTGACTATGGCTGACTCAACCACCCAAAGAGAACAACTTTCCTCTCTGACCCTACAGGGCAGTCACATAAAAATATTACTTTACTTCATTTTATTAGTAATTACAATGGTGGAGACGCTTGTAAAAAAAAAAAAAAAAAAGAAATATGCAAACTATTTTTCAATTCTATTCTTGATTTTGCTGGGGCTTCCCTTGTGCATTCTCTGATTGGACGAGGTGGAGACGGCGACGTCATCCACCCCTCCTTTTCACCTCTTTCAATCGGAGAAGGCTTTGTATTCCCCCAGGTGTTCAATAAGCTCACTTGAGCTCCGGAAATGTTTTACCCCCTTCACGACCAGGGCATTTTTTTTTGCTAAGCGGACCTTCAGTCATTTTTCAACTTTTCATCTATTAAATCTTCTGCCCTTGTTGTTGTTTTAACTTCAGACATTTTTTTTTTCTGCCATTAAATCCCTTACACAGCCCACTTCCTGTTTCTTGGCTGGTCATTAGCCTAGGCCTATGACAGCATACACAGCTCTCTCTCTCACTCTAGTGAAAGTTTGTCAGGAAGAGGGGGGGGGGGGGCGTGAGTCATAAGAGGGCCAATGAGAGCTGCAGGGCTGCAGAGCTGGAGGTGCACTTCTGTGTAAATCCAGGAAGGGAACAGGCAGCAGCTTCAGCTGCCCACAGTTAAAATGGATGCAGCCAGACTCGGTGGAGGGAGATCTCAGCAACATATTTGGCAAGTACAGAATTGCAGTATATATATATATATATATATATATATATATATAAATATATATATTTACAGAATCGCAGTATATATACTGTATATATATATATATATATATATATATATATATATATATATACCGCAATATATATATATATATATATATGTACAGAATCACAGTATATATATATATATATATATATATATATGTACAGAATTGCAGTATATATACTGTGTGTGTATATATATATATATATATATATATATATATATATATATATATACATATATACACACAAGTACAGAATCACAGTATATATAAAATAATATGTAAAGTGGTTGGAGGGAAGCTTCAGAATGGCAAAATATATTTTTATTACAAATTATGTGAGCAGACCACAGTTCCAATTTAACTGGTAATTACTCAGTCATGCAACACTCTACCCAAATTAGATTTATATAATTTTTTTCTTGCAAGTAGAGGTTTTTTTTGGTGGTATTTGATCATTACTAAATTTTTTATCTATTATTTACATTTATTTATAAATAAAAAATTACTGAAAATTTTAAAAAAACAAAAAACAAAAAACAAAAAAAATATATATATTTTCTATGTTCTGTTATAAAACATATCCGATGCATTCAAATGTCTTCATTAATTTAGACCAAAATGTATTCTGCTACATGTCGCAAGTGCTGGCAAGTGCTGGCAGTGATTGGGGACACTGGTATAGTTGTGATAGTTGTGGTATAGTTGTGATCACAATCAAGATACTGATCCCTACAGACACTATACTAGTAATGGCATTTATAGTGTGACTGTGATAGTGTGGTGGACAGTCTGGCACTAACTGACATAGGCTGGTGACACCCAATACAGTGATCAGTGATAATACTGTACCCTGAACCTCCCTTGAGATGGGAACCAGGGACACCTATCAGCAAAAGTATGTAGGCGTAGGACACACCCCCTGCCACACCCCCTTAAAGAAGAATTATACAAGAAAAAGATTAACCTGTTTCCCAGAAAATAAGACCTAGCGTGATTGTCGGTGATGGCTGCAATATAAGCCCTACCCCCAAATAAGCCCTACTCTGTTTCCCCAAAAATAAGCCCTACCCTGAAAATAAGACCTACAAGGACTTTTTGGGGGGTAGGGCTTATATTGCAGCCATCACCGACAATCACGCTAGGTCTTATTTTCGGGGGAAACAGGGTAGTTAAACCCACAAGGGCTTTTTATTTAACCATTACTATTTCTTTATATTGGCTTTTGAAATTTACAAATGCAGCCATTTATAAGTTGGATTAAAGTTTTAGTACTAGGAAAACACTTTTTTGAAAGATAAATAATGCATTTTATATACAACTATATAGGTCAGACCAAAACAAGGAGGATAAAGGGGCAGAGGGACTCAAATCAATCAGGACAGTCCCACGCATGCTCAGAATAAATTAAGAGACCACAGCTATTGGCTACTGGCCCGTTTACAGTCCCGACGTACGTGTCGTACGTCACCTCGTTAAGAATGATCGGATTTTCCGACAACTTTGTCCGACCGTGTGTAGGCAAGACAAGTTTGGCACAAAATCCGTTGGGGCTGTCACCTGCCAGCTGTAAATGTGCCGCTGATGGTCAGCCGGAGGATGCAGAAGACAAGTCACTGGGCAACACCTGGAAGAGACCAGTCCAGCAGCTCACTGGATTTGAATCAAATGTAAGCAAACTGGACCAATGTAAGTTTAACCACTTGCTTACTGAGCACTTAAACCCCCCTCCTATCCAGACCAATTTTCAGCTTTCAGCGCTGATGCACTTTGAATGACAATTGCGCGGTCATACAACACTGCACCCAATTGAAATTTTTATAATTTTTTTTCCCACAAATAGAGCTTTCTTTTGGTGGTATTTGATCAACTGTGCGATTTTTATTTTTTGTTTAAAAAAAGACCGAATTTAAAAAAAAAAAATTTTTCTTTTGTTATAAAATTTAAAAACGGGTAATTTTTGTCCATCGATGTATGGTGTTGAGGTGGCACTGATGGGCACTGATGGGTGGCAGTGATGGGCACTGATTGGTTACTCTGATGGGCAGCACTAGGTGGCACTGATTGGGACCACTGGTGGGCATTGATAGGTGACACTTGTGGGCGTTGATAGGTGACACTTGTGGGCGTAGCCATGCCCCCCCACAGTTAGAATCACTTCCCAGGACATACTTAACCCATACACTGCCCCTAGTGGTTAACCCCTTCACTGCCAGTGTCATTTACACAGGAATTAGTGCATTTGTATAGCACTGATTGCTGTATAAATGACAATGGTCATTGTGTGGGCATTGATAGGTGGCATAATGAGGCATAATTGCCTCTTCCTTTTCGGGACCGATAATTGCCTTTAAGATGAGCCGGTAAGCGGCTTTTTTTTTCTCCTCCGCTCACAGCGTGGGGAGAAAAAAAAAAAAAACGATCACTGGGCTTTTGTTTTGATCATGTGATCAGCTGTCATTGGCTGACAGCTGATCACATGGTAAGGGGCCAGGACCAGCCCCTTACTCGGATCGGTGCTCACCTGAGTCTCAGTGACTCGGTAATCACAGAGCGCTCTGTGCACACGCAGGGATCGTGCACAGGGGAGGCCGTCATATGATGGCCTCCCGGGAATTCAGATCCACGCTGTGGCCGTCATTCGGCTGTAGCACGGATGTCATGTGGTTAAAAAAGAAAGATAACTCCTAATTCTACAGCATATGAAGAGATTTTACACTTTGTTGTGTTAACTTGGTATGGAAATATACCTGAAGGAAATCCAGGTCCACCGCTCTCCAGGAAAGGCACGCGCTCAAATATGGCTCCTTTCTGACTCTTCTCCGTGTCTCCCCCATTCATGATGAGATCTACGATCTTGCTCACCCATGTGGTCCCTGAAAATATTAAACATATCAAGGGGTCCACTTCTAAAAACAAAATTTGCATGGCCATCCCTCTGTCAAAGCTGCATGGGCGTGGCTACGTTGTGACTCATCACTGATCTCTGCTCCGATCACAGGGAGCTGTGATCAGTAACACCGTCACTAGACAGAACAGGGAGATGCTTGTTTACATTCGCATCTCCCCATTCTTCCTCTCCGTGAGGCGATTGCGACCTGAATCATGGAGGTCCCGGCCGGCGCGCCAAATTTAAAGGGACATACAGGTACGCCCAGCCGTGCCATTCTGCTGACATACATCTGTGTGTTCTGGTCAGGAACCGGTTAAATTGTAAGCAGCAAGTGTCAGAAAAAGGCTTGGTCTTTAAGTGGTTAAGCTGACCTCATTTTCAAACCGAAGTTCATCCCTTTAATCTAAAAGAACCAAATGACACATTGTTTCTTTTTTTCTCTCAGCACTGAGCAATGTCATGATAAACTTTGCGGCTGTGAGCAGAGAATGGCTCTGCACTTAAATTGTGGAAATACTGGATTAAGATCGTGAGGGGGGGTTGAATCGAGATCGCGATCATGCAGCTCTACTGTATACTCATTCTGTGCAAACTGGGCAAAAAAGTTCATTGGGCTTAGTACTTCTATTTTGGGCATTAGTAAAATACCACATTATGGCCACTAGATGGAGCTGAGAAGCATAGGAAATACATACATCATTGTAACAAGAGATACAATGTAACAATTCTGTTTGTACATTTACTTTCTAGCGATCTAGTGGCCATCTCGATCTAGATCCAGCTGTTGGCCATAATGTGCCATTTTACTACTGCCAATAATAATAGAACCGTTGTTCTGAAATGAAAGTAGACTAACAATCGTTCCATTTTGCCCAGTTTGCACTAAAAGTAAAATACTGAATTATGGCCAAATGATGGATCTAGATCCCGATGGTCACTAGATCACTAAAGGGAGTTAGCAAATGAATGTGACCAACAGAATTGTTACATGATTTACTAAAACTGGCAAGTGCAAAATCTGGTGCAGCTTTGCAAAGAAACCAATCAGCTTCCAGGTTTGTTTGTCAAAACTTAACTGAACAAGCTGCAGTCAGAAGCTGATTGGCTACCATGCACAGCTACACCAGATTGGGTACTCTCCAGTTTTAGTAAATCAACCCCATTGCATCTTGTTACACAGAGGTATGTATTTCCTATGCTCCTCAGCACCATCTAGTGGCCATCTCTTACTGCCCAGAATAAAAGAACATTTGTTCATAAAAATAAAAATAAATTGCATAAAGAACATTGATTTTTTTATTTTATTTTTTGCCCAGTTTGCACAGGATGAATGTACCTACAGATTCACTGGATGAATGGCTATGACATTTTTTTTAAATAAATAGACCCCATATGTGTATACATTTACCACAATGCTGGTAGTCCAGAGCTGGAATATTATTTAAAGTATAAATTCATGTTTTCATCTTTTGTCTCTTAAATGTTTTACATTTTAATTTATTTTTCAAAGGTGGCCTGGTACGGACGCACTATTGATTTCTGTCCTCACCGGATTTCGGATAGGTGGCTATCAGCAGATCATCTTCTCGGGCCTGGAACTTCACAACGTTGTCCCAGTTGGCTGCAAAAGGACCGATGATGGGCATCCCATCCACCCATACGAGTGGGGGGCGCTTAAGGGACTCAACTTCTTCTGGGGGAACGTCGGGAAGAAGCATTGTGTGCTGCACCGTTTACCTGTCCAATAAAACACAGTGAAAGTCGCTGTCAGATGTCGCCAATGCCTAGAAAGTTTAAAAGGGGAACGATAATTTAAAAAAAAAATTATTTATTGAGATATAAGAGAATGATATAGGCTTAATGCAAACAATTTTGTTCATGTATGTTCATTTTCTAAATTGCTTGTTTTGATATATAATTCTATATGTATATGGGGCCAGCCGACAGGCGTGACTACAGCCTTCAGGGCCTAGGTGCAAGAAACTATTAAGGGCTGTCTGACCCTTGGCCAGGGGCCCTTCCCTCCGAGCCCAAGGCCCTTCCCTCTGAGCTCGGGCCCTTACCTCCAAGCCCAAGGCCCTTACCTGCAAGCCCAAGGCCCTTACCTCCAAGCCCAGGGCCCTTCCCTTCGAGCCCAGGGGCCCTTACTTCCAAACCCTGGGGCCCTTACCTCCAAGCCCTGGGGCCCTTACCGCCGAGTCCTGGGGCCCTTACCTCTGAGCCCAGGGCCCTTACCTTCAAGCCAGGGCCCTTACTTCTGAGCCTGGGGCCCTTACCTCCGAGCCCTGGGGCCCTTCCCTCCGAGTCCTGGGGCCCTTCCCTCCAAGCCGGGGGCCCTTACCTCCGAGCCCGGGCCCTTACCTCCAAGCCTGGGGCCCTTACCTCCGAGGCCTGGGGCCCTTCCCTCCAAGCCCGGGCCCTTACCTCCAAGCCCTGGGGCCGTTACCTTTGTGACTCTGGTAGTTCTGCCACTGGTGTCAGTATTTTTTTTTTTACAATATTGTTTAATATTTTATTTACAATTTTTAAGAAGCCGCTGTCCCTTCCCCACTCTCCATCCTGACAGAAGAGGGGAGAGGGAAGCACTGTGGGGGGGGGGAGGGGGGCAGGAGACAGTACAGGAGGGACTGGAGTAGAGCATGAGGATTGGAGAAGAGCGGGGGGGGGGGGGAGTACAGGGACTGGAGAAGAGAGGGGGGAGAGAGTACATGGGCTGTAGAAGGGGGGGAGAGTACAGGGACTGGAGAAGAGAGAGTGTAGAGACTGGAGAAGAGAGGGGGGGAGAGAGTGCAGGGACTGGAGAAGAGAGGGGGGAGAGAGTACAGGGACTGGAGAAGAGAAGGGGGAGTACGGGGACTGGAGAAGAGAGGGAGGAGAGAGTACAGGGACTGGAGAAGAGAAGGTGGTAGAGTACAGGGACTGGAGAAGAGGGGGGGGAGAGAGTACAGGGACTGGAGAAGAGAAGGGGGGAGAGTACAGGGACTGGAGAAGAGAGGGGGGGGAGAGAGTACAGGGACTGGAGAAGAGAAGGGGGGAGAGTACAGGGACTGGAGAAGAGAGAGAGGGGGGGTACAGCGACTGGAGAAGAGAAGGGGGAGAGTACAGGAACTGGAGAAGAGAGGGGGGAGAGAGTAGAGGGACTGGAGAAGAGAAGGGGGGAGAGTAGAGGGACTGGAGAAGAGGGGGGGAGAGAGTACAGGGACTGGAGAAGAGAGGGGGGGAGAGAGTACAGGGACTGGAGAAGAGAAGGAGGAGAGTACAGGGACTGGAGAAGAGAGAGAGAGAGAGGGGGGAGTACAGCGACTGGAGAAGAGAAGGGGGAGAGTACAGGGACTGGAGAAGAGAGGGGGGAGAGAGTAGAGGGACTGGAGAAGAGAAGGTGGGAGAGAGTACAGGGACTGGAGAATTGGACATTGCTCCAAATCAGAGACAGTCCCTCAAAATCAGGGACAGTTGGGAGGTGTGCTGATGCCCTCTATGTCCCTCCTGCAGCCGCTGAAGGCAGAGGAGGAGAAGTAGGCATTCAGCAGCAGCTGCAGGAGAAACATGGAGGGCATCGGTTCTTCTATATCACTGGGTCTCTGTGCTTTTCTATGCAATGCAGGCAGATCATGGCTGATGGGAGGGGCCAGCAAGGTCCTGAAAACATCACATCACCCAGCCTTAGTACTCCTATCAGGAGCCCCCAGTCCTGATGCAAGCAGTGGGTTGGCTCTTGGAGGGAGGGGTTATGCATATAACACAATGTGAGGGTGAGCCTCAATGATTGAAAGAACTGAAATCCAACAAATGAAAGGAGCAGGAAAGAGACAGCCATGCTGAGAAGGAAAGCAATAAGAGATGTTGAATATCCTCCTGCCAGGAAATAGGGCAGGCTTTAACTTTCTGCAGCTTCTAATACACATTGTGAGAAGCTCACAGTGTGCAGTGAGATCAGAGGAAGCCATTTCAGTCCAGGAGAGGAGCCGCTGCAACTGTGCAAGACTGATGTAAAAGGTTGGAGATCAGATTTAAAGAGGAACTGCAGTCTGCTCACAAAACTAGCAGATTTCAAGCTAATGGGGTGTGCAGTACTGCATTTGACCAGAGGTGCGGGGGCGCTGGTGACACTCGGAACGGTTCGGAGCCGTTCTGAAATACTCAGTTCCCGAGTGTTTCCGAGGCTTTGCGAGTTTAGCTGAGCCGTCACCAAGTATTTCCAAAAGCTCTCTGGCACCCCCCACCTCTGGCCACATGTAGTATTGCATGCAATAGAAGTCAATGTGGAACGAATTATCTTAGTTTCCATTGGCTTCTATGGGGAAATTCGCTTTCATATGCAAGTGCTTTGGATCACAAGCATTCTCCTGGAATGGATTACACTCGTAATCCAAGGTTCCACTGTATTATCCAAAGATAAAACAACAAGGGCAGAAGATTTAATGGATGGAAAGTTGAAAAAAATGCCTGAAGGTCCGCTTTAAGCCTTTGCACTTGAAGCGCTTCAGGTGCTGCTGGTATACGACACTTCCTGTTGTGTCGGATATCATGTCCCCCTGTTGGTGCCATGGTTCCTACCTCTTTAGGCCTTCAACATAATGTCCTCCTGCTCTGAAAAAGCCTAGCTGCCAGGCTTTCTATTCTAGCTAGGATAAAAATTCTAGCTTTTTGCTGTCCTTCAATTACTGCATCGAAATTCTGAGTCGGTGGTGTATGGACGCCATAGGCAACCAGGCAGCTAGCATTTTCAGAAGAAGGATGCAATGGCACCATGATAGATGTCAACCACTTCGCGCCCGCGCTATAGCCAAAAGACGGCTACAGCGCGGACGCTACCTTCCGGGCGGGCGTCCCTGGACGTCCTCCTATTTACTTCCGCAATGCTCGCTCCTGAGAGCACGCATCGGGGAAGTTCTTTGCTGGGTGTGTCCCCTGGACACAGCCAGTCACAGATCACTGTAAATGGGCAATCAGCGGCCGTTTACAGCGCGATCTGCGTGTCCAATGAGAGATGAGATCATCTTTCAGCGCCGCTCTCCCTCCTCACACAGAGACAGCGTGTGAGGAGGGAGAGATGAACGGATGCAGCGGCCGTAAGTTACAAAAAAAAAGTAAAATAAACTGCCATCTGTCCCCAGTGCCACCTGCCCCCAGTGCCACCTGTCCCCAGTGCCATCTGTCCCCAGTGCCATGTATAAGTGCCATCTGTCATCAGTGCCACGTATAAGTGCATCTGTCATCAGTGCCACATCAGTGCCACGTGTCATCAGTGCCACATAGTGCCATCTGTCATCAGTGCCATATCAGTGTCACGTGTCATCAGTGCCACATATTAGTGTCATCTGTCATCAGTGGCACGTATCAGTGCCATTTGTCATCATTGCCACCTGTCAGTGTCACGTGCCATCTGTTATCAGTGTCACGTGTCATCAATGCCACGTATCAGTGCCATCTGTCATCAGTGTCACGTGTCATCAGTGCCACGTATTAGTGCCATCTGTCATCAGTGTCACGTGTCATCAGTGTCACGTATTAGTGCCATCTGTCATCAGTGCCACATATTAGTGCCACATGTCATCAGTGCCACGTATAAGTGCCATCTGTCATCAGTGTCACGTGTCATCAGTGCCCCGTATTAGTGGCATCTGTCATCAGTGCCACATCAGTGTCATGCGTCATCAGTGCCACGTATCAGTGCCATCTGTCATCAGTGCCACATCAGTGCCACGTGTCACTGTCCTGGTGCTCCAGGGCCTTCAAAAGTGTAATAGGTAGTCAACAAGTTAGATGTGTAATTTATGCTCCTAGAACATGTGACGGCGCTCCCTGCATGTTGAGCTTCTCTAAGTGTCCAGGCTGTGAAAAAGTCCCACACATGTGGTATTGTAATACTCAGGAGGAGTAGCAGAATTTATTTTGGGGCATCATCTGTGGTATACACATGCCCTGTTAGAGAAATAACCTATTACAGTGACAATTTTGTGGGGAGAAAAAAAAATCTTAATTTTGCAAAGAATTGTGGGAAAAAATGACAACATCAAACGCCTCACCATGCCTCTTACTAAATACCTTGGAATGTCTACTTTCAAAAAAGGGGTCATTTGGGGGGTATTTGTACTTTCCTGACTTGTTCGGGTCACAAGAAATAAGATCGGCCACCAGTACATCAGATGTGATCAATTTTGTATGATTCGCACCACAGCTTGTAGACTCTCTAACTTTCACAAAGACCAAATAATATCCACTAATTTGTGTTCTTTTTACCAAAGATATGTAGCAGTATAAATTGTGGCCAAAATATATGAAGAAAAAATGTATAATTTGCATAATTTTATCACAGAAACAAAGAAATTTTTTTATTTTTTTTTCAAAATTTTTGGTCTTTTTTCATTTATAGCGCAAAAAATAAAAAACCCAGAGGTGATCAAATACCACCAAAAGAAAAATTTGTGGGAAAAAAAGGACAAAAAATTCATATGGGTACAGTGTTGCATGACTGAGTAATTGTCATTCAAAGTGTGAGAGCACCGAAAGCTCAAAATTGGTCTGGGCAGGACGGGGGTTTAAGTGCCCAGTAGGCAAGTGGTTAAAGAGAGATGCTAACCACCTTCCCTCGTGTACGACCAGTACAGACGGGTGTGTACAGAAATAAAATAATCAATGCACCGCTGGAAACTTGAAAGGCGTGTAAAAGTGAATACTCACAAATAGCAAAAAATCTGTATTTTCTGAACAGACAAGATTTAGGATTATAGTGATCTATTATATACACACCTCCCAACATTTTGAGATGGCAATGAGGTAGAGCTGGGCGATTTTCTTAAAAAAAAAAAAATCTGCGATTTAAAAAAAAAAAAAAAACTTGATTCGCAATTCGAATCGAGTTTTTTTTTTTTTGATGGACACCGTGCCGGTCTTGAGAAGCTGCGGGCAGGTGTTTTTAGGCGAGGCCACGGCTTCGGCCTAGTCCGCGGCGTCCAGCCACGGCCTTGCCTATAAACACCTCAGGACCGGCGAGGTGGTGAAAAAAATAAATAAAAAAAAAACAATTTTCTTAAATTTTGAATCGATTTGACCTCTCAACTCGATTCAAGATTTAAATTGATTTTTTCCCCAGCCCTACAATGAAGGATACCTACTAACAAATGTATGTAGGCATAGGACACGCCCCCTGCCACACCCTCTCAAAAGAGAATTGACCAAAAAAAAAAAAAGGTTAATTAAATCCACAAGGACTTTTTTTACCACTACTATTCCTTTATATTGGCTTTTAAAATGTACAATTCAGCAATTTAGAAATCAGATGAAAGGTTTAGCGCTGGGAAACACTTTTTGAAAGATAAAAAGTGCATTTTATATACAACTATATAGATCAGACCAAAATGAGGGACAAATGAGGAGGATAAAGGGACAGAGGGACATTGCTCCAAATCAGGGACAGTCCCTCCAAATCAGGGACAGTTGGGGGCTATGTATATTTCTGGACTTTGTTAATGTAATCATCATTTTGATTATAGTGCCCAGCCCACACCCAGCTCCTGGCATTATGCCATGACTGGCTGTCACTTTTGTAACCAATAGACACGTGCGATTAGTTTCATACGAAACGGAAATTCGTACGAATCCGAAATACAAATTTTTATACATGCGAATTCCGTGCGAAATACGAAATTTTGTTTACAAATTTCGCATTCCACATTCATAATGAAAATTCGTAATTAACTAAAAAGTTAACGAACCTAAAAGTTAAAAACCCCGGGAAGTCAGCACAGCACAGGATGGTGGGAACCCCTCATAATGATAAATTCATCATAACGAAAATTCGTAATTGCTCCGAAAAGTTAATGAACCTAAAATTTAAAACCCCAGGAAGTCAGCACAGGAAACCCTGTGGGAATTTCTATGCTTACGAATTTCATATGAAATATGAAATTTCGGTAACGAATTTTGGAATTTTGGATCCAAATTAACAGAAATTTGACTGGCGCTTTGTTCACCAATCAGAGGAAGCCAGCACAGGGATGGTGGGAACCCCTCATAATGGGCACAGCGGGTGTACACTCAGACCCGGGAACTCAGCACAGGGATGGTGGGAACCCCTCATAATGGGCACAGCAGGTGTACACTCAGCCCCGGGAACTCAGAACAGGGATGGTGGGAACCCCTCATAATGGGCACAGCAGGTGTACACTCAGACAGTTTAGACATTAATGGCTGTGTGTTGAGTTATTTTGAGGGGACAGCAAATTTACACTGTTATACAAGCTGTACACTCACTACTTTACATTGTAGACAAGTGTCATTTCTTCAGTGTTGTCACATGAAAAGATAGAATAAAATATTTACAAAAATGTGAGGGGTGTACTCACTTTTGTGAGATCCTGAGTACCAATAGGGGTTAATTACGAAAGGCAAATCCACTTTGCACTGAAAGTGCACTTGGAGGTGCAGTCGCTCTAAATGTAAGGGGTAGATCTGAAATGAGTAGAAGCTCTGCTGATTTTGTCATCCAATCATGTGCAAGCTAAAATGTTGTTTTTTATTTTCCTTGCATATCCCCCTCAGATCTACAGCGACTTTACTTCCAAGTGCACTGGCACTGCAAAGTGGATTTTCCTTTAGTAAATAACCCCCAATGCTTGTAGATGCTATAAGTTTCACACAAACCAATCGATATACACTTATTGGGATTTTGTTTGTTTGTTACTAAAGACATTTAGCAGAATACATTTTTGGTCTAAATTTATGAAGAAGTTTGATTTATTTTATTATATTACAGTATATGAAAGATATATATATATATATATATATATATATATATATATATATATATATATATATATATATATATATATATATTTTTTTTTTTTTAACTGGATATGTTTTATAGTAGAAAATAAAAAATAATTTATATTATATTATATATTAATAATATTTTTTTTCTTTTCTTGTATATATATATATATATATATATATATACACATACATATATATATATATATATATATATATATATATATATATATATATACCGTATTTATTGGCATATAACACGCACCCCAACTTTAGGAGGGAATTTTAAGGAAAAAAACTTTTATTTTATTTAAATGCCCATCAATGCAGCCTTGTCAGTGTCGTTTGCAGCCTTGTCCTGCAGCCTTGTCAGTGTCGTTTGCAGCCTTGTCCTGCAGCCTTGTCAGTGTCGTTTGCAGCCTTGTCAGTGTCGTTTGCAGCCTTGTCTTGCAGCCTTGTCAGTGTCGTTTGCAGCCTTGTCAGTGTCGTTTGCAGCCTTGTCCTGCAGCCTTGTCAGTGTAGTTTGCAGCCTTGTCAGTGTCGCTTGCAGCCTTGTCCTGCAGCCTTGTCAGTGTCATTTTGCAGCCTTGTCCTGCAGCCTTGTCAGTTTCGTTTGCAACCTTGTCCTGCAGCCTTGTCAGTGTCGTTTGCAGCCTTGTTCTGCAGCCTTGTCAGTGTCGTTTGCAGCCTTGTTCTGCAGCCTTGTCAGTGTCGTTTGCAACCTTGTCCTGCAGCCTTGTCAGTGTCGTTTGCAGCCTTGTTCTGCAGCCTTGTCAGTGTTGTTTGCAGCCTTGTCCTGCAGCCTTGTCAGTGTCGTTTGCAGCCTTGTCTTGCAGCCTTGTCAGTGTCGTTTGCAGCCTTGTCAGTGTCGTTTGCAGCCTTGTCTTGCAGCCTTGTCAGTGTCGTTTGCAGCCTTGTCAGTGTCGTTTGCAGCCTTGTCCTGCAGCCTTGTCAGTGTCATTTGCAGCCTTGTCCTGCAGCCTTGTCAGTGTCGTTTGCAGCCTTGTCAGTGTCGTTTGCAGCCTTGTCTTGCAGCCTTGTCAGTGTCGTTTGCAGCCTTGTCAGTGTCGTTTGCAGCCTTGTCCTGCAGCCTTGTCAGTGTAGTTTGCAGCCTTGTCAGTGTCGCTTGCAGCCTTGTCCTGCAGCCTTGTCAGTGTCATTTTGCAGCCTTGTCCTGCAGCCTTGTCAGTTTCGTTTGCAACCTTGTCCTGCAGCCTTGTCAGTGTCGTTTGCAGCCTTGTTCTGCAGCCTTGTCAGTGTCGTTTGCAGCCTTGTCCTGCAGCCTTGTCAGTGTCGTTTGCAGCCTTGTCTTGCAGCCTTGTCAGTGTCGTTTGCAGCCTTGTCAGTGTCGTTTGCAGCCTTGTCCTGCAGCCTTGTCAGTGTAATTTGCAGCCTTGTCAGTGTCGCTTGCAGCCTTTTCCTGCAGCCTTGTCAGTGTCGTTTGCAGCCTTGTCCTGCAGCCTTGTCAGTGTAGTTTGCAGCCTTGTCCTGCAGCCTTGTCAGTGTCGTTTGCAGCCTTGTCCTGCAGCCTTGTCAGTGTCGTTTGCAGCCTTGTCCTGCAGCCTTGTCAGTGTCGTTTGCAGCCTTGTCCTGCAGCTTTGTCAGTGTCATTTGCAGCCTTGTCAGTGTCGTTTGCAGCCTTGCCGTTTAAAAAAGGCGCAGCCGAGATACAGAGCCGGATGTCCTGTGTATCTCGGCAGCACTCAGTAGCTCTCGGCCATTCTCGACGGCTTTCGGCCCTTCTCGGCGGCTCCGAGAGTGGCCAAGAGGCTCACAATTGGCGGAGGATTGGCGTATAACACGCACCCACAATTTCCCCCTGATTTTACAGGGGGGAAAAAGTGCGTGTTATACGCCGATAAATACTGTATATAAGGTTTGGGAGTTTTAAGTCATTCTCTAGTTGATTTTTAAATGTAGGAGCAAAGATTTTAGAACTGGCCCGGATACAAAGAGGCTCATGTAGAAGTTTGCTGGGTCCATGTAGGGTTAACGTCTCATAACTTTTTAACCCTCCCCGTGTCCCCATAATATGATCCTCTAAATAGAAATGGATTACGGTACAATCCGCAGACCACAGCAGATTAGCAGTCCCAGCCATGATGATAGACTTACCTTCCAGGGGTCGGATCTGTGGGACAGAAGAGAGACACTCGGAGTGGCGGGTTTACCTTTGCTCAGGTTTGCGGGCAATGTGCGATTATTGACCCAACAGTAGCACCAGAGACTGACACGCAGAGGGCGGGGGGGGGGGGGGGGGTGTACACAGGTTACCGTATATCTCAACCCATTCACCCTGCCGAGCCCTGCCTAAAGCGCAAGACACTTTATATGCCTAGTAAAAATCTAATGACGTCTTAACATTTAATGGGATGTACTAAACTGCATATTGGGATGATGGGATTACTGGCTGTACGTGCACATTTGATGCAGAGTGAAAATGCTTTGCCTCATCTAATAATATTCGGTGTATTCTGCCTGCAGCATTTAATTGTATCTAGTTAAGAGCCCTTCCATTATTGTTGTTAAAAAAAAAAAAAAAAGAACAGATCCAAAGAACAATTGGAACAGGTTATTTTATAATCTAATTGTACAGGTTATCAGATGAGGTTTAGTGATCACAAACACAAAACAGAAGTTATAACAGTATGCCAAAAAATACTTTAAAAGTTGAATTCCAGGCACATATACCATATAAAACTCATTGCAGCTCTGTTATTATTAATTCAGGTATCAGCAATATTCCATATTTTAACCACTTAAAGCGGAGGTCCACCCTAAAGTGGACCTTCCGCTCATCGGAACCCCCCCCCCCCCTCCGGCGCCACAATTGGCACCTTTCAGGGGGGAGGGGGGTGCAGATACCTGTACAGTACAGATATCTGCACCCACTTCCGGGATAACTCTCTGCGGAAAGGGGCGTAGATTACGCCCCTTTCCGCAAGTGCCCGCCTCTTTCCGCAAGTGCCCCGCTGCCTGCTGGGAAACACACGGATCCCAGAGACAGCGGGGACCGTCCTTATTGCACAACGCGACTTGCGCATGCGCAGTAGGGAACCGGGAAATGAAGCCGAAAGGCTCCATTTCCTGATTCCCATACCCAAGATGGCGGCGGCAGCACTCGAGAGACGATCTAGAGATCGGCTTCGGGTGCCCACATCGCGGGCGCGCTGGACAGGTAAGTGTCACTATTTTAAAAGTCAGCAGCTGCAGTATTTGTAGCTGCTGGCTTTTAAAAAAAAAACGCGGAGTCCCGGCGGACTCCCGCTTTAAGCCCCGGACCAATTTGCAGCCAAAGGGCCAAGCCCCTTTTTTGCGATTTTTTGCAGCGCTTTAACTGACAATTGCGCGGTTGTGCGACATGACTCCCAAACAAAATTGCCGTCCTTTTTTCCCCACAAATAGAGCTTTCTTTTGGTGGTATTTGATCACCTCTGCGGTTTTTAGTTTTTGCGCTATAAACAAAAATAGAGCGACAATTTAGAAAAAAATTCATTTTTTTTTTACTTTTTGCTATAATAAATATCCCCAAAAAATATATAAAAAATATTTATTTTTCCTTTGTTTAGGCTGATACGTATTTTTCTACATATTTTTGGTAAAAAAAAAACGAAATTTGCGATTATTGATTGGTTTGCGCAAAAGTTATAGCGTTTACAAAATAGGGGATCGTTTTATAGCATTTTTATTAATATATATATATTTTTTTACTAATAATGGCGGCGATCAGCGATTCTTATTGTGACTGCGACATTATGGCGGACACATTTTTGACACATTTTTGGGACCACTGTCATTTATACAGCAATCAGTGCTATTTTAATGCACTGATTCCTGTGTAAATGACACTGGCAGTGAAGGAGTTAACCACTAGGCGGCAGTGTAGGTGTTATGTATGACGTTATGTGTTTTTTTTTATTGTTGGGGGGCGTGGCCTGACTTTTGATGTCACTGATCGTCCTTCCCTATAAAAGGGAACAGGCGATCGGTGACAGCCACACTAGGAAGCACGGGGAGAGGTTTGTTTACACAGACCTCTCCTCGTTCTTCAGCTCTGTGACCCGATCGCGGGACACCATCGGTGATCGGGTTCGCTGGTCCCGCGGCCACGGAGCTCAGGACCGGATTGGGAGCTCCCCGTCGGCAGCGCGCTCCCGACCCACGGCTGGGCACTTAAAAAGCAAAGTACAGGTGCGTGCTTGTGCCCAGCCGTGCCAGTCTGCCGACGTACATGTGCAGGAGGCGGTAATTAAGTGGTTAAAATTCAGGTAGCAATTTGCCAAGTGAAAGTATATTTTCCGTGTGAATGGAGCACAAACAACGGTTGTCACTAGGCTATTTCCTGTGCTGTTTCAATGTCTCTTATTGATTTAACCACTTAAGGACCGGAAGATTTTCCCCCTTAATGGCCGGGCCATTTTTTGCCATACGGCACTGTGTGGCTTTAACTGACAATTGCTCGGTCGTTGCGACGCTATACCCAAACATAATCAACACCCCCCCCCCAAATAGAGATTTCTTTTGGTGGTATTTGATCACCTCTGCTGTTTTTAATTTTTGTGCTATAAACAAAAAAGAGCAACAATTTTGAAAAAAACAAACAAGATTTTTAACTTTTTGCTATAATAAATAACCCAAATTTTGTAAAAAACAAAACAAAAAAAAAACAAATTTCTTCATCAGTTTAGGCCAATATGTATTTTTCTACATATTTTTGGTAAAAAAAATCGCAATAAGCATATATTGATTGGTTTGCGCAAAAAGTTATAGCATCTACAAAATAGGGGATATATTTATGCCATTTTTATTATTATTTTTTTTTTACTAGTAATGGCGGCAAACTGTAATTTTTATTGGGACTGCAATATTGCGGCGGAACAAATTGGACACTTTTGACACATTTTTGGGACCATTGACAATTATACAGCGACCAGAGCTATAAAAATGCACTGATTACTGTATAAATGTCACTGGCAGGGAACGGGTTAACACTAGGGAGCGATCAAGGAGTTAACTGTGTTCCCTCTCTGTGTTTAAACTGTAGGGGGAGGGGACTGTCTAGGACTGTCTACTTAGTATGAACACACGACGGTCTCTACTCCCCTGAAAGAACCGTGATTTGTGTGTTTACACACCCAGATCCCAGTTCTCGCACTGTCATGAGCGATCGCGGGTGCCAGGCGGTCATCGTGCCCGTCGGGCACTCGCATTGGCTCCGGGCTCACACTGCGGCTGCACATGCGTGCCCCTAGTGGCCAAACAGGCGAAGTGATGTAAGGTAATGTCATTTCGCCCAGCCGAGCCATTCTGCTGCAGTAAAACTGTGGCGGCTGGTCGGCAAGCAGTTAAAGTGGCCATAAATGATGTATATATACTGTGGACACTTAAAGTTTTGATCGATTCTGTTATTGTAGGTCTTGGTTTCATGTAAGTGTCAAAAACAATGAAATCAGGCCGAGACAGAAGTACAGTTAAATCACACTTGTGTAATAATAAAAGTAAAAAGAACGGACGTAGTCAAAACATAGCCAAAGTTCAGGAACCGGAACGGATAGTCAGCCAAGCCAGAAGTCAGAGATCAATGTAGTGGAACAGCAAGCAGGATCTGGAGCCAGAAGGGATGTCAGCAAAGCAAGTCTTGAACAGGATCGCAGGAGATAGTCTCTGTGATGTTGACCAAGGTGCAGGCAGAACACCTCTGGACTGGACAGTTTAAATAGGCAGGACTGACGAGCAGGATATCATCAACAGCTGAGTCACTGTGGAGAAATAGGAGCTGGCAATTAGCCGACAGCTGAGCGGTCAGCTCAGAGAAGGAAGGGCTGAGCCCAACTCTCACAGTAAGATATTTATGTGAGGTTTTAGCTGCTCTGAATGCTGTGAATGTAAATCATTGAAGGGGTTGTAAAGGCAGAAAGTTTTTCTTATCTTAATGCATTAAGATTAAAAGCCTTCTGTGTGTAGCAGCCTCCCCTAACATTTACCTGAGGTCCATCTAGCTCCGGCGATGGCCATGAATGTCTCAGAGATTCTCCTTCCTGATTGGCTGAGACGCAGCAGTGGTGCAGTTGGCTCCTGCCGCTGTCAATCAAAGTCAGCTAGCCAATCAGGGGAAAGAGGGGGCGGGACCAGGTCGAGGGCTCTGGGTCTGAATAGACACAGGGAGCTGTGTCTCAGCTCGGGGGCCCCCATAGCAAGCTGCGTGCTGTGGGTGGCACTGAACAGGAGGGAGGGGCCAGGAGCACAGAAGAGAGACCAGAGAAGAGGAGGGTGTGCAAATCCACTGCAACAGAGCAGGTAAGTATAACATGTTTGTTATTTTTATAGGGGAAAAAAACAAGTCTGTACAATTACTTGAAGTTAAAATGGAAAATACCGTGTCTGGACACTAGATGGAGCTATGTATCATAGGAATTTCCTATAACACTTAGCTCCATCTAATGGTCAAGAGTGGCATTTTCTGTTTAAATCAGCGATTTACATTCCAAAAGACTCAAGGATATATAGTCCCATTTTTTATTTTCAGTCCCCCCCCACCCCCCATTTGCACAACAAATGTACCTGCACTTTCAGCAGGTGAATGGCTGGGCAAATTCTTTATAAATCAGCCCCAACTTATGCTAGCCATAAACTATATGAAAAATCATTCAAACTCATGTTTGCAAAATGAACGCTTGGTCGTGAGAGCAAACGATAGCGCCATCAAGTAATGACTGAATTTTGAAAGATGAATTGTTCCCCGTCCGTTTGGTCATATATGGGCAGTTGCGGAACAGTTTAATTTTTAACAGCCGAGAAACACAGTAAAGTGTTTAATATTCTAAAGTACGCTGCGATTTCAAACTTAAAATCCAAATAGTGAAACAAAAAAATGTGCTATATAACAACAGCAATAAAGTGATAACGTGCTAAAATATATACAATATTCCAAATAAAGTGTTTTCATGCAGGATATGATAAAACGTCCATATGGTGAGAAAAAGCAATCAATAAAATCCTTAAACCAATATAATGGTGAACCAAACTATAAAAATCCTTATAAAAAAAAAAAATATATATATATATATATATATATATATATATATATATATATATATATATATATATATATAGATATGAGAAAAAAGTGCTACAACGTGCTGTGCAATCAAAAAAAGTTCAAAAGTGCTCCAATGTAATCCATGCGATTCAGTGGTTGCTGTGATATCAATCCAATATTAAGGTGCTGCGTGTGCACTCAGGTGTTCCCACAGGGCCGTCTTTAAGGCAGGGCAAAAGGGGCAGCTCCCCTGGGCCCTGTCATTGTTGTGGGGCCCAAAGTAGCTGCCTCATACTTGCCAACTACCCTGGTTTAAATCCCCTCGTCCCTTGAAGTTTTAGTCCTGTGCTGTGTCCTGATATCTCAGTGTGAAGTGCTGCTACTAATGCTGCCCAGCTCTGTCCTATTGTTGTGTACAGATGACTCACCTGCAGACCCTGTGTTTACATGTAAATAACCAGCATTCATATGTACATAATGGCAGCATTCATATGTAAATAGCCGAGGACGACGGCATTGATATTTACTTAAAGGCAGCATTCATATGTATATCATGCTCCCCTGCAGTGTGGTGAAGATGTTCTGTAACCTATAGCAACCAATCAGTGAGCAGTATTACTGTACAGTAATCTCTAGCAACCAATCAATAAGCAGAAATCATGTGCTGTAACCTCTAGCAACTAGTCAGTGAGCCTTAATGTGTGCTGTAACCTCTAGCAACCAGTCAGTAAGCGGTAATGATATGCTGTAACCTCTTGCAACCAATCGCAATCACTGCCTGATCATATACAGTAAACTGATTTTAAGTCTAGCTGCTATTTCTTGTACGTCTCAGAGGGGGTGAAGAGTGAAATTGCATGGGGGGGGGGGCATATTTTTTTTTTGCCCAGGGTCCAATCAATTTGAAAGACGGCCCTGGCCGCTCACCTTAGAGCGTGTGACCTTGCTGATTAGGCTTGGTCAATACACGCATTGAAAACTGTAAATGGTTCAGTGGTAAATCCGGATTCCTGTGGTGGCCTCACTCTGTGCTTCAATATGGTAATGGAGTCCCTTTTGTGCCTCAGTAATACCAATAGAGAAAGGAGGACTTCATAGTGTAGTGTATTAAAACCTTTAATATCAACACAGTAAAAAATCCCTTGCAGGGTCCTCACATTTGCATGGCGCGTCAGGACGCCACTCAAAAATAGCATAAAAAACAAGCTGTAGCGGCTGATATCAGGGTGGTATGCTGATCGTCCTTAGTGGGTGCACTGACTAACATTCCGTCCTGTCCCCTTCCCCTAAAAAAAAAGGTTTGTTACCCCATCATTTCATATTCCTGATATGTGCCTGCTGTACCATGTACTTGTATGAGAAAGTCTTCTGTTCTCTTTTTTTTTTTGGTTCCTTTTTGTGTGAAATCCATGGTGTTCCTGCCAGTCCCTCTGCTTTCCTGTTAAAAACTGACCACACTAAGCAGGAGAGCTCACCGTGGTCAATTCTCCAGCTGTGCTGGAAACTCAGCCTGCTCTTCTCCAATGATCATACTTGTCCTGGCACGCACCACCCCTCCCCTCCCCGCCACCTCCCCACGCAGCCTTTTACTGGGAAGATCAGTGTGCTGCTTCTCCTCCTCCCCCAGCTCTTATGCAGCTGAGAACAGTGGGAATGAGATCACATATAAAAAAAAAGAGAAAAGTTGTATTTATAATTTTTTTTTTGTATACCTATACACAAATGTTTGCCTTTCATTTCAATTTTAAATGGAATGGGCTGTTTTACACAGTAATCATTTACAATCAGTTTAAAGTGATTGTAAAGTCTCGTTTAAAAAAAAGAAAAAAAAAAGAAGAAAACAAACATGTTATACTTACTCCTTCTATTGCAGTTGGTTTTGCACAGAGCAGCCCAGGTCCTCCTCTTCTGGGGTCCCTCTTCGCTGCTCCTGGCCCCTCCCTCCTATCGAGTGCCCCCACAGTCAGCAGCTTCCTATGGGGGCACTGGAGCCGAGTCACAGCTCTGTGTGTCCATTCAGACACAGAGCCCCGACCCAGCCCCCATCCCCTCTCTCCCCTGATTGGCTGACAGACTTTGATTGACAGCCGCGGGAGTCAATGGCACCTGCTGCTGTGTCTCAGCCAATCAGGAGGAGTGTCCTGGATAGCTGGAGAGAGATGGGGCTCAGGTAAGTATTAGGGGGTGCTGGGGTGGCTGCTACACACAGAAGGTGTGCATTAAGATAAAAAAAAAATCCTTCTGCCTTTACAACTTCTTTAAGTATTAAAACTCTTCTTTTAAAAGGGCATTTTTAATTGACTATAAATGATGTATATTTACTGTGGGCACTTAAATTTTTGATCAATTCGGTTATTGTATCTCTTGGATTCATGTAAGAGGTTTATGTGACTTGCACTAACAAGCTATGCTGTGAAGGTAAGTCAAAATGGAAAATACCGTGTTTGGCCACTAGATGGAGTGACCTTATCAGAGCATTTAGATAAACTTGGTCTTATCTCTGTACACCAGAGGTTACTTTAAGCAAGGAAAGTAAAAGCCTTAGGCCTAAAAGAAATATTAACCCGTGGCATGCTTATCCTATATGAAAGGAAAAGTAAAGTTTATGTTAATATACGTTAACAAAGGAAGTCTTATTTTGGAAGATCATTAATGAAAAATTAATTAATGAAAATGTGTTTGTAGCTTCTAGATAAACCACACCTCCCAACTTTTTGAGATGGGAATGAGGGACACCTATCAGCAAAAGTATGCAGGCATAGGACACACCCCTGCCACACCCCCTTAAAGGAGAATTGTAAAAAAAATAAAAATTGGTGAAACCCACAAGTGTTTTTTTTTTACCACTACTATTCCTTTATATTGGCTTTTAGAATTTACAAATCCAGCAATTTAGAAATCAGATGAAAGGTTTAGCGCTGAGAATCACTTTTTGAAAGACAAGAAGTGCATTTTATATAGAACTATATAGAGCAGATATAATGAGGGACAAATGAGGAGGAAAGAGGGACAGAGGGACATTTCTCCAAATCTGGGACAGTTGGGAGCTACAGATAAACAGCAATTATATATTTTATCTAATTTTCCAGTCAGAAGTAAGACTATATTGAGTTAGTAAAGATAAGAGCTGTTTGTTTCCTAGGAATATGATTATATCCCTCAGGTTTCTGTGACTAGCATAGACCTCCTATGGTTCATTGCACATCTGCCGCAGGCAGATTCACGCCTAAAGGACTGGAGACCTATAATGGTGGTGAGCAAGGTATCAGGTGCCAGGGCCCTCTTTATTATTGATTGGACCCTGGGCATACATTTTCTTGGGCCACCCTCTTCCATGCAATTTCGCTATCCACATGTTCTGAGACATACAATAAATAGCAGCTCGAATCAAAATCAGTTTACAGAATCAGATCAGGCAGTGATTGTGATTGGTTGCCAGAGGTTACAGTGTATCATTACTGCTCACTGACTGGCTGCTAGAGGTTACAACACACATTATGGCTCACTGTTATTTTCTAGAGGTTACAGCACATAGACTTCTGCTTGTTGATTGTTTGCTAGAGATTACTGTACATCAATACTGCTCACTTATTGATTGCTAGAGGATACTGGACATCTATACCACTCATTATTTGGTTGCTAGAGGTTACTGGACATCTATACCACTCATTATTTGGTTGCTAGAGGTTACTGGACATCTATACCACTCATTATTTGGTTGCTAGAGGTTACTGCACATTATTACTGCTCACTTATTGATTGCTAGAGGTTACTGAACATCTATACCACTCATTATTTGGTTGCTAGAGGTTACTGGACATCTATACCACTCATTATTTGGTTGTTAGAGGTTACTGGACATCTATACCACTCATTATTTGGTTGCTAGAGGTTACTGCACATTATTACTACTCACTGATTGGTTCCTAGAGGTTACTGCATATCCTTACCGCGCAATGACTGTTGACATGCACCAAAATTCAAGGTTCCGGGACACCATGCTTTTTTGAAGAAGGGCTCCACCTCCAATTTGCTTACCTTTGCAGAACAGGCTGATGTTCGGCTTAATGACTATAGTTGTAGGCAGAACTTTCAAGCATCCTCCTTTACCTCCCCAGTGGGCAGCATTCAACAGAAGTGATGGTAGATATGACCTCAGGGGGACACGATATACATATGAATGTCTCCTCTGTTTACATATCAATGCTGTGGTCCTCTACTATTTACATATTAATGCAGGTTATTTGCATGTAAACACAGGGTCTGCAGGTGAGCCATCTGTACATGGCAAAAGGGCAGAGCTGGGCAGCAGCAACAGAACTTTACACTGAGATATCGGGACACAGCACGGGACTAAAACTGCAAGGGATAAGGGAATTTAAACTGGAATAGTTGGCAAGCATGAGGCAGCTGCTTTGGGCCCCACAAGATGGAGCCCAGGGCATCTGCCCTTTTTTCCCTGCCTTAAAAACGGTCCTGATTAGTGATGGCCGAACGGTTCGCCCGGCGGTCGTTTCGCGGCGAATTTCCGACATTCGCGGTCCGCACGTTCGAACGCCTTTTTCCGTCGTTCGCCGCGGCGGACTTACGTGTTTAATGTATACAAGAACTTTAACCTTTGGTGACACGTTTATCATGTGATACAGGACAGCCAATTGAGACATGACAGCACATGGACACTTGTACATTCCCCCTAACCTATAAATACACCCGATCCGGTGGCCATTTTACATTCTTTCTTCTGTTAAGATAGGGACAGGTTCCTGTGTGGAGTAGGGAGAGATAAACCACTAGCTATTTGGTACACAAAAGTTCTTTTCAGGACTGGTATAGGTGTTAGGTGTTGATAGGTTTGCTGTGCTGCTGATTCTTGCAGCAGCCTGAGTGTCTTTTGTTAGTTTAGAGAAAGGGAAAGGACGGTGTATGCTACAGGGACAGCCAGATTAGTCTTTCATCATCATCATCATCATCATCATCATTAGCTGTTACTATCAAGGTCCACAAAAGAGCTGTTCCAGTAACCACTAATCGTTCTCTTTTTTTGCCAATTTGTATAGGGACAGGAAGGAAGCAGTGTTGTCAGGCAGTGAGGGTAATTTTAAAGACTTGCTGTTATTATTAGTTCCACAAAGGTTCTTTTCAGGACTGGTATCAGTGGTACAGTAATAGGCTTGTACATGTATAATATTCTTTCTTCCAAATATAGAAAGGATATTATACTTGACTGCTGCCCTTCTGCTGCAGTCTGCTAAACATTCACAACTCACTTGTTCCACAAAAGTTCTTATAAGGACTGGTAACTTGGTATAGGGTGCTACGGTACATAGGCTTGAGTGCGGTACAGTCTGCTGTTCTGTAAGGACCGCTATCGGTCCACAATAGATAGGGTTGACGTGCACCACTGCTGACCGCTGCCCTATACTGCAGCAGTCCTTCAGCGGTATAGGGACTGACGTACAGTCTGCTAATCACTAACACACAACCTGCTTGTTCCACAAAAGTTCTTATAAGGACTGGTAACTTGGTATAGGGTGCTACGGTACATAGGCTTGAGTGCGGTACAGTCTGCTGTTCTGTAAGGACCGCTATCGGTCCACAATAGATAGGGTTGACGTGCACCACTGCTGACCGCTGCCCTATACTGCAGCAGTCCTTCAGCGGTATAGGGACTGACGTACAGTCTGCTAAAAACTAATACACAACCTGCTTGGTCCACAAAAGTTCTTATAAGGACTGGTAACTTGGTATAGGGTGCTACGGTACATAGGCTTGAGTGCGGTACAGTCTGCTGTTCTGTAAGGACCGCTATCGGTCCACAATAGATAGGGTTGACGTGCACCACTGCTGACCGCTCACCTATACTGCAGCAGTCCTTCAGCGGTATAGGGACTGACGTACAGTCTGCTAAACACTAATACACAACCTGCTTGTTCCACAAAAGTTCTTATAAGGACTGGTAACTTGGTATAGGGTGCTACGGTACATAGGCTTGAGTGCGGTACAGTCTGCTGTTCTGTAAGGACCGCTATCGGTCCACAATAGATAGGGTTGACGTGCACCACTGCTGACCGCTCACCTATACTGCAGCAGTCCTTCAGCGGTATAGGGACTGACGTACAGTCTGCTAATCACTAACACACAACCTGCTTGTTCCACAAAAGTTCTTATAAGGACTGGTAACTTGGTATAGGGTGCTACGGTACATAGGCTTGAGTGCGGTACAGTCTGCTGTTCTGTAAGGACCGCTATCGGTCCACAATAGATAGGGTTGACGTGCACCACTGCTGACCGCTCACCTATACTGCAGCAGTCCTTCAGCGGTATAGGGACTGACGTACAGTCTGCTAAACACTAATACACAACCTGCTTGTTCCACAAAAGTTCTTATAAGGACTGGTAACTTGGTATAGGGTGCTACGGTACATAGGCTTGAGTGCGGTACAGTCTGCTGTTCTGTAAGGACCGCTATCGGTCCACAATAGATAGGGTTGACGTGCACCACTGCTGACCGCTGCCCTATACTGCAGCAGTCCTTCAGCGGTATAGGGACTGACGTACAGTCTGCTAAACACTAATACACAACCTGCTTGGTCCACAAAAGTTCTTATAAGGACTGGTAACTTGGTATAGGGTGCTACGGTACATAGGCTTGAGTGCGGTACAGTCTGCTGTTCTGTAAGGACCGCTATCGGTCCACAATAGATAGGGTTGACGTGCACCACTGCTGACCGCTCACCTATACTGCAGCAGTCCTTCAGCGGTATAGGGACTGACGTACAGTCTGCTAATCACTAACACACAACCTGCTTGTTCCACAAAAGTTCTTATAAGGACTGGTAACTTGGTATAGGGTGCTACGGTACATAGGCTTGAGTGCGGTACAGTCTGCTGTTCTGTAAGGACCGCTATCGGTCCACAATAGATAGGGTTGACGTGCACCACTGCTGACCGCTGCCCTATACTGCAGCAGTCCTTCAGCGGTATAGGGACTGACGTACAGTCTGCTAAACACTAATACACAACCTGCTTGGTCCACAAAAGTTCTTATAAGGACTGGTAACTTGGTATAGGGTGCTACGGTACATAGGCTTGAGTGCGGTACAGTCTGCTGTTCTGTAAGGACCGCTATCGGTCCACAATAGATAGGGTTGACGTGCACCACTGCTGACCGCTGCCCTATACTGCAGCAGTCCTTCAGCGGTATAGGGACTGACGTACAGTCTGCTAAACACTAATACACAACCTGCTTGGTCCACAAAAGTTCTTATAAGGACTGGTAACTTGGTATAGGGTGCTACGGTACATAGGCTTGAGTGCGGTACAGTCTGCTGTTCTGTAAGGACCGCTATCGGTCCACAATAGATAGGGTTGACGTGCACCACTGCTGACCGCTGCCCTATACTGCAGCAGTCCTTCAGCGGTATAGGGACTGACGTACAGTCTGCTAAACACTAATACACAACCTGCTTGGTCCACAAAAGTTCTTATAAGGACTGGTAACTTGGTATAGGGTGCTACGGTACATAGGCTTGAGTGCGGTACAGTCTGCTGTTCTGTAAGGACCGCTATAGGTCCACAATAGATAGGGTTGACGTGCACCACTGCTGACCGCTCACCTATACTGCAGCAGTCCTTCAGCGGTATAGGGACTAAGAGTTTTGTCACAGGGTCATTTAAAAAATGACATGCAGAGGAAGAGGCAGGCCCTTCCGCAGGGGTGGTAGGGGTAGGGCAGGAGCAACAGGCTTGAGCCAAAGTGGGAAGTTGCAGAAGGTGCGTTCAATTACTTTAAAGGATGCACCAGACTTGGTTGAGTGGCTCGCTCAGCCTTACTCTTCTGCACCCTCCTCATCCTCTCGATCTGCACCCTCTTCTTCACTCTCTGCTATGTGCACCCCCAAAGACACTACCACCAACAACACGACCACCACCACCACCACCACATACCTTCCGCTTGAGTCACTGGAATTATTTTCCGATCCATATCAAGAGGACATTTCTGATGCGCAGCCACTCTTGGTATTGGATCAGGAAGAGGAGGTAGCAACAAGCGCTACTCAGCAGTCTGACGCCAGTACCCAGATCAGCCCAAGGAGGAGGTTGGTCCCCGGTGTTGCTGCCTACTCCGAGATCTCTACTTATAGCGGTGGGGAAGGTGACGTTGATGATGACGTGTCTAGTGATGTCACGTGGGTGCCCACAAGAGAGGAAGAGGAGGGGAGTTCAGAGGGAGATATGGACCAGCAGATAGGGAGGAGAAGCAGCAATGACTTACATTGCACAGCAGGGACAAAGCAGACTGCAAATGTATCAGGAGCGAGTCATCGACCATGTACGGTCACATCTGGCGCTCCCAGGACACCGGCACATGGCTCCGCAGTGTGGGCTTTTTTTAACGTGTCCGCTGCTGACAATAGCGTTGCCATCTGCAATCTTTGCAGTCAACGCGTTAGTCGCGGTAAGCCCAATACTCACCTAGGGACGACCGCCTTAAGAAGGCACATGAGCAGCCATCACCGAGCCCAGTGGGAGCAACGGAACACACAAAGCCACACTGCAGGCTCTCACCGTCCAGCCTCGTCTTCTACTTCTCCTTCTCCTCTCTCCTCACAATTGTCCTCCACTCCACCTTCCATCACGCCAAGCTCACATTTTTCTGCAAAAAGGCAGGCTTCCGTGGGCCTAATGTTTGAGCGTAAAAAAATGATGATGCCGGATAACCCTCTTGCCCAACGGTTGGCGGCTGGCTTGTCAGAACTCATAGCCCGCCAACTACTGCCATATAAACTGGTGGACTCGGAGGCCTTTCGCAAATTTGTGGCCATTGGAACACCACAATGGAAGGTCCCAGGAAGGAAGTATTTCTCAGAGAAGGGCATCCCAGAGCTATATGGCCATGTTCAGCGGCAAGTGAATGTATCTCTGGCACACAGTGTCGGTGCCAAGATACATCTGACCACAGACACGTGGTCTAGCAAACACGGGCAGGGAAGGTATATCAGTTTTACTGCCCACTGGGTGAACCTTCTGACGGCCGTCAAGCATGTAACCCGTGGCACCCGTGTAGATTTGGTTTTACCGCCACGGATTGCATGCAGGCCTGACTCTTCTTCTCCTCCTCCTACTCCATCCTCCTCCCTCTCCTCCTCAGCTGCCTCCTCCTTTTCCGCTGCTAGCGTCTCTTCCACTGCACCGCCCAAGCTCCCCAGAACCTATTCCACATGCCAGGTGAGACGTTGCCATGCCGTGCTGCGTCTGTTGTGCCTGGAAGCAAAGAGCCACACTGGCCCGGCACTCCTTTCAGCTTTGCGTTCACAGGCAGATGAGTGGCTAACACCGCTCAATTTGACAGTTGGTAAAGTGGTGTGTGACAACGGTGCCAATCTGCTTAGCGCATTGAAACAGGGCAAAATCACGCACGTGCCGTGCATGGCACACGTCTTAAACTTGGTCGTGCAGCGATTCCTTGTCAAATACCCTGGGGTCCAGGACATCTTGCGGCAGGCAAGGAAAATCTCGGCCCATTTCAGAAGATCTTACACGGCCATGGCTCGCCTTGCTGACATTCAGCGGCGACACCATCTGCCGGTCAGACGTCTTATTTGCGATTGCCCGACGCGATGGAACTCAACCTTCTATATGCTTGATAGGCTGCTCCAGCAGAAACGTGCAGTTAACGTCTACCTGTATGAACTCTGCGAAAGAAACGGTTCTGGGGAGCTGGGTTTTTTTTCACCGCGCCAGTGGCTGCTCATGCGCGACACATGCAGACTTCTGCGGCCATTTGAGGAGATCACCAAACTGGTCAGTCGCAGCCATGGCGCCATCAGTGACATGGTACCTTATGCCTTCTTTCTGGAGCGTGCATTGCGTCGTGTCATTGATCAGGCTGTGGAGGAGCAGGAGCGGGAAGATGAGGAAGTCGCAATGCTGGATGAATTCCCAGGGGGGGCTACTCTATCTGAGACAAGTCAACAACAGGAGTCTGATGAGGAGTCAGAGGAGGATGGTGCCGGGGCGGATGAGCAGGAGCAAGAAGAGCATGCTTTAAACCTTTCTGGGATCCCTGTTGTGCGAGGATGGGGAGAGGAGAATGAAGAGGACGACATTATCCTGGATGATGAGCAGGAGCCAGGCCACCACACCGCTTCCACTTTAGTGCAAATGGGGGCCTTCATGCTCCAGTGTTTTAATAGGGACCCCCGTATAAAAAGCATGAGGGTCAAGGACCAGTACTGGGTGGCAACGTACTTAGACCCCCGGTACAAACACAAAATGGCGGAAATGTTACCGCCGTCGCAGAGGGCTGTCAGAATGCAGCACTTCCAGGCCTTGCTTCGAGAAATGCTGCATTCTGCTTTTGCGTGCGCTGGCAGAGGAGCAATTCCCACTCCCAGAGAAGGATTTGCGGGTACCAATCCAACAGCGCCTGCAAGAAGAGGCCGGTTTGAAGATGTGTTGGTGACTTCGGATATGAGGTCATTCTTTCAGCCGACCCATCGACAGGTGTCATCCGGATCCAGCATCAGGGAACGCCTAGACCGTCAGGTGTCCGACTACATTGGGTTAACGGCCGATGTGGACGCTCTGAGGAGTGATGAACCCCTAGACTACTGGGTGGGCAGGCTTGACCTCTGGCCAGAGCTTGCCCAATTTGCAATCGAACTGTTGGCTTGCCCCTCATCCAGTGTCCTGTCCGAAAGGACGTTCAGCGCAGCAGGGGGGATTGTGACCGATAAGCGTACTCGCCTAGCTCACCACAGTGTTAACTACCTCACATTTCTAAAAATGAATGAGGCATGGATCTCGGAGGAATTCAACACATGTGACCAGTAGACCATGTATATGTCTATAAACTATTTTTTTAATCAAGCACACAGACCTTCTTAATTCATTTGGCTCACTTCCTTGACCCAAAAAAGCACACCGTACTATATGCCCCTACCCTCCTCTTTGAAGAGGTTGAGCGGTGTCATATTTCTACTGGGGCTGCTTATGATATCCCTGTGCTGTGCTGACTTCCTCCTGGGGGTTCTTATTATGAAGGGATCACACTATCCCTGTGCTGTGCTGACTTCCTCCTGGGGGTTCTTATTATGAGGGGATCACACCATCCCTGTGCTGTGCTGACTTCCTCCTGGGGCTGCTTACGGTGCTGCTGTCAGTGCTGTATGTCACGGTGCTGCTGTCAGCGCTGTATGTCACGGTGCTGCTGTCAGCGCTGTATGTCACGGTGCTGCTGTCAGCGCTGTATGTCACGGTGCTGCTGTCAGCGCTGTATGTCACGGTGCTGCTGTCAGCGCTGTATGTCACGGTGCTGCTGTCAGCGCTGTATGTCACGGTGCTGCTGTCAGCGCTGTATGTCACGGTGCTGCTGTCAGCGCTGTATGTCACGGTGCTGCTGTCAGCGCTGTATGTCACGGTGCTGCTGTCAGCGCTGTATGTCACGGTGCTGCTGTCAGCGCTGTATGTCACGGTGCTGCTGTCAGTGCTCTGTATTACGGTGCTGCTGTCAGATGCCTCTATCACGGTGCATGTGTCATTCCGGTATGTCACGCTGCTGGTGATCATCTCCTGCACCCTCTTCTTTGCCTACCCTGGTCCCTGACCTTCCCTCTCCTCCATTGCCTTCATTAGCTCCATAGTCCTGAATTGTTAGAACAATTTCCCAAATAAAATAAAAATGCTTGTAGTTATCGATCCCAAATTCACCTCATACATGTATTATGTCATTGTCCAGATGGTGGGACTACGTTTTACCCCCTAATAATTACCACGTGGCCGCAAATTCGACATGAAGGTTTGCAAAGTTCGCCTCCCATTGAAGTCAATGGGGCCCGCGGCGAACGGTCGGTTTCGCGAACGTTTGGGTCCGTTCGCATTTCGCGTTCGCGAAACGTCCCGTCGGAAGTTCGTCCATCACTAGTCCTGATCAGGTGAGGCTCTGCTTGGCTGAGGGGGGCTTCCTTTGGTGCTATATGCTACTAAGTGCTCATTGTACTATCATGTATGTCTGACACAACGGAGCAATCAGACTGAATGCTCATTGCCTGGTGGGCAGTTCGTGTCTTCAGCCAGCAATGGCTCAATACTGATGACATTTTTTTCAGTCTTACAGAAAGTAGAAGAAGAAAAATACCCTAAAATGTCTAAGTTGGTTAGAACTTCTGCCTGGCAACAGTAGGATCATCAGTTTGAATCCCAACCATGGCACTACCTGGAGTTTGCGTGTTCTACCTGTTCCTGTGAAGGTTTCCTCCCACACTCTAGAGATATGCTGGTAGGTTAATTGGCTCCTGTCTAAATTGGCCCTACTATGTGTAAGTGAGCTCCTTGAGGGCAGGGCCTGATGTGAATGAAAAATAAGCAGTGCATGGAAAAGTCTTGAAAGACAAAACCAGACGAAATTCGCAGCTCAAATCACCAACCATAAAGAAAAGAACAATGGAACAACGGAATGTCCCAAAGAGGAGCTATAAGGACGATCAGCCACGGAATATCACATTGAAAAGTAGCTTTATTGAGATTACAAGTGTAAAATATGGCCACTAAAAATGTTAAATAAACATAGCAGTGGAACCCCCCCCCCCCTCCCAGTACACACAATAGTAAAAATACATACAGATAAAAATGACAACGTTGTCACAATATGGGGCCAACCACAGGGCCCCACTCATACAAACACATGCAGGGACCAGCTATGAATTACGCACCAAGATACTCCAATTACGTACCAAGATACTCCAATTACGTACCAAGATGCTCCAATTACGTACCAAGATGCTCCAATTACGTACCAAGATACTACAATTACGTACCAAGATACTCCAATTACGTACCAAGATACTTCAATTACGCACCAAGATACTCCAATTACGTACCAAGATACTTCAATTACGCACCAAGATACTCCAAATACGTACCAAGATACTCCGATTATGCACCAAGATGCTCCAAGTGGCTAAAGGGTTATTTCAGAGATTTACAGTATGTACATATTGAGAGGGTAATTCTAAATATTTTGTAGAAACCATCCTATTAATCACACGACCCTGCCCCCTTTCCCCTATCCTAGTAATGACATGACCTTGTCTCTCCCACCATCCTAGTAATGACACGACCTCCCTCCCATCCTAGTAATGACATGTCCTCAGCCAATGAGAGCAGAGGAATGGTGTGCACTGGGGAGATCGCAAACAACTGGAAGCTGATTACTGGATTATAGAACTTGGCTGGGGCACTGGGGCACATAAGGCAGATTGGAGCTGGACTCCAGATCTATGATTTTGTGGAGGAAATCAAATGTAATATGACAGCAGGGAGCAGAGCCGTGACCCCCCCCCCCCCATGGAGCTAGGGACGGGGTCACAATTGCGACCCCTGAGACCCCTGATGCTACGCCCATGCTAATAGGTGTCCTTCATTCCCATCTCAGAATGTTGGGAGGTATGTAGTTAGCACACATTTGCAAATGCATGCGTAGTCCTAACACTACTAAATGTATGAGAGTCTCCACAATGGAAGCACATAATAAATTAGTCTTAGCGGGGCTTCCCCCACGAATAGATGAGGGGCAGATGGGCCAGGAGGTAGCGCAATCCTCCTTAAATGCACAGCGACACATTGAACACTCTTATGTGTGCTAACTAAACCCCTGTTTTAGTTGGTTTTGTCTGTCATGCGTTTGCCCTTCCATGTGCTCCTTGCTGTGAAGTGCAGTCATAGGTGGGTGCAGGGGCCATCTCTTTATTACATTTGTAAAGCTCTGCCTGAATTGTCAGTGCTATATAAATATCTGTAATAAAAATAAATACAATTTTGTTTTATACACAATATTATACCTGTTTTTATTTTTTTTTGTTAAAATATATGGACCATGGGGTTGCGTAGAGTCAATAGATACCAAACATGTCAAGCTTTAAAATTGTGCATGCTGTGAAATTGCTTGGAAAAAATTAAATAAATTACGGTACCTAAAATTCTCCATAGGCGACACGTTAAAAGTCATTAGAGGTTTAGAGTTAGCCATGATTTATGGTCCTAGAATTATTGTTCTGACTTTGACATTCGCAACGATACCTCACATGTGTTCTGCAATTGATGTTTACAGTCCCAGCTGCGTATTGATGTGGGGTGTGTATGGAAGTGTTGGGGGTGCTTTAAAAAAAGTTTTAATTATTTTTATTTATTTTATATAATTCCTTTATTTTTTATTTTTTACACTTTTTTTTTATCTCTTGCCTTTATTCAACCATGCTTCCTGATCACCTCCTGCTCTAAGCGTTGGAGCAGTTTCCCGTGGTCCTGAGCTTGCAAGAGGAAGGGGAAAAGCCTAGGAATGACTATGGATGTCGCTGGCAGGGGAAGATGGGCACACTTTCATACCCCCATAAAAGTGATCGGGTGACTCTAGACAAGAGTTTGGAGATCAGCCATTCTCGGCCCAGGGTTCTGTGCTACCCTAGGATTCCTCCAGAGGTTCCTTGAGATGTGGCTGATTGATCTCCCAGTCGATTGTGCCTGCAGAGCCAATGGCGTGACACCAGTGATCTTTTTAGCTGTCTGTAAGGATGGCATTCTGACCACTGCTGTAAGGAGGACATTATTTCACATGGACCCCAATAAATTAGTCTTAGTGGGGCTTCCCCAAAATCTGAAAATTATCTCAAGGGTTCCTCTAGATCAGGGACATGCAAGTCCCATCATGCCTCTGCCTCTGGATGTCATGTTTGTGGCTGTCAGAGTCTTGCTATGCCTCATGGGACTTGTAGTTGCTGGAGGTCCGCTAATTGCATATCCCTGCTCTAGATTAAAAAGTATGAGAAAGGCTGGCCACGCATAAGACAGCGGTCTGGATTCTTCTATAGCAGACTCTGTGTTTCTAATGATTTTTTAAGTCCTGCCGCCATCTTGTGGACAATTTGTTATCTGCAGGTAGAGTACCATGTCAGCCGGTAATTAAAGTGATTGTAAAGGTAAAAAAAATAAAAATAAAAAAATAACAAACATATCATACTTGCCTCCACTGTACAGCTCGTTTTGCACACAGTGGCCCCGATCCTCCTCTTCTGGGGTTCCCCCGGTGGCTCTCGTGGCTCCTCCCCACATCTGATAACCTCCTCGGAGAAGCATTTCCCCAAGGGGGTTACCTTGCGGGTGCGCTCCCGAGTCTGGTGTCCATAGAGGCTGAATGCAGGATTCGGCCCCCCCCACCGGCGCTCACGCTATTGGATTTGATTGACAGCAGAGGGAGCCAATGGCTGCACTGCTATCAATCTATCCAATCAAGAGCCGAGAACCCCGGGCAGAGAGACAGCGCATCCCCTGTGGATCAAGTTCGAGGGTCCAGGTAAGTAAAACGGGATGGGCCGGTCACTGACAGGTGTTTTTTCACCTTAATGCATACTAGGCCTGCCGGAACCCTCCCCCGCCTGGAACTGCAGAATCAAATATATACGTGATTCTGAACAGAACATGTAGTAGTAAATCTACTATAGAGCGGTCGGTGGTTAAAGTGCTATGCCTCGTACACACGATCGGACTTTCCAACAACAAAACCGTGCAATTTTGTCCGGAGGGTGTTAGCCCAAACTTGTCTTACCCACACGGTCACACAATTGTTGGCCAACAATTTACGAACGTAGTAACGTACTAAACGTACTACGTGGTTTTTCAGCTCTTTAGCGCCACTATTTGGGCTCCTTCTGCTAATTTCGTGTTAGTAGATGTTTGGTGAGTGTTGATTCCCGATTTTCATTTCGCACTTTTCATTTTGCGTTTTTCAGCTCGTCTCTGAACGGCCGTTCGTCAACCAGCCATACTTTGTATGAACAGACGATCCGTCTCTTCTCCCCTCAGAGAACCGGGATCTGTTTGTTTACACACACAAATCCCGGTTCTCGGTGTGTCACGGGCGATTGCGGGATGACCGCTGGGAACTTGCATCGGCTCCGGGGGGGCAAGCAGCACGCGTGCCCCCTAGTGGCCACAGGGCGAAAGCGACGTAACATAACGTTGTTTTGCTCAGCCGTGCCATTCTGCTGCAGTAAAACTGCGGCGGCTGGTCGGCAAGTGGTTAAATACCACCAAAAGAAAGCTCTGTTTGTGTGAAAAAAATGATAAAAATGTTGTTTGGGTGCAGTGTTGCATGACCGCGCAATTGACATTTAAAGTGCGACAGCGCTGAAAGCTGAAAACTGGCCTGGGCAGGAAGGGGGGTGACAGTGTTCATTTTGGCAGCAAATTTCGATTTAGTTTAGAACTAAAATGGCATTTTAGTTTTAGTCCCATTTTTAGTCTTCTGCAGTTGTTTTAGTTTTAGTCGTATTTAGTCAACTAAATCTCCAGCACATTTTAGTCGACTAAAACTCCTTTTAGTCATCTAAAATCTATTTGGTGTAATTAAATTGTAATGCAATAGTTAACATTTCTTTACAATTTCCAAACTCATTATATACGGCTGGAGTGAAAGATCTCATATATTATTTAAGGTACTGAGGTATAGAGCATGCACTACAGATCAGCGTTAATTTTGAAGTCAAATTTCAATTTATTTTTAGTCTTATGCCCCATACACACGGTCGGACATTCCCACATCAAAATCCATCAGATTTTTTCCGACCGATTTTGCCCGAAACTTGTCTTGCATACACACGGTCGCACAAAGTTGTCGGAAAATCCGATCGTTCAGAACACGGTGACGTAGAACACGTACGACGGGATTATAAAGAGGCCAGTAGCCAATAGTTTTCGTCTCGTAATTTATTCTGAGCATGCGTGGCACTTTGTCCATCGGAATTGTCTTCACACGATCGGAATTTAAACGATCTGATTTTGTAGTCGGAAAATTTTAGCTCCTGCTCTCAATCTTTGTGTGTCGGAAATTCCGACAGAAAAAGCACGATGGAGCCCACACACCATCGGATTTTCCAACACCAAGATCCGATTGCACATTTTCAGTCGGAAAGTCCTCCGACCATGTGTACAGGGCATTAGTCCCATTTTAGTCTTCTGCAGTTGTTTTAGTTTTAGTCGTATTTAGTCAACTAAATCTCCAGCACATTTTAGTTGACTAAAACTCATTTTAGTCATCTAAAATCTATTTGGTGTAATTAAATTGTAATGCATTAGTTAACATTTCTCTACAATTTCCAAACTCATTATATACTGCTGGAGTGAAAGATCTCATATATTATTTAAGGTATTGAGGTATAGAACATGCACTAAAGACCAGTGTTAATTTTGAAGTCAAATTTCAGTTTAGTTTTAGTCTTAGTCTTTTGACTAAAATGCCATTTTAGTTTTAGTCCCATTTAAGTTTTAATCATATTTTAGTCATCTCAATTGTTTTAGTCGTATTTTAGTCTACTAAAATAGTATTCATTTCGTCGACTAAAATGTTTTAGTCGACAAAATTAAAGCCCCATACACACTATCAGATTTTCTGCTGATTGTTTTCCTTTAGATTTACCAAAACCATATAATATGAGGTCAAACCTTAGGAGTTTCTACTACATGGATTTGGTAAATCTGAAGACAAAAATCTGCAGAAAATCTGATAGTGTGTATGGGGCTTAACACTGGGGGATGAAAGTGCCTAGCAGGCAACTGGGTAAAGTGGATGTAAACCCACTGTCATAAATTATAAAGCATTAGCAGAGTTAATATATATAAAGCTTTACATGCCTCCTGCATGTATCCTTATATTTAATTAATTAATTATATTTCATTTATATTTATATATTATTTATATATTATTTATATATCATTTATATATTATTTATATATCATTTATATATCATTTATATATCATTTATATATTATTTATATATTATTTATATATTAACATATAAATTATATATAAATATTTATATATTATTTATATATCATTTATATATTAGTAACTTATATTTAATTTAAAGCCCAAATATGCATAAAAAATTTAAAAAAATAAATAAATTGCTCTTTAGGGGAACTGGTTAATATGTTGATTTCCTTTGATCATCAGCGACATCTAGTGGGATCATTCTCTGATTGAGGTATTTCAAGAAAAAAAAGAAATGCATTATGGCCACTAGATGGAGCTGATGATCATAGAAGTCCACAAATTGGGGACAATACAGTCACATTACGGCCAGCGAAGGATTTCGCATTCACCCAATTAATTTTTTTCTTAAAACTAGAAGCCAAAGTGTTGTGGATCTTTAGGATGTTGTCGATTACAGCAAGTGAGGACAGGACGTGAGGACACAGGAGACGCTGGAGGCCGAGGAACAAGCTGTTGTATGAGATGGTGGGGAAGTGGTATCTGGGTAATGTAATGAGGAAATGCGTGAAGCAACACAAGACGATTACATCAACTGAGAGAGAGAGGAAGGAGGAGAGCACAGAGCTCGGCACCGACATCAGACTGATTCACCAACACAACATAAAGATTAGAGATAAAGGGAAAACTGTATAAAGATGGCCATACTCCATACAATCTGATTGTACAATCTCTGTACAGTTCTGCTTTAAAGTTAACAAAACTCTGAACTATGAGGACAAACCTAACCGATCTATTCAATCAGTATGAAATCGGGAAGGCTCCAGAACTAGATGACGGTCTGAGGCCCCCGTTCACACCTCAGCGTTCCGTAGCTTCAAGATCCAAAACACTGGTGGAGAAAAAAAAATTCTATGGAGACGGTTCACATCTCCACCCCAAGTCACCTGAAGCTCAAAAAAGTTCTGGAGCTTTTTTTGTAGCTCAAACTGGGCGGATCTGGTGTGTTTTTAAATTGTTTGTTTATTCCATAGAAAAGCATGGAAACGCTTGATTCAAGCTTTTTTTGAGAGTTTTAGTGCGTTTTTGAGCATTTTTCTGCTTAAATGCAATTATTTCAATACAATAAATAATAATAATAAATAAGTTAATAAATAATAAAATACACAAATAAATAATAAAAGAAATAAACCCTGAATAACTCTAATCTCTAATATTAACCCCCCCCCAACCCTAGTCTTAAACCCTAACCCTAATATTAACCCCTAACCCTAATTATAACCTCTAACCTAACAAAATAAATAATAAAAAATAATAATAATAAACAAATACCTAAATAATAAAATACATAAATAATAAAATAAATGAATAAATAAAAAACCCCAACCCTTAGCCCTAATATTAACCCCTCAACCCTAATCCTAACTTCTAACTCTAATATTAACCCCTAACCCTAATCCTAACCCCTAACCCTAAATTCTAACCCTAATATTAACCCCTAACCCTAATCCTAAACCCTAACAATAATATTAACCCCTCAACCCTAATCCTAACTTCTAACCCTAATATTAACCCCTAACCCTAATCCTAAACACCAACCCTAATATTAAACCCTAACCCTAATCCCAACCCTTAACCCTAATCCCAAACTCTAACCCTAATATTAACCCCTAACACTAATTTTAAACTCTAACCATAATATTAACCCCTATCCCTGATCCTAAATACTAACCTTAATATTAACCCCTAACCCTAATCCTAAATTCTAACCCTAATATTAACCCTAACCCTAATCCTAAACCCTAACAATAATATTAACCCCTCAACCTTAATCCTAACTTCTAGCCCTAATATTAACCCCTAATCCTAAATACCAACCCTAATATTAAACGCTAACCCTAATCCCAACCCCTAACCCTAATCCCAAACTCCAACCCTAATATTAACCCCTAACCCTGATCCTAAATACTAACCCTAATATTAACCCCTAACCCTGATCCTAAATACTAACCCTAATATTAACCCCTAACCCTAATCCTGATCTCTAACCCTAATATTAACCCCCAACCCTAGTCTTAAACTCGAGCCCTCAGCTTAACTCCTAACCCTAATTATAACCTCTAACCTAACAAAATAAATAATAATAAAAATAATAAATAAATGCATAAATAGTAGCGTAAATAAATAATAAAATTAATTAATAAATAAACACAAACCCAACCCTTAACCCTAATATTAACTCCAACCCTAATCCTAAACTCTAACCCTAATATTACCCCTAACCTAACAAAATAAATAATAAATCAATAAATAAATAATAATAATAAATTAATTAATGAATCCCCAACCCTTTACCAAAAAAAAGGAAAAAAAATAAAATAAATAATGAATAAAAAGGGATGAAAAGGCTAAAAAAATATAGCAACAAACAGATGATATTTTTTTTCTTTTGGCTAACTAAAAAGGTCAAAAACGCGGTACACAAATTCTCAAAACGTGCATACAAATGCTGGAAAAAATGCCAGAAAAAATGCCAGAAAAAACGCCCAAAAACGCGACGCTCAGGTGTGAATGCAGCCCAAAAGAGATGGTACAATCTGACTGTATAGCATATGGTCAGCCTAATGGTGGCCATACTCGCTTTGCGTATATTATCCAACCAATATGTGCATCGATAAAAATGGTCAAATCTGCAAGCAAATTAATAACCATAACTTCCTTTTTGATTGATTTTAACTCGATTTTAGATCAGATTTGATCAAATCGTGTTGATCAGCCAGGGCAGAAGATGATTGATCATTTTTAGTCGAACAGCAGCACTAAGATACTTTGTTCATGAATACAGCTGTATTTAGAGCGATCAGATTATGAGATTACATGGTGGATGCAGAGATACGATTGATAATTTATGACCGTAAATTACGATTGCATGTTAGCTACCGATTGCAATCCAGTTCCCTGTATGTGGCATATCGATCAAATGAGTTGTTGACTATAGACTGATTATTCCTATTGGAAATAGGTTGATCGGAAAATAAATCGTTGATCAAAAACATAACCCTTCTCATCCGATCAGATTCCACCCATCACCAAAGTTTCAATACAGTTACAAGACTTCTGTTTTGAATAGTTTCCTTTATGGAATCTTTTAATGTGTGTGGAGCAATGAGATAGAATATTGATTGGGTTCGATGAGAAGCACTTTGTTATATCTAGAGGATTTGTATTGTTGGAAATCTTTTTTTACGATTCCGCTTAGAGAGCCCCCCCCTTACACCAGGGTCCCCAGAGAGCCTCCCCCTTACATCAAGGTCACCAGAGAGTCCCTCCTTACATCAGGGTCCCCAGAGAGCCTCCCCCTTAAAATCAGGGTCCCCAGAGAGCCCCCCACTTAAAATCAGGGTCCCCAGAGAGCCTCTCCCTTAAATCATGGTCCCCAGAGAGCCCCCTTAAAACCAGGGTCCCCAGAGAGCCCCCCTTAAAATCAGGGTCCCCAGAGAGCCTCTCCCTTAAATCATGGCCCCCAGAGAACCTCCCCCTTAAAATCAGGGTCCCCAGAGAGCCTCCCCCTTACATCAAGGTCACCAGAGAGCCCCTCCTTACATCAGGGTCCCCAGAGAGCCTCTCCCTTAAATCATGTTCCCCAGAGAGCCTCCCCCTTACATTAGGGTCCCCAGAGAGCCTCCCCCTTAAAATCAGGGTCCCCAGAGAGCCCCCCCTTAAAATCAGGGTCCCCAGAGAGCCTCCCCCTTAAAATCAGGGTCCCCAGAGGGCCTCCCCCTTGCATCAGGGTCCCCAGAGAACCACCCCCTTAAAATCAGGGTCCCCCAGAGAGCCTCCCCCTTGCATCAGGGTCCCCAGAGAGCCTCTCCCCTAAATCATGGTCCCCAGAGAGCCTCCCCCTTACATTAGGGTCCCCAGAGAGCCTCCCTCTTAAAATCAGGGTCTCCAGAGAGCCTTCCCCTTAAAATCAGGGTCCCCAGAGAGCCTCCCCCTTGCATCAGGGTCCCCAGAGAGCCCCCCACTTACATCAGGGTCCCCAGAGAACCACCCTTCCCCTTGGGGATCCCTGCAGAGACTGTGGACCCCAGATTCAGGGATATAGCATCAAAAGCCCCCCCCCCCCCCCAGCGATACCACTGATGGCAGCTAACATTCTCTAATGGGCACTTTATTAGGTACATTGATCTATTTTCTGCAAAGGGATCATCACTAACTCAGACATGCTGCAGTATTTAATTCAACTTATACTCATGGTGGTATTAACCACCAGCCTGCACCAGGGTGCGTGCGCCAAATCGCAACCCTCCATGTGCATACCCTGCAGGTATAGCAACTAGACATGTGCAATTTGTTTTGTTACGCAACGAAATCGGGACACGATTTTCATTATTCGGAGACTCAGATTTATTCACAATCTCCGAATCCCAATGGTAACGAATTTCAATGAATTCGAAATAAATTAGAACAGGGTGCCAGGATGCAATAGTTTGGGCGTTTGGAAATGTTAAAATCACAAAAGTCGCAAAGGAAGTCATTGTATTTGTCTTATCTTTACGACTTTGGCTGTTCAATAATGATTGTAAGTTCAATAATATGTGTCACACTCTGTATTGTTATGACTGGCCAAAGTTGCAAAATGTCAAAATCGCATGAAAGTCACACTGATAGGGGAGTTATTCAGTCAGGCTTAATGAGATACGTAAATGGCCTACACCTATTTTTCAGCTTTGGCCAAAGTTGCACAGTTTGAATTATTTTTAAACACAACTTAATAATATAAATATAAATAAAAGAAATAATAAAAAAATTTAAAGCACCTTCATCCCCACCAGCAAAGAAAACGCATACGGAAGTCGCGCCTGCATATGTAAACGGTGTTCAAATCACACATGTGAGGTATCGCCACGATCGTCAGAGTGAGAGCAAGAATTCTAGCACTAGACCTCCTCTGTACCTGGTAACCCGTAAAAAAAAATTAAAACGTTGCCTATGGAGATTTTTAGGTACCGTAGTTTGTCGCCATTCCACGAATGCATGCAATTATAAAGCGTGACATGTTTGGTATCTATGTACTCGGCGTAACATCATCTTTGACATTATACAAAAAAAATGGGATAACTTTACTGTTTCATTTTTTTCAAATCCATGAAAGTGTCCCTTGTCCCAAAAAGTTGGGTTTAAAACACTGCTGCACAAATACTGTGTGACATAAAATATTGCAACAATCGCCATTTTATTCTCTAGATTCTCTGCTAATATTAATATATATATATATATATATAATGTTTGGGGGCTTTAAGTAATTTTCTAGCAAAAAATACGGATTTTAACTTGTAAACACCAAATATCAGAAATGGGCTTAGCCATGAAAGGGTTATACTTGTTCTAGATCAGAAGCTCAGGAAGCCATTCGATGATCAGAATGACAGCCAGGCATTAAGCATTTTCAGAAATGAGAGGCCACCAGCCTCCCAACGCAGCCCCTTTAACCCCCTTCCTTGACCTAAACCTGGGCACCATATTAACCCTCTGAGGCTCGGTCCATAGTGCCATATCTGGGTTAACCCCTCCTCTGCTAGAGAGGAGACAAGACCCCCCCCCCCCCCCCTTCCTCGCTTCCTGCCCTCCCTCTTCTCTTTCTTGCAGAATATTTTTTAAGAGAAAAGCAGAACTCTGAGACAGACGGCAGGAAGCCAACAGAGAAGCACTGAGCATCACCCCAGGGCCGATCAGCAGTCACAGGTAGGTGGTCGGGCACAGAGGGCAGGGAGAGTGGCAGGATGATGGGGGGGAGGGGGGGTGGATGAGAGTCTTGTGATAGAGGTGCTGGCTGTCATTAGACAAAGCTGGACTGAATGATGGAGATAATCAGAGAACTGGTCTGATGTCTCTGTTTACGGTCCATTGATGGCCATCTATAGACCACGCCGGTGGGGGCGATTGCCTCATTTGGGCAACGGGAAATGATCGTATTGGCCGATATTTTCCTAGAACCATCCCCCAACCAACTACTTATATTGTAAAGTGCTGTGCAAACTGTTGGTGCAATATAAATCCTGTATAATAATAATAATAATAATAATACCTATGATAGTGTCTTAGAAGATCCCAGATTCTCAGTATCATAAGAACTTGTGATTTGTGCCACCACCTCCTGTCCCGCTGTATAAAGTCACCCACACAGGGCTGGGAGGGGGGTACAGATCTGCCACTGATAAGAACATGGAGCTGAGAGACTTTGACAGCAATCCGACCCTATAAAGAACCCAATGGGGGGACTTCTGCCCTTCATATAACACTTAAGAGAAATCTCCAAACACTTCTACCATTAATGCATAAATCCCAGCCTGGCACATAGATTGGCATCACCTAGAAAGGTCACAGCTTCATTGCTGGCAATAATTGTGGATATGATATTATATGATATCTAATCATATAAAGGGCTAATACAATATATAATATCTAATGGTCTAATACAATATATAATATCTAATAATACAAAGGTCTAAAACAATATAATATCTAAGCATATAAAGGACTAATACAATATATAATATCTAATCATATAAAGGGCTAATCCAATTTATAATATCTAAGCATATAAAGGACTAATCCAATATATAATCATATAAAGGACTAATCCAATATATAATATCTAAGCATATAAAGGACTAATCCAATATATAATATCTAACCATATAAAGGGCTAATCCAATGTATAATATCTAAGCATATAAAGAACGAATACAATATGTAATATCTAATCATATAAGGACTAATACAATAATATTTAATATCTAATTATATAGGACTAATATGATGTATAAAATCTAATTATATAAAGGTCTAGAACAATATATAAAATCTAATTATATAAAGGACTAATAAAATACAATATCTAATCATATAAAGGTCTAATACAATATATAATATCTAATCATATAAAGGACTAATACAATAAATAATATCTAATCATATAAAGGACTAATACAATATATAATATCTAATCATATAAAGGACTAATGCAATATATAAAACCTAATTATATAAAGGACTAATAAAATATATAAAATCTAATTATATAAAGGGCTAATACAGTATATACAATTGAATCATATAAAGGACTAATACAATAAAATATCTAATCATATAAAGGTCTAATACAATATATAATATCTAATCGGTCTAATACAACAGCCTAATGGTACAAAAGCATACTATAATTGTCTAATGACATTAAAAAAAATATTAAAATGTTATTAAAGCGGAACTTCAGTCGTTTTTTCATGTTTCCTTCTATTAAATCTTCTGTCCTTGTTGTTTTGCCTTTTTTCTGCCAGTAAATCCCTTATATAGCCCACTTCCTGTTTCTTGCCTGATATAGTCTAATGTTATAAAAGGGTAATACAGCAATAATGCTATCAAGGGGTAATATAACATTAAATGTCATAAAGAGGTAATACAATGTTATAAAGGGGTAATACAACATCCAGTCTGTTATAGAGGAGCAATATAATGTCTGATGTCATAAAAAGGTATTATAATGTTATAAAGGGGTAATGTGACATGAAGTGATAAAAAGGTGTGTTATAACACCTAGATTAATGTTGCAAAAGGGTAATATAAAGTTATAAAATGGTAATATAATATCCATTGATATAAAGGCCTAATAAAAAAATCTAGTCCAATGTTATAAAGGGTGATAAAATAATTTAAAGGTGTAATATAATGCCTAATGTTATAAACGAGTAATATGACTTTTACTGTAATAAGAGGATATTGTAAAATCTGGAAATGCTGCTGCAGGCCTCAATACACAATCATAACATTGGCGTAATGTTTTTGAATGTTAAACGCGTCAGTTACCATCCTCAAAAGAAATATATGAAAAAAAAAAAGTCAGCTTAATGGTCTGCCAGTCCACAGATGAGATGAGACACAAGGTTTCTGCCAATTGCGGATTGGTCAGATGTTGTAATGTAATAATGATCCACCATGGCTGTGACCAGTCTGACTCCTTGCAGCTTTTTGCTCTCAGTTGAGGATCTTGAGTTTGGCATGGATGATTGCCCACTGCTGGGTACTCAGCTGTAGCCCCATCAATGTAGGACATGATTTAAGCCATATTATGGGGTATTTGGGGGTCATACACAGTCCCGAGTAATGTGCGGACAGTGATAAGACTTTGCAGAAGAAGGCTTGGCTCATGCCTCGTGCTGATTAGAATTTCCTCCTTTTGATTTTTCTTTTTTCTTTTCTCTTTTTTTATCTCTTTCACTTCTCTCTTCTGCTTTTGTTATAAAAGCTCTTACTTTCTTCTCCATCTCTCAGTCACCCCAACCGAGCCCAGAACCCCCTTCCACCGCCCTGAGACACAACTGTGCAAAGTGCAGTAACTAAACTGATCCATCTGTCATTGTTCTGCCATATCCAATCATCCAATGAACGCAGATACCACAAATTGGTCGCTATTTTTAAGAAATGTCTCCACCCTTAATCAAAGAGCCATGTGTGTGCATACTCCTACCACATCGACTATCGATGCTCAAGATTAAAAACATCTGATTTGTTAAAAGCATGTTATAAAACAGTAAATCCTGCTTGGATCCAAAAGGGTAGTCTTTATAAGGTTAGTATTGCTTAGATAGCTTGCAAACATCAAGTGAAAATGTTCCAGTTGTTATACTATGTATCCTCCTGAAATCATGGGTGGTATTTGGATATTTTTTCTTTTTTTTTCTTTAAAAAAAAACAAAAAAAAACAAAGTACCCCCCCATCTCCCCTTCTCTCACATCACACCTTCTCAGTCCTCATTACCCTCTATCATCAAACAATATCTCTCCATTTTCATAAATGTAAACCATTGTTGCCATGTCTTCTGATATTTTCCCCTAGTTTCCTCTATTGTGTGTATTGACTCTTCTATTGATCTTATCCGCTCAATCCTCCTAACCTATTCCTTTACTGTTGGGACCTGTTGAGTTTTCCAGTAGCATGGAATCAAGGCCTTGGCTGCATTCAGCAAGTATGGGGTTAGTGTTCGTTTATATTGTGCAACCCCCTTCTCTTTATCGTGGAACAGACATGTCCATGGGAGTTTTTCAATCCTATCGTATTTGGATATAATACGATAACAATCAAGCTTTGTAACCACAGTCTGCACTTCCAAATTCCCCAAATTTATCTGAATTTATTTATGTTTAGAATCCCTTCCATTCTTCAGGACACCCCTTCTCCAAGTCACTTTTCCTCCACCAGGTTATGTCTCTCCTCCATGTCACCCCTCTTCCTTCAGATCATTTCTCCACCTCCAGGTCACTTCACCTCCAGGTCACTTCACCTCCAGGTCACGTTTCCTCCTCCAAATCTTTTCTCCTCCTCCTCACCTTTCCTCTTCCAGGTCTCCTCCAGAAACCTCTCCCCCTCAAGATCACCTCTCTTCTTGAAGGCCATATCTCATCTAGATCAAATCTCCTCCAAGTCACGTATTCTCCTGAAGGTCATATCTCCTCCTCAAGGACACCTTTCTTCCTCCTGGTCCCATCTACTCCTCCAGGTCACTTTTTCTCTTCCATATCACATCTACCCCTCTGGGTCACTTTTTCTCCTCCATGACGCATCTCCACGGCACATCTCTTTGTTGCTCTAGGTCAGTGATGGCGAACCTTGGCACCCCAGATGTTTTGGAACTACATTTCGCATGATGCTCTGGCACTCTGCAGTGAAGTGAAGCATCATGGGAAATGTAGTTCCAAAACATCTGGGGTGCCAAGGTTCGCCATCACTGCTCTAGGTCATTTTTCTTCCTCCAGTTCACCTCTCCTCGCCCAAGCCACTTCTCTAGGTCACTTCCCCTCTAAGTCACTTCTTCTTTAGATCTCATCTCCTACTCCAGGTCATATCTCCTTCTCCAAGACACTTTTCTTCTTTGCTTGTCACATCTACTCTTCCTGTTCATTTTTTCTCCTCCAGGTTACATCTGCTCCTCTAAATCACTTTTCTTCCTCACCACATTAAAACACTAAAAATACTGGATGAACTCTCTTCCTCTAGGTCACATCTCCCCTCCTCTTCCAATTTACTTCTCCTTCAGGTCATGTCTCCTTCTCCAAGTCACGTCTCCTCTTCCAGGTCAATTTTGTCCTTCTTCACCTCTTCTTCTCCAGGTCACTAATTCTTCTTGAGGACATTTCTCCTTTTTCAAGTCACGTTTCTGCCTTTAGGTCTCTTCTCCTCCTCCTTGCCTCTTCTTTTACAGGTCTTCTATGGGTCACCTCTTCTTCTATACATCAAGTTTCATCATCTCTCTTCTTTCATGTTACTTCCCCTCCTTCAAATCATGTCTTCTTCTTCAGGTAACTTTTCCTGCTCTCTCCAGGTCACTTCTCTTCCAAGACAAGTCTTCTCCTAAAGGTCACATTTCCTCCACTAGGTCACTTTACTTCCTCCATGTCACATCTCCTCCATCTTTCCTTACCGGGGCACGTCTCCTTTTCCAGGTCACTTCTCCTCAAAATCTCCTCATCCAGGTCTCATGTCTCCTTCTCCAGGTCTTAACTCCTCCACCAGGTCACCTCTCTCCCTCCAGTCCACTTCTCCTCCAGGTCAGGTCTTCTCCTATGGGTCATGTCTCCTCCACCAGGTCAGCACACCTCCTACTGACCACATATCCTCCTCCAGGTCCTGTCCTCCTCCGGGTCACCTCTCTCCCTACAGGTCACTTTTCCTCATCCAGGTCATGTCTCCTCCGATAGGTCAAATCTCCACAACCAAGTCACTTTACTTTCCTCAGGTCACTTCTCCTCCTTGAGGTCACCTTTCCTCCTTTAAACCCTACCCCCTTTTTCAGGTTTCTTTAACCTCCCCCCAAGTCATTTGTCCACCTTGTGGTCCCTTCTCCTTCTCCGGGTCACAGCTCATCCTCCACTTCTTATTGTTCAAAACTGACTGGAAGCTGTGAGGCATCACAGTTTCATTGGCTTCCTCTAGATCATTTCTCCTCCACCAACTCACTTATCTTGTTCATCTTCATCTGTCCACAGCCCTCACCATGAGCCGGAAAGTTGTCCGCACCAGCAAGTTCCGCCATGTCTTCGGCCAACCAGTGAAAGCCGACCAGTGCTACGATGACATTCGAGTGTCGCAAAACACCTGGGACTCCAACTTCTGTGCTGTCAACCCCAAGTTCCTGGCCATTGTGGTAGAGGCCAGCGGGGGTGGAGCTTTCCTGGTCTTGCCTCTATCTAAGGTAGGTCAGAGATTACATTCGGATGGCTGTTTTTGTTGTTGACTTTGAGTGTGCGGTTTCTGATTTTCAGGACTCTGGTGTCATAGAATGAAGTCAGTGAAGTTAGTTTATGCTGCTGTGTGTATTTAAAGCTTAGTTCCCAGCACATCAAACAGAGTGGGAGGGGCTACACTAAAAGCCAATCAGCTGCATGCACATGTGCCAACATAATAAATGAACAAAGCTGAGGACCCATGGGATGGACTCTTGATACCCCGACTGGGTATCTCCGCCAGAGAGCTGCTTCCTCACTGCTGGAACACGGGAACAAGGTATTATAGCTAGGGATTACACCCAAGAACTAGATGGCACTAGCTTAGGTGCAAACAGGAACAACCTTTATTGAAAATTCACACAGAATTTATACCACACAAAATGAGATAAAAGCTTGATCACATTATCCTAAACAATGCCCACCCCAGACAGCCCGGCGCCTACATAGGAGTACATGGAGTACAGACACCCATACAGTATAATATTAGTAATTTAGGGGTGATCCCAGGGTAGCGGTGGCAATCCAGGGTTATCATTCGATAGCGCCATGTCCCAAGATGATACAGTCCAAAGAGCGGCGTCCTCCGAGGTCAGGGGTAGTCGGGGGAGAGTTCCACAGCCGTGGCTACTAAACCCCGGTAAGATGTTGGGTGCAAACACAAGGGAACAGTTCTTCAAAAGTCTAATAAAAAGGGAAATATAACCAGGGGCGACCCGTCCATTAAGGGTGCCACCCCCCTATCCATAGCCGCCCCCCCATCCATGTGTCAGGCCCCTTGCAGAACGCTAGATGCATGAATTCCAAGGTGGGGCTTGAAGCACTTGAGTCTGATGCTCTAATAGGCTTCACAATAGGGTGGGGTCGGGGCGCGAAGAATGCGAACGTAGTCCATCGAGGTGTGTTACAACAGTGAATGAATATTCGCTATTGTGACACTGATCGTCCTCCTGGCCAATCAGGAAGCGGGTTTTGAGACCCATCACCCGATTGGCTGATTTGCTGAAAGGGCAGGTGATCCTATTGGGTGCCTAGGAGGAGGGGAGGGCCCACACACTGGAAGCCGTTGTGATGGAGAAGAGGACATGGAGCCACTACCTGCTACCCGCCTAGATGGTGTAAGTGCCAGACCGACTGCCAGATGGCAAGGGGAGATGCCGCTGGGCACTGGGGGGGGGGTTGATTTTCCACCCCCCCCCCCTCCCAAAGAAAAAAAAACAGCCACCACTGAATATAGCAAATAACAGGTGGATGTGGACAGAAAAGGTCACTGTAGCCAGATGCCCATGACAGCCTTCTTGGGGAAAAGGTAACCCTAAGAGGAGATGTCTACTTAGTCCTGGACCTGTAGTCAGTGGGAAGGATGCTGGCCCCTCCAGGAGCCCAAGTCACTGCACTTCCCATTACAACCCATTAGTGTCTTGGTGCTCATTCCCTATCCAATAAGCAGGCTGTGGGTGGCTTTGACACGATATTCCTTAAATCTAATAGAAAAAGTGGTGTCACCCTCCTGGTTGTACTGTCTGGCAGGTGTGCATGGGTCACAAAAGTGGATGGACAGAATTACAAAAATCTTTTGGCAGATATGCAGTTTTGAACTGCTTATTACATACAGACCTGAACTGTTGTACTTTGATGTGGAATAAATAAAGATTTTTCTAGCCCAACGCTAATGCTGCGTCATTTCCTAACTGGCGGACCTCCAGCTGTTGCAAAACTACAAGTCGCATCATGCCTCTGCCTGTGGGAGTCACGCTTGTAACTGTCAGCCTTGCAATGCCTCAGGGGACTTGTAGTTTGACAACAGCTGGAGGGCCGCCAGTTTGAGACCCCTTGCACCTAAGGCCTCATGGACACGGATGGTGAGAGGCCGAAATTTGGGCAAACGCGGTTCTTGTTAGTGAAGCACAATCTTTCTATTTGCCTAAACCCCCTCACGTTTATCAGTCGCCAATGGCCTAGATCCACGAACCATTCACCTGCAGATCAGACGTATTTTGTGTGCAAATATTCTACCAATCGTATTTGATTCGGGGGGAACGATGTTGACCAAGTTTACAAATCTCTTCATTCATCCCCTCCGGTCCTATTGTGAATGGGCTTGTCTTTTCTATCAAGGGATTTTTTTTATCTTCACGTTAATGTTCCTTCAGCGCAGTTCACAAACTTCTGATCGCGTCCTGTGTGTCAGGAAGCTGTGGTCGGGGACAGGATGTGGGCAGACAAAGCAGGTGAAACGATTATTCTGCACGCATTATAGACATATAAGTACATAAATGAAGCTGCAAGAAAACAGAAGAGTTCTCAGACCGGATACACTCGGGGTGTATCTTGTCTGTTGAGTATGCAGAGGGCTGCGATCTGTAACAGCCAATCGGAATTCATCTTTCTGACTGCTCTCAGATGCTGAAAGGTGATTGGTTGTGGGCTTCTTTCATATTGTTCTTCTCTGCCCAATGAGGTCCGGTTGCTAAACTCTATGGTATAAAGTGTCTAAGAGGGAATTTTCTGCTCAGTGGAGAGATTTCTTCTCACTTCCTGTTGTGTCTGCAAGACAGGAAGTGAAGAGAAATCTCCCTAATGGTGCAACGTCCTATTGATTTGGCAATGAGCACTGCAATGTAGGGAGGTGGGGGGTGTCACATTTTACTCCATACAAGTACCAGTATTTATTGCAGCAGATCAGGGTGGCAGACAAGCAAGGGAAGGTTAGTATTGGCTTTTTATGGTCTGCTCTGTAAATAATAAAAAAAAAAAAACACAACTATGAGTGCAGTGCAGGTTCATTTGTCAATTAAAGCTGAGCTGTAGAGCAAAGGTCTCCAAACTACGGTCCGCTACAAGATTTTAAGCAGCCTGCAGCTAAGGGTCAGTGGGCTGTCACAAAGGTCTTCACATCAGCTAATGGTCTCCATCTATCCCCAGCTGCCACACACCCCCCCCCCCATTCCCCTCCAGTCATTCTACTGATGGTGATTGCTACCCTACAACCAATCATATGCTTGCCCCAGCTTTCACTGGTGAAAGGCTCCCAGCCATGCTGTAATGGTGGACTCTGATGTAAGGAGGGACTCAGGTGTAAGGAGGACTCTGATGGGAACCCTGATGTAGGGGGGACTCTGATTGGTACCATGGTGTAAGGGGGGCCTCTGATGTAAGGGGTGACTCTGGTATGAGGATGGACTTTGATGTAAGGGGGGACTGTAATGGGGACTCTGATGCAAAGGGGCACTCTGATGGGGACTGTTATATAAAGGGGGCTCTGATAGGAGGAAGATTCTGATGGGGACCCTAATTCAAGGGGAGACTCTGATGTATGGGTGGAATCTGACGGGGATCATGATGTAAAGGGGGACTCTGATGGGCATTGTGATGAGGGGATTCTGATGTATGGTTGGACTCTGATATAAGAGGGGACTATGATGGTGACCCTGATTTTAGAGGTCACTCTGATGTATGGGTGGACTCTCATGTAAGGGGGGACTCTGATGGGAACCTTGATGTAAGGGGGGACTCTGATGGGGACCATGGTGTAAGGGGGGACTCTGATGTATGGGTGGACTCTGATGTAAGGGTAGATTCTGATCTAAGGATGGACTTTGATGTAAGAGGGGACTCTAATGAGGACCCTGATGCAAAGGGGGACTCTGATGCGGACTGTTATATAAGGGGGAGACTCTGATAAGAGGAAGATTCTGATGGGGACCCTAATTCAAGGGGAGATTTTGATGCATGGGTGGACTCTGATGGGGATCATGATGTAAACGGGGACTCTGATGGGCATTGTGATGTAAAGGTGGACTCTGGTGTAAGAGGGGACTCTGATGGTGACCCTGATTTTAGAGGTCACTCTAATGTATGGGTGGACTCTAGTGTAAGGGGGAATTCTGATGGGGACCATGGTGTAAGAGGGGACTCTGATGGTGACCCTGATTTTAGAGGTCACTCTGATGTATGGGTGGACTCTAGTGTAAGGGGGAATTCTGATGGGGACCATGGTGTAAGGGGGGACTCTGATGGGGACCATGGTGTAAGGGGGGACTCTGATGTATGGGTGGACTCTGATGTAAGTTTGGACTCTGATGTAAGGATGGACTCTGATATAAGGATGGACTTTTATGTAAGGGGGGACTCTAATGGGGACCCTGATGCAAAGTGGGACTCTGATGGGGACTGTTATATAAGGGGGACTCTGATAAGAGGAAGATTCTGATGGGGACCCTAATTCAAGAGGAGACTCTGATGTATGGGTGGACTCTGACAGGGATCATGATGTAAACGGGGACTCTGATGGGCATTGTGATGTAAGGATGGACTCTGGTGTAAGAGGGGACTCTGATGGTGACCCTGATTTTAGAGGATACTCTGCTGTATGGGTGGACTCTGATGCAAAGGGGGACTCTGATGTAAGGGGGGACTCTGATGCAAGGGGGGACTCTGATGTAAGGGGGAACTCTGATGGGTCATGAGGACCATATTGTAATGGGGGACACTGATGTATGGGTGGACAATGATGTAAGAGGATTCTACAGGGGGTTCCTGATGTAGGGGGAGACTCTGATGTAAGGGGGGACTCTGATGTAAGGGGGGATCTAATGGGGACTTTGATGCAAGGAGGGACTCTGATGGGGACTGTGCTTTAAGGGGAGACTCTGATTTAAGGGGGGATGCTGATGTATGGGTGGACTCTGATGGGGACTGTGATGTATAGGTGGACTCTGATGTAAGAGAGGATTCTGATGGGGACTCTGTTGCAGTTTTGAGTATTTGTAATATATATGATGTGACTCTCATACTGAAAAGTATGGAGACTCCTGCTCTAGTCAGATAAAAAGACACAAATCAATGCAGCGTGAGAAGAAGAAGCAGTACCCAAGTAAGTAACCAATCAGTTCATGCGCTGATATGAAGCATGCTGATAGGAGGAGAGAGCAGAGTGACTGAGATGAGCTCATCACTTGGCTGCTTCTCCTTTTACTGTCCAGTCACAGGCTGGGAATGGGTCCAGGGTGACCCGAGCTCATAGGAAGTGGGTTGAATGATGCTGGCCATCAGACTGAGGACACCTCTGTTCAGAAAAAGGTACTGCATGGGGAAATTTCTGCCTTGTAGCTGAATCTTGCAACAAAAGCTTTTTTTTTTCTATTTAATATTTTAATGGGCTACTAATTAATTTTAATCTTGGTATGTTTGGTTGGAGTTCTGCTATAACTACAAAATATCCCAGGTCATTATATCATCTCTGTGACCCGTATACCCATCGGGCTAATAAAGAGCATCTAAACCCAAGAACAAAAATGTCATATATTGCAGCTTACCAGTCCTTAGAGGAGGTGGCTGCATTCGTTTTTTTGTTTTTTGTTTTTTATTTTTAGGCAAAGTACATTTCTGAAATTACAGAAAAACATGGGTAGCACTGTGGCTAAGTGGTAGGACTTCTGCCTGGCAGCACCGGGATTGTTGGTTCAAATCTCTACCACAGCACTGGGGTTGTTGGTTCAAATCCCAACCACAGCACTGGGGTTGTTGGTTCAAATCCCAACCACAGCACTGGGGTTGTTGGTTTAAATCTCTACCACAGCACTGGGGTTGTTGGTTCAAATCCCAACCACAGCACTGGGGTTGTTGGTTCAAATCCCAACCACAGCACTGGGGTTGTTGGTTTAAATCCCAACCACAGCACTGGGGTTGTCGGTTCAAATCCCAACCACGGCACTGGGGTTGTTGGTTCAAATCCCAACCACAGCACTGGGGTTGTCAGTTCAAATCCCAACCATGGCACTGGGGTTGTTGGTTCAAATCCCAACCACAGCACTGGGGTTGTCGGTTCAAATCCCAACCACGGCACTGGGGTTGTTGGTTCAAATCCCAACCACAGCACTGGGGTTGTCAGTTCAAATCCCAACCATGGCACTGGGGTTGTTGGTTCAAATCCCAACCACAGCACTGGGGTTGTCGGTTCAAATCCCAACCACAGCACTGGGGTTGTCAGTTCAAATCCCAACAATGGCACTGGGGTTGTCGGTTCAACCTGTCTGGAGTTTGCATGTTCTCCCTGTGCCTGTGTGGGTTTCCTTCCGCACTCTAAAGACATGCTGGTAGGTTGATTGGCTCCTGTCTAAATTGGCCCTAGTATATGAATGTGAGTTAGGGGCCTTAGATTGTAAGCTCCTGGAGGGAGCCAGGGACTGATGTGGATGTATAATACATATATGTGTACTGATGGTGCTATATAAGTACCTGTAATAAATATCTGTTGATCCTGTCAAATCCAGTGTTCTTGTAACTTCTGCTGCACCCGATTTAAATAGAATGTTTTAAGCCTTCTTCTGAACTACTTACCACCTCCCTACATGTAATGGGGATGAGCAGGTGCTCTGTAGTTCTAACACCTCCTATCCTAGACTGAAAAGGCCGCTCTTCCAATAGGTACAGTATGGTGAGTGATCTCACCCTAGGACAGGAAGTGTGTTACTGGCAGGACCACCAAGTAAAAAAAAAAAAATAGGAAAGTTGAGTAACTCCATCAACCGATCTGGACATATACCAGCCTGTGGAAAACTGGGATGTGATTGGCTGGTTTGAGTTAACCTGACAGATTTCAGTCTTTTCTGAAAATCCAAACCTAATGAAAGATTTTCGCTTTAACCCCTTAGCAACAAAAATCTGACTATACAATCAAATTGTACCATGTGTGGCCGACGTTATTGCAAACGGCATATTATCATTGCTGCTTTCTGAATGCAGCACTGAAAGCAGACACACACACGCGCGCAGTCCGGGTCATACTGAGCTGTGATATCGGCACACAATGCTCTCTGTGTGTCCCCGTGACACCCTCGCTGTGTGTGAGTGCAGGGGGGGGGGGGGGGTGATATCGCTGCGGGGAAACCAAGTCATCCCATGACCAACATATGCAATGTGAGCAGAGCAGACCGTCATTTAAGGATTAACCCTTTAAGTCCTCCAACACCTAACCTACAGATTTTCTTCACAAATGATGCTTAGGGCAGTTTTGTCTCTATGTATGAAGCTCCATGAAAGAGGACCTGTCATGGCTGGGCTAACACAAGAATATGAATTTTCAGTCTTAAAGTGCACACATACGGTAGTCAAAGATTCCAAATACTTTATTTTATTTTAAATAGAGTGGTAAAAGTTTAGGCCTCCTTTTGGGTTTGTATCTGTAAAAGATGAAAGACTCCAATTATTTGTAACTTGGACATATAAAACATCCAACGCGTTTCAAAGGCCAAAAACATTACCCCATTCATCAGGGCTTAACAGCAGTGAGGACTTGATTGGAGGAAACAGTAACCAAAAAGAATTGTATTAAATATCATTTACCTGCTAAAGGCCAGGGTGACAAGAGGGCGTCCATTACACTTTCGCTTCAGACACCCCTGGAATGTAGCACAGTGAGTGAGATGGCACAGAGTGACAAGGGTGCTAGAAGTCCAGTCCATGGAAGCTCCAATCTGGAGACATTCTTGGCTGAAGGGTGGGTGCTTGAGAAGACCCACAGGAAGGTAGTTGCATGGCTTGACAAGCAAAAATAATACCAGACGGTCGGCAGAGGCAAACTATAGTCAGGGTTTATCTGAGGTCAAATCGGAAATCAGCAGAGGCAAGATGTGGACAGGACCTATCCAAGGTCAAACTGGGAATCAAGAGAGACAAGCCGTGGTCGGGAACCAGCTAAGGTCAATTGGGAAAACAGCAGAGAACAGCTGTTATCTGAAACTAGCCAAGACAAGCCATGGTCAGGAATTAGTCAGGGTCAAACCGGGAATCAGAAGAGACAAGCTGTGGTCAGGCTCTAGCTGAGGTTAAGCTGGGAACTAGCAGAGGCCAGATGTGGACAGGACCTATCCAAGGTCAAACTGGGAATCAACAGAGACAAGCCGTGGTGGGGAACCAGGTGAGGTCAAGTGGGAAAACAGCTGAGAAACGCCGTTATCTGGAACTAGCCAAGACAAGCCATGGTCAGGAATTAGTCAGGGTCAAACCGGGAATCAGAAGAGACAAGCTGTGGTCAGGCTCTAGCTGAGGTTAAGCTGAGAACTAACAGAGACATGATGTGGACAAGAACTAGCCATGGTCAAGCTGGAAACAGCAGAGACAAGCCATTGTCAGGAACTAGCCAAGCTCAAACTAGGAATTAGCAGAGGCAATTCACGGTTAGGAACTAACTGAGGTCAAGCTGGGAATTAGCAGAGACAAGCTGTGGTCAAAAATGACCTGAGGACAAACTGTCAATCAGGAGAGACAAGCCATGCTCAGGGTCTAGCTGAGATCAAACCGGGAATCAGCAGAGAAAAGATTTAGTCAGGAACTACCAAAGGTCAAACAGGGTATCAGCAGAGAAAAGCAATAGTCAGGAGCTAAACTAAGTCAAACCGGATGAGCAGAGACAAGCTGTGATCAGGAGGCAGCTAAGGTCAAACCAGGAATCAGCAGAGACAAGCCTTGGTGAGGAGCTACCCAAGGTCAAACGGGGAATCAGCAGAGAAAATCCAATGTCAGGAACTAACCAAAGTCAAACCAGATCAGCAGAGACAAGCCATGGTCAGGAACTAGCCAAGCTTAAACTAGGCTCAGCAGAGACAAGCCAAGGTCAGGAACAAACCAAGGTCAAGCCGAGAATCAGCAGAGATAAGCTGTGGTCAGGAATTAGTCAAGGTCAATCTGGGAATCGGGAGAGAAAAGTTGTGATCAAAGTCTAGCCAAAGTCAAGCTGGGAATTAGCAGAGACATAATGTGGAATAAAAGGTCAAAGTAGGAAGCACCAGAGACAAGCCAAGGTCAGGAACTAGACAAGGTCAAACAGGGGGTCAGTAGAGACAAGCCATGGTCAAGAATTAGTTGGGGTCAAACTGGGAATCAAAAGAGACAAGCAGTGGTCAGGGTCTAGTCAAGGTCAAGCTGGGAATCAGCAGAGATAAGCTGTGTTCAGGAACTGGCCAAGGTCAAACCAGGAATCTTAGAGACAAGCTGCCATTAGGAACTAGCCAAGCTCAGGCCAATCAGGAGACGTTTGTATGTCTGCAAAAGCCTCCAACCATGGCTGACAATCGATTGGAGAAAATCTATTCTCGTTGACTACTATGGCCATTGGAGGCCAGAGCATAGATTGCTGCCCATTCTCATGAAGAAGCCCTCTAAAGAGAGAACCCAATCTTTCAGTTGCCAGATCTTGCGCAATGCAGAGCTGGATTGGTCTGTAGTTATAGTTGGGGTCTGTATCATCGGGCTATGTGCTTGTGTGGCTGGCATTAGTTTGACATCGGTTTGAGATTACTCTAAGATTATTCAGAAATCATTGACGGGTGTATCTCATTTGTATTTGACCTGCTTCTGACCTGTATTTGACCTGCCCCAATTGGGTTTCGTATTCCTGCAGACTTGTATGGGAATGCAAAACCCACTTGAAGTAAACAAAAGCCCAGTAGCCTTGAAATTTACTTGGGGTTAGTTTGAGAACACAAAAAGGGAACTATTTTATTTTTACTTCTTTTCTTCACCAAAATCCCCAAAATGGAACCACAAGTATCAAAAATATATACACAGCTATATCTTCCTGTTATGATGACACCCGTCTCCCCTCATGTCCTGGTGATACACATTCCCATTCATTTCATGTCCTGGTGCCACCATTTCCCCATTTCTTGTCCTGGTGATACCCATTTCTCCCAATTTCATGTTCTGATAATACCTGTTCTCATTTTTTCATCCTGGTGACACCAATCCCCCCCTCATTTCATGTCTGGATGACACCTGCTCCCCCTCATTTCTTGTCCCGGTGACACCTGTGACCCCTCGTTTCTTTTCCTGGTGATGCCTGAACCCATCATTTTATGTCCTGGTGACACCCGTTCCCCCTCATTTCATGTCTGGTGACACCTGTTCCTGCTCATTTCTTGTCTTGGTGACACCCGTTCCCCATCATTTATAGTCCTGGTGACACTTGTTCCCGCTCATTTCATGTCTGGTGACACTGGTTTCCCCTCATTTCTAGTCCTGGTGACACCTGTTTCCCCTCATTTCATGTCTGGTGACACCTGTACCCCTCATTTCATGTCCTTGTGACACCCTGTCCCCCTCATTGCAAGTCTAGTGACAGTTGTACCTGCTAATTTCTTGTCCTGATGACACCTGTTCCCCCTCATTTCAAGTCCTGGTGATACTCATTTATCTCAATTTCATGTCATGATAATACCTGTTCTTCTAATTTTTTATCCTGGTGACACCAATTCCCCCTCATTTTATGTCTGAATGACATCTGCTCCCCCTCATTTCTTGTCCTGGTGACACCTATGACCTCATTTATTTTTTCTGGTGACACCTGAAACCATTATATCATGTCCTGTTGACACCCGTTCCCCCTCATTTCATGTCTGATGACACCTGTTCCTGCTCATTTCTTGTCTTGGTGACACCCATTCCCCCTAATTTCTAGTCCTGGTGACACCTGTTTCCCCTCATTTCATGTCCGGTGACACCTGTACCCCTCATTTCATGTTTGGTGACACCCATTCCCTTTTATTTCTAGTCCTGGTGACACCCGTTCCCCCTCATTTCATGTCTGGTGACACAACCGTTCCCCCTCATTTCATGTCTGGTGACACCTGTTCCTGCTCATTTCTTGTCTTGGTGACACCAATTCCCCCTCATTTCTAGTCCTGGGGACACCTGTTCCCCCTAATTTCAAGTCTGGTGACACCTGTACCCCTCATTTCATGTCCGGTGACACCTGTACCCCTCATTTAGTGTTCTAGTGAAACCTGTTCCCCTTCATTTCATGTCTGGTGACACTGGTTTCCCCTCATTTCTAGACCTGGTAACACCTGTTCCACCTCATTTCTAGTCCTGGTGACACCCGTTCCCCCTCATTTCATGTCTGGTGACACCTGTACCCCTCATTTCATTTCCTATTGACACCCATTCCCCCTCATTTCATGTCCAGTGACACCAGTTCCTTCTCATTTCTTGTCTTGGTGACACCCTTACACCCTTATTATTTGTCCCAGTGACACCCATGCACCCTCATTATAAGTCCTGATGACACCCATGCACTCTCATTATGAGTCCTGATGACACCCGTACACCCTCATTATATGTCCTGTGACACCCGTACACCCTCATTATATGTCCTGATGACACCCGTACACCCTCATTATACTGTATGTCCGGGTGACACCCGTTCTCACTCATTTCATGTAATGGGCTGCACAGCAAAGTCCGATATGTCACATTCTGCTCAGATGTGGGAAAGTTGGTGACAGATGACATTCGGATCTCTTTCACAAGGCGTCACCTATTTTTTTTCAAGGCGCTGCGCGCTTTTTTTTTGTTCTATCTGTGTGCGGCATTGTTATCAGCAGATCTCAGTGTGTGTCTGTAATAGGGGAAGTGTGACTCCACACTGTAGTCATGTCCTTATTTGGTGATGTAAGTCTTCTGCTGTGTTACCTTCTGTAATGAGGGGGCGGAGCCAGCGTGAAACACGCGTGTGGCAACATCGCACTTCTATCGCAGGCCCCCCGCACTTCCCCTATAGGGTGTTGCACAACTGCCAGAAAGATCTATAAAAACTGCAGAAAGGCCTCAAGATTCAAACGCCAGTCTCTGAGCCGCACTGGGCGAGAGGAAACGAGCGATCTGATTGGGCAGAGTAGATCCGATTTTTCCTTCCGCTCCTATTTTAATGAAATTATTTTTGAAAAAGTTTATTGCTTAGAGATTACAGGATGTCCAGTCAGGTGTGGTCAGATCATTGGATTACTGATCAGATGTTCTGTGAGATCCAATCATAATGTGCGTTGTGCGCTTGTAAGTCCGATTGGCATCTGTAATGTGCCCACGTCAAACCATCTTTCTTTGTGTGGTGATCATATGAGAATTACCCTATCGATCAGTTTCATAAAAAAATAAACAAATAAACAAATAAATATAACATAAAAGACGAGAAACGATATCGTGAAGATGTTGTGAGCAAAGAACAGATGAATGTAAAAAAAAAAAAATGAGAGGGATGTCCCTCTGTGGGTGCTCCTGTAGGTGCCTGGCAGTGACCCTTGTGCACTTCAGGCTCCCCAGGAATCTGCGCCCTCCCTCCCTAAGCCCCATGCTGCTACATGGTCTGCGGGTGTGGGACTCAGTTCGCTTTTCCAGTAATCTGATGTCCCCCTTTCTACCCCTACTCCCATCACTCATAACCCTCTTTCCCCCCCGGGTCTGGAGGAGCCCCAGGCATTCTCCTGGTGGTCCTCACATGGCTACCCAGGAGTCCAAAATGTTCTTTCCTCACGCTTACTCCCCTCCTGGGAGAGTATCCGGGAAACACAAGGGGCGCCGGCTAACGAGCATTATCACTTTATCCAATTAAAGCACTGGATTGCAACGTTGCGCCGCATGCCCACCTACCCCTTCCAAAAAACTTTTTATGAACATTCATGCCAGCACGCCCCAGGGTCCCCAGGTCTTATTTCGGCCATTTATGCCTCTCTGAATGGTCGCCCGCTATCAGAACCCCTCTCTTATATAACTCAATGGGAAAAGGACCTTCAGGCCCCAGTAGACCCAGAGGAGAGGAGCAGGGCCTGGAAAACGGTCGCCAAATGCTCGTTCAACACGAATACCCTAGAGGCTGCATATAAAGTAATGTTCCGATGGTATTGGGTACCTGCCCGCACAGCTCGGGCTTTCCCTGGGAGTACTGACATATGCTTCCGCAACTGTGGACAGCGAGGTGATGTTATGCACACATGGTGGGCTTGCCCAAGGCTGGTGGGGTTCTGGTCTAGGATTTTTGGTTTGCTGCAGACACTCTTCCACCTAACGATCCGAAGGGACCCAAAGCTAGCTCTCCTACATTGCCCGGTACCTGGTTTGCGAGGCCCTCAACAGAAGCTGGCTACTTATTTATTTATAGCGGCCAAGCGGACCATTGCCCAAGCCTGGAAGTCCCAACGGGTTGATTTTCAAGGGGTTAAAGCCCGCATGACTGCTATGTTACTTCAGGAACGTATGTCCAGTATTGTCCATAATTCTCATGCTAAATTTCTAAAAATCTGGGAGCCGTGGATCTCCTATGAGTTCTCCGCACTCCAAGCTGCATGCCTGGGCTTGGTCTGACTCCTCTTGGCGAGGCATCCACACCCAAACTTTCCCCCTCCTTTCTTCCCCCTATTTTCTCCCTACCTTTCCTTCTTCTGTTCCCTATCTCTTTTCACTCTTCTTTGTAATCTCTCCCATTGCTAACAAATACTGCTGCCCCCCGTAGAAGGGGGTAGTGGGAGAAGGGCTTGCCAACCGGAAACGATAAAGGAACGAGTTGATTGGTACTGGAGCCAGTCTCAAAACCATCCCCTACTCATTTTCCTTCCTTTTCTTGTGTTTTTATAAGTATAATGTGATGGTTTGCCCTTCGGTTTCATATTCATGCTTTGTAGCCCCTGCGAGGGCGCACAAGGAGCAGATTGTAGTCTCTTGTTTATTCCTGTTTATTCCAAATTTTCAATAAACATATTGAAACAGAAAAAAATTTAATGAGAGAAATTGAAACAATTGTAAAGTGTGTGACCAGCAAAAGGTTCAGTTTTCCTACAGTTAGCACCAAAACCAACCAGAATCTGGCTGGATTTCTCACGTCTATTATGCCAGTAAACACCACAACAAAAAGAGGGGGGATGGGTGTCACCAAGACAAGAAATTATAGGGAATTAGTGTCATCAATGCAGGAAATGATGGGGAACTGGTGTTACCAAAACAAGAAATGGTGAAGAATGAGTGTCACCAACACAAGAAATGAGGAGGAATAAGTGTCATCAGGACATGAAATGAGGGGGAAACTGGTGTCACAGACACAAGAAATGAGGGGGAGCGGGTGTTACCAACACAAGAAATGGTGGAGAATGGGTGTCACCAACACAAGATATTGAGGAGAATGGGTGTTACCAACACTAGCAATGGTAGGGAATTAGTGTCACCAACACAAGAAATGAGGAGGAATAAGTGTCAGGACATGAAATGAAGTGAAACTGGTGTCAAAGACAAAAGAAATTAGAGGGAGCGGGTGTCACCAACAGAAGAAATGGTGAGAAACGGGTGTTAACAATAGAAGAAATGGTGGGGAACAGGTTTCACCAAGACAAGAGATGAAGGGGAATGGGTGTCACCAACACAAGAAATGATGGGAAATGGGTGTCACCAAGACAAAAGATGAAGGGGAATGGATGTCACCAACACAAGAAATGGTGGGGAAAGGTGTTACCAACACAAAAAATGGTGGGGAATGGGTGTCGTCAATGCAAGATATTGAGGGGAATGGGTATCACCAACACAAGAAAGGATGGAGAATGGATGTTACCAACGCAAGAAATGATGGTGAATAGGTGTCACCAACACAAGAAATGAGGAGGAATAAGTGTCATCGGGACATGAAATGAGGGAGAACTGGTTTCACAGACACAAGAAATTAAAGGGAGCGGATATCACCCACAGAAGAAATGGTGAGAAACGGGTGTTACCAATACAAGAAATGGTGGGGAACAGGTGTCATCAAGACAAGAAATTAAGGGGAATGAGTGTCACCAACACAAGAAATGGTGGGGAACAGGTGTTGACAACACAAGAAATGGTGGGGAATGGGTGTCACCAACACAAGATATTGAGGGGAATGGGTGTCACAAAGACAAGAAATGATGGGGAATGGGTGTTGCCAACACAAGAAATGATGGGGAATGGATATCACCAAGACAAAAAATGAGGAGGAATAGGCGTCATCAAGACATAAAATGAGGCTGAATGGGTGTTACCAACACAAGTTAGGGGAAACTGCTGTCATTAAACACAACAAATGGTGGGGAACGGGTGTCACCAACAAAACAAATGAGGAGGAACAGATGTCATCAGGACATGAAAATGACGGGGAATGGGTGCCACCAGGAAATAACTGGAAACAGGTGTCACCCAGGAAATGAAATGAGGGGGAACAGATGTCTTTAGTACAGGAAGACATAGATGGCAATAACAACCTTACAGACTTTCTAGCCCTTCCCTTATCTACTAAATAAATGTGCTTTTGTGACTCTTGCAAAGCAGCCTTGTGTGCCAAGCCTGGGACCGACCGGGCCAGTGGGGTGAAGCTTGAGGAGTATCTTGGGTGCCAAGCTATGGACTCAGCAGAGAGCTGCGGGTGAAGCTTGAGGAAGAAGATTGGAAGAGCTCAGGAGATCCAGTGGCAGTCAGGGCCATCTTAATAACATCATGGGCCCCTGGGCAAAGTAATGCTTTGGGGCCCCTAAAGGCCTGTACAATTTACACACTTCACACCTGTACACTGCCAGCACCACTCACATGTATATATACAGTATGACATCCATGCACGTACACACACACACAGGCATGTATACACACATAAGACCTGTACACAAAATCTGAAATGACAAACTAACTAATAATAACTATTACTAACTATTCAATTATAGGTATTGGAATTTCCTTTAAAATGTGTCTGTAATGCCACGTACGCACGGTCGGACTTTCCAATGAAAAATGTGCGATCGGAGCTCTTTGTTGAAAATTCCGACCGTGTGTGGGTTTCATCTGACTTTTTCCATTGGAATTTCCGACACACAAAGAGATCTGAATATAAAATTTTCCGACAACCAAATCCGATCGCATAAATTCCGATCGTGTGTAGACAATTCCAACGCACGCCACGCATGGCTACTATCTACTAGCTATTGGCTACTGGCTATTGAACTTCCTCTTAATTATCCCATCGTACGTGTTTTTTACGCCACTGCGTTCTTGACGATCGGAGTTTCCAAAAACTTTGTGTGACCGTGTGTATGCAAGACAAGTTTGAGCTAACATCCGTCGGAAAAAATCTGATGGATTTTGTTGTCTGAATGTCCGACCGTGTGTACAGGGCATTAGTGAACGGAACGAATATGAATTTATCTGAAGTTTACGGATCATCCGATATAGCGATTGCTGCATCTAAACGAATGGAACGTAACGAATTAATAGTAATAAATAATAATAAGAAAAACTTTTTATTGTTATTATTTATTGTTATTAATTTGTTACGTTCCATTCGTTTAGATGCAGCATTTGTTATTTTGGATAATTCATAACCTCCGATAAATTCGTATTCGTTATGTTCATAAACAGCCAAACTTCAAAGGATATTCCAATACCTAGAATTTAATAGTTATTATTTCGGATGTTCAAATTTCCGAATTTACAAATTTACGTATTTTTGAATTTACGAATTTTCACATTTATGAATACCGCATCTAAACTAACAGAACATAACGAATACGACTTTATCCGAAGTTACGAATTATCCGATATAGCGAATGCCGCATCTAAACAAATGGAACATAACGAATTAATAATAATAATAAAACCTTTTTATTGTTATTATTTATTGTTATTAATTTGTTACGTTCCATTCATTTAGATGCGGCAATCGTTATTTTGGATAATTTGTAACTTCGGATAAATTCGTATTCGTTACGTTCATAAGCAGCCAAACTTGAAAGGATATTCCTATACCTATAATTTAATAGTTAGTTATTTTTTCGGATTTTAGAATTTCTGAATTTACAAATTTACGTATTTTTTAATTTACGAATTTTCACATTTATGAATACTGCATCTAAACGAACGGAACATAACGAATACGAATTTATCCGAAGTTACGAATTATCCAATATAGCAAACGCCACATCTAAACGAATGGAAGATAACAAATTAAAATAATAATAATTAATAATAATAAAAAAATGTATTCTTATTATTTATTGTTATTAATTTGTTACGTTCCATTCATTTAGATGCGGCATTCATTATTTTGGATAATTTGTAACTTTGAATAAATTCGTATTCGTTACATTCATAAGCAGCCGAACTTGAAAGGATAGTCCAATACCTATAATTTAATAGTTATTTTTTCATATTTTCGAATTTCTGAATTTTCAAATTGACGAACTTTACGAATTTATGTATTTACGAATTTTCACATTTATGAATACCGCATCTAAACGAACAGAACATAACGTATACGAATTTATCCGAAGTTACAAATTATCCGATATAGTGAATGCCGCATCTAAACGAATGGAACATAACAAATTAATAATCATAATAAATAATAATAATAATAAAAACTTTTTATTGTTAATATTTTTTGTTATTAATTTGTTACGTTCCATTCATTTAGATGCGGCTTTCGTTATTTTGGATAATTCGTAACTTCGGATGAATTTGTATTCATTACATTCATAAGCAGCCGAACTTGAAAGGATATTCTAATACCTATAATTTAATAGTTAGTTATTACTTTGGATTTTTTCGAATTTCCAAATTTACGAATTTTCCCGTTTATGAATACCGCATCTAAATGAACGGAACATAACGAATATGAATTTATCCGAAGTTACAAATTATCCAATATAGCGAATACCGTATCTAAACGAATGGAACGTAACGAATTAATAATAATAAATAATAATAACAAAAACGTTTTATTCTTATTATTTATTGTTATTAATTCGTTACGTTCCATTCATTTAGATGCAGCATTAGTTATTTTGGATAATTCGTATTAGTTACGTTCATAAGCAGCCGAACTTGAAAGGATATTCCAATACCTATAATTTAATAGTTAGTTATTTTTTCAGATTTTCGAATTTCTGAATTTTCAAATTGACATATTTACGAATTTACGTATTTCTGAATTTTCACATTTATGAATACCGCATCTAAACGAACGGAGCATAGCGAATTACATTTTTTGCCAAAGTTACGAATCTATTTGAAATAGTGAATTTCGATTATATCGAATGACCCAAAAAATATCAATTTTTTTTCCAAAGTTTCGAATTTATTCGAAATAGCGAATTTCGATCATATCGAATGACCCAAAAACGATAAAAAAAATTTCCAAAGTTCTGAATTTATTCGAAATAGCGAATTTCAATCATATCGAATGACCCAAAAACGATCAAATTTTTTTCCAAAGTTCCAAATTTATTCGAAATAACGAATTTTGATCATATCGAATGACCCAAAAACGAAAAAAAAAAACAAAAAAAAACAAATGAAATGAAAACAAACACATTTTTCGGCAGTGCGCATGTCTACTGGTTAGTAAGGCACAAGGGGCAGCAGGGTACAAGCCATAAGACAGCTACCATAAAATCTGGTTGTTGGTTCCCAGGGGTGCCCAGCTCTCTACAGATGGCACACATTCAATCTGGAGGAGGTGGTTACTATTTGGAGAAGGTTTCCCTTATAGGGGGAATTCACGATTTCACTTTAAGGGGCTCAATACCCCATTGCGGCAGCTACAGATCATTGGACCCGCAGCTGGGATCTAATGCTGCAGCATAAGAGAGACGATCATAAGGTGGGGGAAGTCACAGGTCTGAGAAATGCACCAAGGAAATGGCTTTCAAGGGAAATCTTGCACCTGCTTCCAGAGGAAACCTATCCGAGACCCACAGCTGGAAACAGAATCCCCTATAATGAATAACCCATGGATGACCAGTCTTAATCTTTGTTCCTCTGTCTCCGAGAGTGGCAGAGCAGGCATGGTGCCCATTGCCCAGTGACCACGTGGATAGAACCACTTCATTGACCAGCCTTTTCTCAGCCTTCCTACCCCAGAGGAACCCTTGAAATCATTTTCCAGCCTGAGGGAACTCACAAATTACTACACCTACATGCATGAAACATTTGTGTGAACAGCAAGTTGTAGGAAGTTTTAAATAAAAGAATAGAAAAGTAGCAAAAAATAATAAATAAAAATGGCTATGAGCTATTCATCCTGTAAAACATGTAGGTTTGTTTTGAGCAAATCAGGGCAAAATTTTACGTTGTTAGGCTGTTTTCTTGTCAGGTCAAATGCATAAATCAGGAAAATACCTCATTGTGGCCACTAGATGGAGACGATGATCACAGGAAATAAATACTTTGATTGTAGGCTCCATCTAGTGGCCATAATGCAGTATTTTTTTTATTTAGACATTCGACCTGGAGAGAAAATAGCCTAATATTATTATTTTTTACCCCATTTGCACAGAATGAATGGACATGCACTTTTAAAGGACAAATAGTGTGATTTTTTTTTTTTTTTTTTATTCAAATACACCACATTGTATATTTTCGAAAGCTGGGGAAGGTTTTTTTTTTTTTTTTACAACTTCTTGCTCTATACAACAAAATTATTTTTAATAAAAATGAAACATGTATATTTAAAATAATACTTGCCACCATAGGTACACACACGATGAAAATTGTAGAGATCTTTTACACTAGTTGTTAGACGAGAAGTGTCCCCTTAGATTGGGGATCAGTGGAGAAAGACCCCCTACATTATGGTCAGTGGAAAAGTGCCCCCTTACATTGGTATTCAGTGGAGAGGAGCCCCTTATGTTACTGATCAGTGGAGAAGCACCCCCTTATGTTGGTAGTCAGTGGAAAAAAGGCCCTCTAATATTAATGATCATTTAGGAAGAGCCCCCTCACATTGGAGGTCAGTGGAAGAAGCACCCTTTACATTGGTGGTCAGTGAGGAACGGCTCCCTTACATTGGTGATCAGTGGAGAAAAGAAAACCTTACATTGGGGATCAGTGGAGAAGGGCCCCCTTGCATTAGTGATCAGTGGAGAATAGCCCCTTTACATTGGTGATCACTGAATAAGGGTCCCTTACATTAGTGATCAGTGGAGAGGAACCCCTTACGTTGTTGGTCAGTGAAGAATGGCTCCCGTATATTAATGAAGAAGGGCCCCTTTATAGTAGTAATCAGTGGAGAAGGCCCCCCTTTACCTTGGTGGTCAGTGCAGAAGGGCCCGCTTACATTGGTGATTAGTGCAAGAAGCCCCCCTTACATTAGTGATCAGTGGAAAAAGCACCCCTTACATTGGTGGTCAGTGAGGAACGGCTTCTATATATTAGTGATCTGTGGAGAAAAACCCCCTTACATTGTGGATCAGTGGAGAAAAAAAAACTTACATTGGGGATCAGTGGAGAAGGGCCCCCTTACATTAGTAATCAGTGGAGAATAGCCCCTTTACATTGGTGGTCACTGAAGAAGGGTCCCCTTTCATCGGTGGTCATTGAAGAAGGGTCCTCTTACATTGGGGGTCACTGAAGAAGGGTCCCCTTACATTGGTGGTCCCTGAAGAAGGGTCCCTTTACATTGGTGGTCACTGAAGAAGGGTCCCCTTACATTGGTGGTCACTGAAGTAGGGTCCCCTTACATTGGTGGTCACTGAAGAAGGGTCCCCTTTCCTTGGCGGTCAGTGCAGAAGAGCTCCCTTAAATTAGTGATCAGTGGAGAGGAACCCCCTTACATTATTGGTCAGTGAAGAAGGGCCCCAATATATTAGTGACTAGTGAAGAAGGGCCCCCTTATAAAAGTGTCAAGTGAAGAAGGGCCCCCCCTTACATTAGTAACCAGTGAAGAAGGCCCCCCATTACATTGGTGGTCAATGAAAAAGCCCTCCTCCCCCCGCTACATTGGTGATCAATGAAAAAGGGTCCCCTTACATTGGGAATTGGTGGAAAAGGGGCCCCTTACATTGATGGCGGTATAGATGATAAATGAATTCAGTGGTGCTCTCTGCGCAAGGAACCACTAGCAACTTTTAGATGAACTCTGGTCAACTTACCGTATATGTAATTATATGAAATTGAAAATAATTTAAAATGTCGCCCTTGTGTGTTCTCTTCGCAGACCGGTCGTCTGGATAAGTCACAGCCCCTGGTCTGCGGTCACACGGCCGCAGTGCTGGACATCGATTGGTGCCCCCACAACGACAATGTCATTGCCAGCGGCTCAGAAGACTGCAGCGTCATGGTAAGACCCGGGGCAGGGGACAGGGGGAAGAAATGCCCCAGGTAATGGTTACCCCATAGTAAGGATATTTAGCATTTGGTTGGAAGCACACTTTATTGTTGGTGGGGGGGGTCAGTTTATGGCCAGGATATTGTCTTTAGTCAGGTTATATCTGCACTCAGAGAGAGGAATAGTAAAGAGCAGTCACTGTACTATTTCACCACCTTATCTTGTGTGTTGTGTGTTCTCCGGTACCAATATCCCCTTCTGTCTTTTAGGTGTGGGAGATTCCGGATGGAGGTCTGACCCGCTCACTCACAGAACCCATCGTCACCTTGGAAGGGCACACGAAGCGGGTGGGAATTGTCCTCTGGCACCCGACCGCCCAGAATATATTGCTGAGCGCAGGTAAAGACCCACAACTCTAGGAAGGATTTATTAGGGGTCTAGATTCACTTGGTTATCCGGGATAATCAAATCTGCGACTTTCGGTGTCCATGATGTCTTCCAGTCCCGGCCATGGAAACATTCAACAACATGCTGAGCTCCATATTGCAAAGATGGTACCATTGTCTCTGTATGATGTTTTCGAGATATGGTCAATAATCCAAATGTATTGATAAAAATGATTTAGTATTAAAAATTATTTACAGTATGTGCAAAAATGTAATCATGAAAAGCTTGGAAAAGATCAGAAAAAAGACCTGATCGCTGTGTGTAATGTGGCTTTGTTTATAAACAAAGACATGTCAAGGCAAAAAACATTGATGAATACTAAGTCAAGCTAGGACTTAATGGTCACCTGACGTATATTTATTAAGGAAAGCCATGTGATCATTCTGTCCTTCTTGATCTGGTGACCATCAATGGCTTCCATGTGATCACAATTATGTGACTTTTTTCTTTTTACCAACAGAACCCACTGATGATCGCCAAGTCAGGACTTATTGGTTAATGTTTATTAACAAAAGCCATGTGATTTTTCTGTCCTCCTTGATCTGGAGATCATTAATGGCTTTATGGATAAACAAAGCTGTGTGTTCACCATCATATGGCTTATGGCTTACCAACAAACCACTGATGATCGACAGGTCAACCTAGGACTATATGGTCACCTGACCTATGGTAAAAAAACAAAAGCCATGTGATCTTTATGTCCTCCTTGATCTGGTGATCATCAATAGCTTTGTTGGGGAAAAAAAGCCATGTAGTTGCAATGGCGTGGATTTATTTACCAACAAAACCATTGATGATCACCAGGTCCAGCAAGGACTTAATGGTCACCTGACTATTTATTAACAAAAGCCATGTGTTCATTGTGTCCTTCTTGATCTGGTGATCATCTGTGGCTTTGTTGATAAACAAAGCCACGTGATTGCAATCATTTGGCTTATGGTTTACCAACAAACCACTGATGATCACCAGGTGATGGAGGTCTGACCCACTCACTCACAGAACCCATTGTCACCTTGGAAGGGCACACGAAGCGGTTGGGAATCTTCCTAGGTCAACCTAGGACTATATGGTCACCTGACCTATGGTAAAAAAACAAAAGCCATGTGATCTTTATGTCCTCCTTGATCTGGTAAACATCAGTAGCTTTGTTGGAAAAAAAAAGCCATGTAGTTGCAATGGCGTGGATTTATTTACCAACAAAACCATTGATGATCACCAGGTCCAGCAAGGACTTAATGGTCACCTGACTATTTATTAACAAAAGCCATGTGTTCATTGTGTCCTTCTTGATCTGGGGATCATCGGTGGCTTTGTTGATAAACAAAGCCACGTGATTGCAATCATTTGGCTTATGGTTTACCAACAAACCACTGATGATCACCAGATCAAGCTAGGACTTAATGGTCACCTGACCTATGGTAAACCACAAAAGCCTAGTGATCAATATTTCTCTTTGATCTGGTAAACATCAATGGCTTATGGTTTACCAACAAACTACTTTGTTGAAAAACAAAGCCATGCAATCGCAATTATGTGGCTTTTATTTACCAACAGAACCACCGAAGATCACCAGTTCAGGTCAGAACTTAATGGTCACCTGGCATAAGTTTATTAACAAAAGCCATGTGATGTTTCTGTCCTCCTTGATGTGGTGATCATCAATGGCTTTGTTGATAAACAAAGCCACGTGATCACAATAATATGGCATTTGTTTTACCAACAAACCACTGATGATCACCAGGTCAAGCTAGGACTTAATGGTCATCTGACCTATGGTAAACCACAAAAGCCTAGTGATCAGTATCTATCCTTTATCTGGTGATCATCAATGGCTTTTGGTTTACCAACAAACTACTTTGTTGAAAAACAAAGCCACGCGATCGCAATTATGTGGCTTTTATTTACCAACAAACCACTGATAATCCCCAGGTTAACCTAGGACTAAATGGTCACCTGACCTATGTTAAAAAACAAAAGCCTGGTGACCATTATGTCCTCATTGATCTGAAGATCATCAGTTGCTTGGTTGAAAAACAAAGCCATGTGATTGCAATGAGGTGGCTTTTATTTACCAACAAAACCATTGAGGATCACAAGGCCAAGCTAGGACTTAATGGTCACCTGACGTATATTTATTAACAAAAGCCATGTGACCATCCTGTCCTTCTTGATCTGGTGATCATCAGTGGCTTTGTTGATAAATAAAGCCATTGTCCTCCTTGATCTGGTGATCATCACTGGAAAGGAAAATACTGTATATTGTCAATGTATAAGGATCAATAGGAGAAGAATTGCGTAGAGAGCAGGGGCCGCATGCAGACTCTTATTATAGTCATTCTGAGCGATCTCAAACCTAAAAAATTAGGATTTTTGGACTCACTGTAAAATCCTTTTCTCTGAAGTTCATTGACGGACACAGCTCCAGTAATCTTAAACCGTAGGGTTGTTACGCCACCTACAGGAGAGGACTATAACCCTACGGTCAAGATTACTGGAGCTGTGTCCGTCAATGAACGAAAGAGAAAAACCCAACAGTGCCCTCAACTCTTCTCTTCCTGGAGAAAAAGCTTCTCTCGGCTCCCTCCAGTGCTGCTGCTGTACTCTAGGTGTTTTTTTTTTCTCTTTTGAAAGGGAAAACCAGAGATCAGATTGATCAAATCTTCCCCTTCAGTAGAGATCACATGACCAAAATACCTGGGGGTTTGAAAGCAGGACTAGAAGGAGACTGAAGCATCCCGTTCTCCAGGAAAGGCCGTTCGTATGACAAGCCAAGGAAAACTGATGGATTTAAATCTTTGCTCTTCCCTCAACAGGATGTGACAACGTCATCTTGATCTGGGACGTGGGGTGCGGGCAGACAGTCATCTGCATAGATGAGACGCACACGGACCTCATATACAGCGTGGCCTGGAACCAGGACGGCAGTCTCATCTGCACCTCATGTAAAGACAAGAAGATTCGGGTCATTGAGCCCAGAGCCGGAACCATTGTAGCGGTACGTCTGCAAAAAAAATAAAAATAAAAATTTGTGCTGATGACATCAGCAACCGCAAAGGGAGCTTATTCCACGTGGCAGGACCACAGACAGGGATGATAGGCAGCCAATCGGGTCTTGTTTTACATAAAGGTACCCTCATGGCATGATAAAAATGTAAAATCTAAGACAAATGGACAGAACATAGCCTTGTTACTCAGGATTATAGACCTTTGTCTAAGTGTGAGGGCGCCAACGCCTAGGGCATCACCGGCAAAAATGTTTATTGGATCCAAAAGTCAATTAAAAAACATAGTAGGGAACAAGCGTATCAAATATCAACTCCAGCCATGAGGCAATGGTATCTGACCATGTGTCCAAACATGTGTGACACAGCTGTAAGGCTAACGTGTTTCGGGGGACATACCCCCTTCTTCAGGGTTGAAGAGGGGGGTATGTCGCCCCGAAACATATTAGCCTTTCAACTGTGTCACACCTGGTCAGATACCATTGCCTGACAGCTGGAGTGGATATTTGATACGCTTGTTCCCTACTATGTTTAGAATTGACTTTTGGATCCAATACATTTTTTTAGTGGTGATGAACTAGGAAGCCTCTGTTTGTCTGATTTCAGCTGTCTGATGAAAGGGTGGGGGTGGCCCTGTTTATTACTTTTATTTAAAGAGGAGCCGCAGTCTGCTCACATCCCTTGTAATAAAAACATCTTTGCCATTCTGAAGCTTCCCTCCAACCACTTTGCATATTTTTTTTTTATATATACTGTGATTCTGTACTTGCCAAATATGCTGCAGAAATCTCCCTCCACTGAGTCTGGCTGCAGCCATTTTAACTGTGAGCAGCTGAAGCTGCTGCCTGTTCCAGTTCCTGGATTTACACAGACACACAGAGGTACACCTCAAGCTCTGCAGCTCTCATTGGCCCTTTTATGGCTCATCCCCCCCCCCCCCTCCATTCCTGGCAAACTCTCATAAGAGTTAGAGAGAGAGCTGTGTATGATGTCATAATAAGCCTAGGCTAATGACCAGACAAGAAACAGGAAGTGGGCTGTATAAGGGATTTACTGGCAGAAAAAAAAAAATGTTTTATTATCCAAAGTTAAAACAACAAGGGCAGAAGATTTAACAGATGCAAAGATGAAAAAATGACTGAAGGTTCTCTTTAAGCTATGGAAATCTATAAACCTTTCATTCAACAGAATAGCTATGGTCACAGTGAAAGGCATGAGCCTACAGCGCCCCCTAGTGGCTCAAAAGGAAAATACACAACATTTCATAACTATAAGAAATAGCGTTTCTTAAAGGGGATGTCCACAACCAAAACTAAGAACCCGCCTCATTTCCTGGCTGGAGGATATCCAGCATTAACTAGCCCTTTCCTTCCCAGCCTGATTGTCCCAGGCCTGCCCCTTTCATTCATTGGATTTCAGTTCTTACAGTCATGGAGACACATGTGGGCGTTACCTAGGGTGGTCGTATGCAAATACAGTCTGCCTAGGAACCCTCACTTCACTAGACACCATCAAGACATTTTGATATTTGCATAACTCCTCCCACTGCTTTCATCAGGACTAAGGGCTCTTCTTGAGAGGAGTACTGTGGCAAGGTGCCGTGTACATCCCCCTGCCCCCTGCCATGATCTGCTTGTGTTGCATAGAGAAGCACAGAAAACCGTGATGATATGATATTTAAAAAAAATTAGATATGAAGGGGGAGGAAGGAACCAGGGAAGGCAAGGAAAAAAAGCAGATTGAGTTTCATCTTAATGTTGCCTAGAAGAGCCTCATATCCCCATACTGTGTTTGTCTTTACAGGAAAAGGATAAGCCCCATGAGGGCAGCAGACCGGTCCGTGCCATCTTCGTGTCCGATGATAAGATCCTGACCACTGGATTCAGCAGAATGAGCGAGAGGCAGTTGGCCTATTGGGACACGGTAAGTGGACAGGCGCAGTGGTGTATTTTGGTTTTGTGCTGCCCTAGGCAAGACTAAAATAGCCCCCCCCCCATTCTAAACAAGTCCCACCCCTTCCTGTTTAGGATCCACCCCTTCATCTGTAAACACCACCCCTTTTTTAGGCTCCACCTCTTCCTATTAGAGTTCCACCTCTTCAGAAGTGGGGAGATAGAGGGGGTGAAAGAGAGAGACAGAGAGAGAGGGAGAGGGGATGAGAGACAGAGAGGGGGTGAGAGACAGAGAGGGGATGAGAGAAAGAGAGGGGGTGAGAGAAAGAGAGGGGATGAGAGAAAGAGAGGGGGTGAGAGAGAGAGGGGATGAGAGAGACAGAGAGGGGATGAGAGAAAGGGGGGTGAGAGAGAGAGGGGATGAGAGACAGAGAGGGGGTGAGAGAGAGGGGAATGAGAGACAGAGAGGGGATGAGAGAAAGAGGGGGGTGAGAGAAAGAGGGGATGAGAGACAGAGAGGGGGTGAGAGAGAGGGGGATGAGAGCAAAAGAGAGGGGATGAGAGATAGAGAGGGGGTGAGAGAAAGAGAGGGGGTGAGAGAGAGAGAGAGAGAGAGAGAGAGGATGAGACACAGAGAGGGGATGAGAGAGACAGAGAGGGGATGAGAGAGACAGAGAGGGGATGAGAGAGACAGAGAGGGGATGAGAGACAGAGAGGGGATGAGAGACAGAGAGGGGATGAGAGACAGAGAGGGGATGAGAGAAAGAGAGGGGGTGAGAGAAAGAGAGGGGGTGAGAGAGAGATGGGATGAGAGACAGAGAGGGGATGAGAGAAAGGGGGGTGAGAGAGAGAGGGGATGAGAGACAGAGAGGGGGTGAGAGAGAGGGGATGAGAGAAAGAGGGGGGTGAGAGAAAGAGGGGATGAGAGACAGAGAGGGGGTGAGAGAGAGGGGGATGAGAGCAAAAGAGAGGGGATGAGAGATAGAGAGGGGGTGAGAGAAAGAGAGAGAGAGACAGAGAGAGAGGGGATGAGAGAAAGAGAGGGGGTGAGAGAGAGAGGATGAGAGAAAGAGAGGGGATGAGAGATAGAGAGGGGGAGAGAGAAAGAGAGAGAGAGGATGAGAGAAAGAGAGGGGATGAGAGAGAGGGGATGAGAGAAAGAGAGGGGTGAGAGAAAGAGAGAGAGAGAGGGGATGAAAGAAAGAGTGGGGGTGAGAGAAAGAGAGGGGGTGAAAGAGAGAGAGAGGGGATGAAAGAAAGAGAGGGGATGAGAGAGAGAGAGAGAGAGAGAGAGAGAGAGAGAGAGAGAGGGGATGAAAGAAAGAGAGGGGGTGAGAGAAAGAGGGGGGGGGAGTTGCTACAAAGTTACAGTGTACAGTCTGATCACTGGGTAGACCTTGGGGGACAAGGTCTTTCAGTTCCCAGGGCAAATATGCCAAATTGCACCCCCCCACCATTCCCTTCCCTTAGGGTTAGGTTCAGGGTACCCTTATCCCTGCAATAAAGCATTGCGCCCCGGGCAGCCACTCCTCCTGCCCACCCCTTGTCCTGGCCCCGGATAGGAGAGACTGGGGAAGCAGAGGAGACTGATAACATCATCTCAGCCTAGGCAAAGTCACTGACCGGAGAGCACCAGTTAGGCAGTGCCAGAATTGTAAAATTAAGTTTTAAGTTTTGTGACATTCCCTTAACCCAAATCCTTCTCCCTACAGAATTCCCTGGACGAGCCGCTGACCCTGCAGGAGCTGGACACGAGCAGTGGGGTCCTCATCCCGTTCTTCGACCCCGACACCAACATCGTCTACCTGTGCGGCAAGGTAACTGACCTGGGAGGAAATCTCCACCTTGTAAAGCAGCACTCCGCTTTGACCGCTCGCCGCCCAGCACACGTATATATAAACGTCTTTGGCAGAAAGCGGTCACACCAGGATCGGGGCGGCAGCTGACGTCAGATTTCCTGTAAAAGTGATCTGGAGCGGCGGTGACTTCCTGCCAGCATTCCCAGGCTCTCCCGTCCCACCAGAGAGCCGGTGACTGCGGCAAACGGATCTGTGTGTGTCTGGGGGGGGGGGGGGGGGGGGGCAAGGGATAAAAAA